>NW_026611833.1:0-348769 GCF_023638135.1 Falco biarmicus
GAGATAATTTGTATGCTGCGTCCCAAAAATTTTGGTATATATTGTGGATAGCTTATTACTGCCTCTTATTTCCTAAAAACACTTCTTGATTAAATCAACAACAATAAAACCTTACCCAGGGTAGGTTATGGAAGGGGGGGGTGGCTTTGTACCGAATACACCGAAACTCTAAGCTGTTATTTAGATAGTGTTCCTGTCCTCCTCCTGGGGAAGTAATATACTTAAAACATTTGGAACACTTAGCCCTTAAAAATAAACAACACTGTTTACACGACGGACAGGCACTAGTACTGGCTCCTCTCCAGGGGCTTGAGAGGGTACGACTTTTTGTCAATCCTCCTATACATTAATACATTACTGGCTCTTAACTGTTCCCGGTTACTGCTTAATTCTACAGGAGTAATTACAATGAAATTCCCACAGCAACTTAGCTTATGCTCTTTGATGAAGGCTTCGTCAAGTTCTTCTGATGGTTAGTTTAGTTCTTCCTGGTTCCGATGTTATTTTCCACTCCTTCACCAGACCTTTTACTCGCGAAACATGTGGCCATCCTTTCTCAGCAGTTCTTACAGCTGTTTCTGTAGTTAATAAAACAAGAAAAGGTCCTTCCCAGTGAATAGTGAATGCTGTACCACTTATCTAAAGGATGACACACCGATGTTTAGTTGAAAGTCGGGAAATGTCCAAGGACCCTTATTGCCACATGACGGATGCACAGACTGCTAAGTGCTTGGGTTGATTATCTTCAGAAGAGACATTTTGTCTTCGATTCCTGTTGTACATGCGATGTGGCGAAGATGGAGACTTTAAACATGGCCGCTAAGGAATAGAGTCTGCGTAGAGACAACTCCTCAAGGACACTGCGCAGGCACGAGATATGTAAATGGATTCTCAGAATTGTAATGAATATATAAACAATTTCTTGGAAAACTAATGAAGACGTCTGAGTAGCTTGTATAAAGGGGGGACTGAAAAGCCCCCTCGGTGTGCATGACTTTGGTGGAGCGATCCCCCATGCACCCAGCGCTGCCGAATAAAGATAACCTCTGCCCGCCTGCATATTGCTGACTGATTCTTCAAATCACCAGAGGGGAGATAGGTTTTCTTCTTCCCATGTTTTTATCAACACCTCATCTCCCGCTTTCAACGGATGCATTGCAAAACCTAAAGGTGGTGTTTGAGCCATCATCCCAATTTCTCTCAGCTCTTTTAATCTCTTTCCGATGGTAATGATATATTTTTGGATACTATGATCCTCAACTACACTGTTCCCTAGAGGCATCCCTTGAGAATATGGCATGCCATATAACATTTCATATGGCGATAATCCAGTCTGACTGTGTGGTTTAGTTCTTACGTTTAAAAGTGCCAATGGTAAACATTTTGTCCAGGGCATTTGTGTCTCGATCATTAACTTAGCTAATTGTTGTTTTATTGTTTGATTCATTCTTTCTACTTTCCCCGAGCTTTGTGGGTGCCACGGAATGTGGTATTCCCACTGAATACCTAATGATTGACATAGTAATTTAATTATCTTGGGAGTAAAGTGTGTGCCCTGATCTGAATCAACGTACTGGATTATCCCATATCTAGGTATCAAATGCTCTAATAAAATATTTACCACTGTTTGTGCCGTAGCTCGTGCTACAGGATAAGCTTCTACGCATTGTGTTAAATGATCTACTGTTACCAAGAAATATTTTATCCTCCCTACCTTTGGTAATTCAGTGAAATCAACTTGTACTTTCTCAAAAGGTCTGCAAGCTGGTTTTCTCCCCGCCATGGCTACTTGTCGAAACACTGTCTTATTTATCTTCCGACAAGTTAAGCAACCCTGTGTGATTTGCTTTGCTATTTCAAAAATCCCAATGCAGCCAAATTGTTTAAGGAAACGATCACTTAACGCCTTTGTACCCCAATGTGTTGTGCATGCAAATGTTCCAATATTTGCCTAGCATAGGCTTTTGGCAACATCTCTCGCCCATCGGGCAGGGTCCATTTTCCTTGTTCTAACTTAGCTCCTATTCTCTCCAATTTTGTTTGTTCCTCAGGGGTAAACTTCTTTTCTTCTTCCTCTCGTCTTTCTTCCTCCTGTGCTACGTCCTGAGTCCTCAAGGCTGCTTCCTGGGCTTCTTGATCTGCTAAATTATTTCCTCTGGTTTGGTAATCTAATCCCTTTTGGTGTCCTCTCACACGTACCACTGCTATCTCCCTTGGTTCTCTTAATGCCCTTAAAATTCTTACTATTAATTCCTGATGTATAAAATTCCTCCCTTGAGTATTAATTAAACCTCTTTCTTCCCAAATTTTTCCAACAGCGTGGACCACCCTATATGCATATTTAGAATCTGTAAATATAGTCCCGCTTTTCCCCTTTTTTAACAATACCAGGGCCCTACACAGGGCATACAGCTCACAAGCCTGAGCTGACCATGATGGACTCAAAGGTCCTGATTCCACAGGTTCTAGGTCCTTATTAATTCTTGCATAGCCTGATTTTATTTTCCCTTCCATACCCGGGAGGAGCCATCTGTAAACAGTGCTTCTCCTTTCTCCAATTCAGTATCCCTTAAATCTGGCCTTACCTTCGTCTGGGTCTCAATTACCTCTAAACAGTTGTGTTGTCATTTCTCCGATGGTTCTCCAAACAAAAACTGTGCTGGACTCTGAGCAGAGGTTACCCTCAGTTCTGAGTCAGGGGAGTCAATTAGTATTGCTTCCTACTTTAGGATCCGGCTATCTGTTAACCATTTTTCCGCTTTCTGTTGCAAAACACTTCTGACATTGTGTGGAGTATACACCTTTAAAGGAGCACTAAAGGTAATCTTCCTAACTTCCTCTATTAGTAATGCTGTAGCGACCAAAGCTTGGAGACAAGCAGGCCATCCTCTACTTACCGGATCAAGTAACTTAGAACAATACCCCGCGGGTTTCTTAATTCCTGCCCAGTCTTGAGTAAGGACTCCATATGCTGTCTGGTTTGATGTATTCACAAAAAAAATAAAAAGGTTTTCCCAGATCTTGGAGGCTCAATACAGGCACTTGCATTAATGCCCTTTTTATTTCCTCAAATTTCCGATCATCTTCTGTGAATCACTGAAGTTGGTTCTTAATTTCTCATATAAGAATTTAACCTTTTCGCTGTAGCTTTCAAGCCATGGTCTACAATATCTGCCAAATTCCCTTTTTAGTTCGTGGGGGGTCTTAAGGCTAGGATCCCAGATACCCTGTCAGGATCCAACTTCTTTCTTCCCTTACTCAGCCAATGCCCTAAATATTTCACTTCCTGTTTTACAACCTGTAATTTTGATCGAGACACCTTTAATCCCTTTTCTCCTAGAAAATCTAACAACTTAATAGTAGTTTCTCGGGTTCCTTCTTCAGTTTCTCCTGCTACTAATAGATCGTCCACATAGTGCAATAATTTTACCTCCCTGGGTAATGTAAAATCTTGTAAGATTTTCTCTAAAGTTTGTCCAAATAAATTTGGTGATTCTGTAAACGCCTTTGGTAGTACAGTCCATCTTAATTGTTGTTTTCATCCCGTTTCAGGGTCCTCCCACTCAAAGGCAAAATAATCTCTGGATCTCTCACCCAGGGGGCAGGCCCAAAAGGCATCTTTCAAATCTATTACGCTCTACCAAGTATGTTTGGGGGATAGATGGCTCAGTAAAGTATAAGGATTTGCCACTACAGGGAGTTTAGTGATTGTTTGCTGATTGACAGCTCTCAGGTGCTGTACCATCCTGTATGACCCATCAGATTTCTTTACAGGGAGGATGGGTGGATTATGAGGTGACATACGTGGTTCTAAAGTTCCTTTTTCCAGAAGTCTGTCAAGTACAAGTTTTAATCCCTTTCGCCCCTCCATTGGTATAGGGTATTGTTTGACTCTAATGGGACAATGCGGATCTATTATTTGCACTTTTATGGGGCCCATTTCTATCTTTCCAGTTTCCCCCTCCTTATACCATACTGAAGGGTTAATGGCTTCTTCATCCTCTTGTGTTAAAGTGTGAAATTTAATCTGCAGTTTGTCCCCTTGACTCTGCATCCTCAAGTTTAGTTTCAAAATCAGATCCCTTCCTAGTAAGTTGTACTCCGCTTCAGGGAGCAAAAGTAAACCATTAAGACAATTTTTTTTCTCTGTTTCTACTTCTACATCTTTCAAGACAGGTACTTGAAAAGCTTCTCCTCTTGCCCCTACTACTGACATATAACTCTTCCCTTTTTCTATTCCTTTTGGAAGTTTTCTAATAGTGGATTTTTCAGCCCCTGTGTCCACTAAGAATAAAACTTCCTCCTTATGGGGACCGATTAATAATTTTATCAAGGGCTCTGTTGATGTTGAAGTCCCCAGAAGATATAGCCCCTGACACCTCTGTTCTTCTTTGAATACTTTCTCATCCTGTTCCCGCTTGCGACAGTTCTTCCGAACATGTCCCTTCTTATTGCAATAGTAACAGACAGGAATTGTGGATCTTTCTCGATAAGATTGTCCCCTGGGTGTTTTCTCTATTCCCTTTTCCCTTCTCTCTCCAGACGGGGTCTTATTTCTCTGGCTTTCTCTTACTGCTGCTACAAAGATTTTGGCTCTTGCTTTTTGTTTTTCCTCATCTCTCCTAACATATACTTTCTGTGCTTCCCTAAGTAACTTTTCTAATCCTCTCTCTTGCCAGTCTTCCAACTTTTCTAATTTCCTTCTTATGTCCCCCCAGGATCTAGCCACAAATTGTGATCTAAGGAGTGTGGTTCCGGCCACTGTACTCGGATCAATTCCAGAATACATTTGTAGGCTTTTCCTTAATCTCTCCAACCATTCTGTTGGAGATTCATCTCTCCCTTGTTGTTCATTAAATGCTTTATTAATGTTTTGCCCTCGGGGAACCGCTTCCCTTATTCCCTGTATGATTAATGTTCTCAAGTCCCTCATATTCTGTCTTCCTTGGCGTTGTTGATGATCCCAGTGGGGATCCACATTTGGCCATTTGTGGTCTCCCGGGGGTCCTGCCTGATTCTGTCTTTCCCAAATTCTCATTCCAGCTTGCCTAATCGTTCCCTTCTCCTCAGCAGTAAATAAGATCCCTAAAACGGACTGTATTTCTTCCCAAGTATAAGTGTTGGGGCCTAGGAACTGGTCCAGTTTTTCAGCTACTCCGAAGGGATCACCTAACAGGGTCCCCATTTCTTTCATCTGTAGTATTTAATGGGACTGCCACAATCCCGATGCCTCCCTGATTGCCTCCGAGGGGTACCTCTCGTAAGGGATACAGAGAAGCTCCCTCAGATACGGCAGTCCTACTTCTCATACGTGCAGCCGGGGGTCGATCTAATTCGGGTGCTGTTGGTGGTGGAGGCAGGGGCAACGGTGGTACTGGTGGAGATACCACGGCCACCGGAGGGGGAGCTGCCGCTGGGGGTGGATTGTTAAGATATGGAGGTGGTAGGTTATCTAATGGCTCCCATTTATCATCTTTTTCTCTTTCCTGTTTTTCTTCTTCTGCTTTTAGTGTAAGTATTGAGGCTGGAAAAGGACGTGAAGTCCTGATCCATAATCCTGCATAATCACTTTCCTCCTGACTAAAAGGTTCCTTTGAATTAACATGCATATTTAAGGCCTGGCAAATCCAGTCTTCAAAAGAACCGAAAACAGGCCAAAGGACATGTGGTCTTATAGGCTCCTTTGGCCATTCTACCATACAATACTGGATCAATTTTAATTTACTTTTTCCTTTTATGGGGCCCTTGTTGTTCCAATTTCTAATCATTATTGCTAATGGACTTCCTGGTGGTATGTCTGGCAATTTGCTCCCTTTCTCGTGGTCCATGGTCTTCGATTTTGTCTGGCCCATCTAGGAATTTTACTGTGGCAATTCCTACAGCCCTTGGTTACCTTAGTAGGAGTGTCTTGCAGGGGGTTTAGGACCCATCACCCACCCACGAATCCTATAGGAATTGCTTTGGTCCTTCACCGGCCAAGTCCCTCGCGGGAGATTGGAACCGTGGTTAGAAGACCTCCACAATGGCTCTGGAACAAAGTTCCGTCTCAGTCACACTCTTACACACACAGGCAACCGAATCCCACCCAAGGGAACGGTATGCGCCTTAAATACTTACGACTCTGTCTTCGTTCGGACCTTTGCACGCAGAATTACGGGGAAAATATAGTGCTGCAGGAGCAAGGGAGCTCATTAAAAAAATCAAATTCTTTGCTTGCCTTTATTCAGGTTCAGGATGGCGTTAGTCCCGACCTGACTCGAACAGGAGCCACCAAATGGTGGGGCGCCCCTCCTTGATCAAGTCAGAATTCAGGAACCAAAGCCATCCCGGGTGAGCCCCCAGTTGTGAAAAGAACTTAGTCCCAAAATAGGATTACAATCAAAGTTTGCAATTTATTAAGCAAATAGAGGCAAGCAAAGAGCGCTGGGTGCGCCGGGAGCCTCCGCTCCTCCAAGACGCGTGCTGTACAAAGTTTATTTTTGGTTTATATTTCCTAAACTAAGACATATTCGTAGCTATTTCTAAGAAAGGGTCGGTTTATGTCAATGGGTCCTTGGAACAGGCGTGTACTTCGTGGCGCGTGCTCTTTCTATCTCCGAGGGTCTTCTTAACCCCTGTCTGGCGGTCGGTGGATGGAGTCAGCAGTCTTCCTCGGCTCACCCTTAGGATGACCCTAGATTTTACGCATGCGCCCTGTAAACTTCTCTTACTTAACACTCTCCTGTTAGCAGCTCAGCCTGCATATCAGGGTGTGTAACCAGATGTCCTTTTTAAGATACAGAAATGAGGTATGTAGCCAGATGTTCTTTGCAAGATACAGGTACTATAGACATTGATCACTCTGTTTTTCTTAAGCGTGTGGATATACAAGGGTATGTAAGACAGAAGGTTACATTTCATCCTGCGGTCCTAGCATTGTTCTATATCGACACGAAGCAAATGAACACATTTCACACAGGGAAGTGGCTGTGATGAGGGAGAGCGATTTAGTGGGGCAGAAGGTTTTAGCCCAGCCGCAGGGTGGGAGCGGGCCAAACCAGGGGAAGTGATACAGGCTCCCCTGCGCCAGGCTGTGGGAAATGAAGGACCCATTACGGTGACGGTCCCGTTTTCAATTACAGAGTTGAAGAATTGCAAAAGCAACCGCAGGAAATTACCGAGACGACCCTGAGAAGGCGGCTGGTGTTTTTGAAATAATGATGGTTAAAACACAGGATGGTCCATGGCCGGAGCAGTGCGCTCCCCAGCCAGCTCTGGGAGCCGAGCGGGAACTCCCTGTGGGGCCGAGTGCTGCCCTGGGGGCTGGCAGGGGAGCCGGCACAGGGGCTCTTCCAGGTGGGACACGGGGGCACGGGCGAAGGGCCACAGTCACGCAGCCTCTCTCCTCGCCTTCTCTTGCAGACGGACAGCCCGGCGTGCAGGGTGGCAATGCCCTCCAGCAGGGTGAGGCGGGAGGAGACAGCCCGTCTGCCAGCAAGGCAGGCAGCAGCACCACAGAAGGTGCACGCAGCTCGGGCACCAGGAGCTGCCAGCACTTGCTGCAAGCTCCTGCCTCTGCCAGCAGCAGCCTCTGCAGCTTCTGCCCAGGGCAGGGGAAAGGCCAGCAGCACTGCAACCAGCAGACACCGACAGCTTGTCCCATCTACTCGGGGCATCCCTGGTGAGCAGGGGAAAGCCACCAGTGCGCAGAGCAGGAGGCATGCCCCACACAGCCCTGCAGCCAATGCCGTAGCTGGGAAGGAGACAAAGAGGTGCCTTTTGAGGAAGGACCCGGACAAGGTTTGCACTGGGAGCCACCGACCCAGCCAGCAGACAGCGGCACAGTGGCATCGGGAACACAGGCTGGGTGCGGCGAAGATGGCAAGATCAGAGGAGGTCCGGGCGGCCCAGAGTGGCAAGGCCTCTGCAGGTCAGCACGTGCCTGATCCTCATGCACGTAAAAGCACCGGTGCTGCTGGCAGGGTTTCTGTGCCAGCTTCCCTGGGCAGGAGGGATGTGGCTTCAGGGCAGCAGGGACAAGGGGAAGAGTGCGATCTCAAAACACAGGTGACGCTCACCAAAAACAAGTGCAAAGGCAAATCGCTGCGGGAGCACCACAAGGCTCTTCAGGAGCATGTGGCCATCTCGTCAGTGAAGACGGAGATTCAGAAAGCCCAGCCCAGCAGGACAGGCAGTCATGCAAGCGCAGCGGCTCGTGTCCCCAAGAAGAACTGGGCAAGGGCAGCAAGGCCACGGAACAGCCCAGGGTCCCTGCCAAAGGAAAAAGACTGGGGAGAAGACAGAGACAATGAGCTGCCCCAAGAAGAGGGCATCACCATTCACAGCATCTGGGTCAACCCCTCATTCCTGGAGTTCTTCCAGGACCCCCACGCTGGTCCCCAGGATGGGCCCTGCTGGCTGAGCAGTGTAGGCAGAGGGGCAGCAGCAGACGCAGCTGGCAACCTACAGAGCATTTCAGCTATGCAAGGGGAACCCGTGGAAGTTGAGCCAGCAGCTGCTGCCCTGGCCACACCTTCTGAGGAAGAGGGGCACCGCGCACATCTAGCTCCCATAGCAAAAGGGTCAATGAATGCACCCGATTCTGCTCTCCTCAGTGAGCAGCCCACAGCAGCACAGGCAGAGAGCCAGGCGGCTGCCCCACACAGCCCCGCAGCCCACAACATGGCTCTGCAGGACACAGACCAGTGTAAAATGAGTGGGGTCCTGAACGAGGCTGTGGCTGCGATCCAGGGACTCGGTCAGCAACTGGCAGAACAGTGGGACCCAGCACAAAACGTGCATGTGGTGATGGCACCAAGACCACCTTCAGCAACTCAGGACAGCGAGTCTTCCTTGCCTGGAAAGCCTCCAGGAGAGCCCAGCACAGCCTCTCTCGTGCAAGAGGAATGTGAGGATGGGGAACACATGGCTTCTGCCATGTCTGGAGAGCATCAAGGAGAGGCCAGCACAGCCATTTTCTCCCCAGCAGCGCACGAGGAAGATCTGGCTTCATTGCTGCCTCAGATCTCTCTGCATGATGCTGCCATACCCCACCTTGACCGAGCAGGGGAAGATAAAAGAGGTTACATGGATTCTACCTTGTCTGCAGAGTCTTGGCACCAGGTGAGCCTGGAGTGCGTGTCGGGCACGGACCATCACAAGGTACTGTAGGCACGTATAGTGTCCAGGGTGTGTGCGGCAGGGAGATGGCTGGTGCTGTCCGTGTCAGCCCGCTGACATCCCCTCCATCTCCTGCCTGTGCTCTTCTTCTCCCCATGCAAGTGGCCTCCCAGCACAGAGGTGACGCACAGCCCTCCTCTGGCTGCAGGGACCATAAACCTAACCAACCCGACACATGGCACTGCGTAGTCTACCACTAAAGCATGTCCCTAAGCGCATGTCTTTCCCCGGTAGCCAATAACGGATGCTTGGATCTCCTTTGGCTGTTAATGTTTTTATAGGATGCGCCAGGGTTCATGTGTGAGGAGGACAATTGGGAAGATGACGATGATAGAGCTGTCCCAAGATAAGAACATCATCAACCACAGCATCTGGGTCAACCCCTCATTCCTGGAGTTCTTCCAGGACCCCCACGCTGTTCCCCAGGATGGACCCTGCTGGCTGAGCAGTGTAGGCAGAGGGGCAGCAGGAGACACAGCTAGAGACCTGCAGAGCATGTCCCCTGTCCCAGAGGAACCCATGGATGCTGAGCCAGCAGCTGTTTCCCTGGCAACCGCTCCTGAGGAAGAGGGGCACTGTGCACCTCTAACTCTCATAGGAAAAGAGGTGGCAAAGGCACAGGAATCTCCTCTCCTCAGTGAGCAGCCCACAGCAGCCCAGGCAGAGAGCCAGGCGGCTGCTCCACACAGCCCCGCAGCCTGCGCCGCACCTCTGCAGGACCAGTGGGACGTGAGTGAGATCCTGCACAGGGCTGTGACTGCGATTCAGGGACCCAACAGGCAGTGGTAGAACAGCGGGACCCAGCACAAACCATGCATGTGGTGACTGCAGCAACAACACCTGCAGCATCTCAGGACAGTGAGTCTTCCTTGCCTGGAGAGCGTCAGAGAGAGCCCAACTCAGCCACTCTAGTGCCAGCAGAATGTGAGGATGGAGAACACACGGCTTCTGCCATGTCTGGAGAGCGTCAAGGAGAGGCCAGCACAGCCATTTTCTCCCCAGCAGCGCACGAGGAAGATCTGGCTTCATTGCTGCCTCAGATCTCTCTGCATGATGCTGCCGCACCCCACCTTGAGCCAGCAGTAGAAGATGAAACAGATGCCACGGGGTCTCCCTTGTCCTGGGACTCTTGGCACCAGGTGAGCCAGGGGCGCGTGACCAGCACTGAGCACCACGAGCTACGGCCGGCAGGTGCAGTGTCCAGGCCATGTGCAGCAGGGAGATGGCTGGTGCTGTCTGTGTCAGCCCGCTGACATCCCCTCCATCCCCTGCCTGTGCTCTTGCTCTCCACGTGCATGTGGCTTCCCAGCGCAGAGGTGACGCACAGCCCTCCTCTGGCTGCAGGGACCATAAACCTAACCAACCCGACACATGGCACTGCGTAGTCTACCACTAAAGCATGTCCCTAAGCCCCTGTGTTTCCCCCGGTAGCCGATAACGGATGCTTAGATCTCCTTTGGCTGTTAATGTTTTCATAGGAGCAGCCAGGGCACTCAGCCATAGAGGAGGACAAGCGGGAAGACGACGACAGTGGCAAAGAGCTGTGCCAAGGGGAAGACATCGCCATCCACAGCCTTATGGCCCACCCCTCATTCCTGGAGCTGTTCCAGGACCCCCGTGGTGGTTTCCAGGAGGGGCAGCCAGCCCCTGAGCAGAGCGATAACACGTGGCCCTGCTCCAAGCCCAGGGATGAGCCCGAGGATGAGCCAGGTACATCCCCGAGTGTAGCGCTGGCCCGGCAAGGGAAGGCTTAGCCCAGCCGTCCCGGCAATGTGCACCCAGGCCAAAGCAGAAGGACTGCGTGCATGGGGGCTGGCCGTTCCCTGGCCACCACTCCCTGGGGAAAGCTCTCGGTGGCGGGGAGCAGGCAGGATCTTGCCCGGTACCTGCCCAGCCCCCTGCCTACACTTGTCTTCCTTCCACAGGCATGGCTGCCCTCCCTCATGCCCCAGCTCGACGGCGACGGCCCTCCCTCTTCCGCAGGGCGCTCAGGGCTCTGCGCAAGGCTTTCTGCCCTACTTGCATCAGGCCACAGCAAGAGCAGCAGCGCCGTGCTGGCAGAGGGGCCCCCAGAGATGGCAGCTGGCCCTGATCCTGTGCGGTACCCAGAGGGTGTGGCACAGGGAGGCACGCGAGGCATGGGTGCATGGACGGCGCCCAACACGTTCAGCTGCCATGAGGACGTTGTGGTGCCAGACTCTGCTCCACCCTGGGCACGTTCTGAGAGCAATAAAAGCTGAGCACGTTCCCCCAGTGGTTGTCTGTGCCTGGTCCATCCTGGGAGAAAGACGTGTGCAGGCAAGGCCCATGCCGGCAGGCAGAGCTGGAGAGCCCCTGTGCTCCTTCTTCTCCATGCCAAGCAGAGCCCACGCCTTGGGCCTCTGCCCGTGCCTCTGGCGCTCCAGCTGCTGACCAGCTGGGGCCTCTGCTGCCCTTGCTCCCAGGGCCGGTTATTTGAGTCAGCCTCTGTCCTCAGGGTGTCCTGGCACTTGCTCGGGAGAGCCCTGGGCTGGTGCTGGCAGCAAGCCGGCACTCTGGCCGGAACTTGCCTCTAGCTGACTTCCAGGTGCCTCTCTGCCATTCAAACCGAGGACTTTGACCATTTCCTTTGCATCGTAAACTTGGTCTGGTTTAACTAATGCTTGCACCGCACCACCGCGCAGCACCTTGGTCTCACGAGGAACCTGCCCATGGCAGGGGGGCGTAGGAGCACCTACATGAGCCACTTGTTTTTAAAGCCCTCTGTTTTTAAGACCTGGTCCTGAGAGTAGCTGTTTTGGTGAGAAAAGCCAGACCTTCGTTTAGGTTTAGCTGTTGGCCAGACGTTTGGGGGCTCCGTCTGAGTTGGTTCTTGACATTTTGCCATATTAGCAGGGCAGCAGGACCATGCTACGAACGAAATGAGGTGCACAACAAACCTCTCAGAATAAACTGAAATAGGTTTTTACAGACGTTTGAAACAGAAATAGGGAAGACTGGATAAAGGTGGGGAGGAAGACTGATGAGGATACTTGAACATTGCTGCCTGAGGAAGCAAACCTCATAGTAAACTGTTACGTGTATGTGCATTTATGTCTCTGTCTCAGGCGTCTTTCCACTTGTGCATTTCCCTGATCTTTGGTTGTTCTTAGAAGAGAATCAGTTCTGGAGGAGAGTGCTTCAGACTTCTTTCTGTAACACTGGGACCCAGGAAGTGCCTCGGTGGCACCCCTAGCTGTGACGAGAGAAGGATTTTCCTTCCGTGGAGCCTTTCCTTCACTGTGGCTGTTTGGAACAGGAGGAGGCATGGGAGACCTTCCAGGGTGCCTGCTAGCTGAAATGATTCTGGCGTTCTGTGGGCAATATAGCCACACCTTTCTCTGTCCTCCTTTATGGAGAACATCTGGCATGAACCTTGGGTGGTAATGGGTGTCATTGTGATTCTCTTTTGAAACGTGATTTTTCACAGTTTAAGCTCCAAAACGCTCTAGTGATTACACGCATGCATGCAGTTGGGCATCCTTTTCCTTCCCTGAGAGAAGCCTAGAAAAACCTCAAGCATGTGGTGTAGCTGAGAGTTGCAACGGGTAAGAAACTAGGCAAGGGAGCGCTTTCTGACATCAAGGACCAAGCGGGTTGACAGTTTCCCCCCTTCTGGCTTGGCACTGGAGTTTCAAACCGTGGCACCGCATGCCCGGCGGCACCATTTTCTGTGTTGGCTGCCTGAGGCAATGGAACAGCTGAATTCAGAGGGATCCTGTGCGCAGGGCTATGAGGCCTCCTGCCGGGCCTCGCCCCCCTCTCACAGTGCAGCCAGGAGCTGCTCTCAGGTGAGCGTCCCCTGTGCCTGACGGTCGGCATGAGGAACAGAGTTGGCTGCTTTGGGAAGAGCCCTGCCAGAGCGGCCATGGCCCAGAGGAGGTGACTTTTCGACGGTCTGAGAGGGTTTTTCACCGTGACCGCCTTTACGGGATCATTTTCTGGTGACCCAGGTGAGACTCTGCTATTGAGCGTCGGTGGAGCTGTGAATCGCAGCAATTCCAGCTTCTTGGTCAACCAGGAGCAAAAGCATGCCCAGATCTAGTCTGAGAAAGCTTTTGGCACGTGATAGAGTTTCGCTCTTCCCTGTGGTCAGCCTTTGTGCCGTTTTCCTGGGCAGGGGTCCTGGTCACAGGACTCGGGACCTTTGCTACGGTCCAAGAGCAATTCCAAGGTGAGGAAGAGGTGTACGCGGTTTGAAGACCTGTCTCCCAGCTGGACATTGGTGAGTTATCTCTGCGGGAGCTCGCGTTCCTCACAGAGGTGAGGAAGGCAACTTCACATGGCTACCAGGGCACAGCGAGAACCACAAACAGAAATCCTTCCTGGCACCTTCTCTGGTGGAGCTGTGCATGGGTGGTGCCGTGGAGCATTTTGGCTGCGGCCGAGTGCAAATGTCAGCTTCTCCCCATTTCACCCCAGAAAGTAGGTAGCACAACTGTTGTGGTGTGCTTCACATGGCTACCAGGGCAAAGTGAGAACCACAAACAGAAGTGTCCTGGGGCCTGGTTGTGGGCCACAAGTTCCTCTGGGGGGGCCCGTGGTGCTCGTTGGTGCCGGAGGGGGGGGCACAGGGGCCTCTGGGGAGGCTTGGAGGGGCCATAGAGTCTTCCCTGCCCCTAGGAAGGCATAGGGGCCTCGGGGGGCGGCACAGGTGCCTCTGGGGGGGCTTGGGAGGGATAGGGGGCTCTGGGGGGGGGGGGCACAGGAGCCTCTGGGGGTTTGGGGGAGCCCATGGGGGTCTGGGGAGGCATAGGGGCCTTAGTGAGGGCGGCTGGGGGCCTCTGGGGCCTCTGGGCGGGCCATAAGGCTATTTGAGGGCCTGGGGGGGCATAAGGGCCTCTGGAGGGACTTGGCGGGCAGGTGGGGGGGTACAGGGGGCTCTGGGGGGGCAGTAGTGTTGCTGCGAAGGGCCTTAGGTCCTTTAGGTGAGCTGGGGGGTGCAGTGACTATGCAGGGGCCTTGGCAGCGGCTGGGGGGCTGGTTGGAGGGCACAAGGTCCTCTGGGGGGCTTGGGGGGCATCTGGGGTGGATGGGAGGCACAGGGGCCTCGTGGGGGAGCCCATGGGGGGCCATGGGGCTGGGGGGGCCATAGGGCAGCTGTGCCCCCAGCCCGTTCCTCTGTACTCCCAGTTCCTGCTGGTGGGTCCACAGAGGGCCCAGGTCGAGCCCCCTCCCCAGGTAAGGGGGGGCCCAGGACGGCGGACACGGTAAGGGGGCCGGGGGCGGCACTGACACACACACCCCAAGCCCCCCGCGGCACCACTGTCCCGGGCGGGGGGGGGGGGGGACGTGCGAGCGATCCCCCCCGGTGCCTCCCCAGCAGCAAACAGCCCGGGGGGGCTGCCCCACCCCCCTGGAGCAGGCAAGCGGTGAGGGGGCGGGGGGGACAGGATGGGGGCTATAGGGGTTAGGAGGGGCTATAAGGGAGCAAACCGGGGCTGTAAAGGCTGAGGGGGCAGGGGGGCGGGGGTGCAGGGGGGCGCGGGGGGGGCAGGTGGTCGGAGGAGGCAGGGGGGCGGGGGACACGGGGGGGGGGCGCACGGAGTGAGCGGGGGGGGCTCTCCGGGCAGGCACAGTTTTGGGGAGGGATGGGGGTGCGGGTGTGGGCAGAGGGGGGCCGGGAGGGGCAGGGGGCTGGAGGGGCAAGACAGGGGCTATAGCGGGGGGGGAGGGCGGCAGGGCCCACAGGGGCAACCCCCCCCGGGGCCGTGGGCATGCCCGTGGCCGGCGGCGGGCCCGGCCCGGCCCCGGAAGGCGGGTTTAATTTCTGGCCACGCGGCGCCCCGGCGCGGCTGCGGCGGTGCGGGGCTTCCCCGGGAGCCTGGAAGGCTTTCGGGCCGGGCCGTGCGGCGGCGCGCTGGGTGAGCGGGCGGGCCCGGGCCTCCCCGTCGGGCAGCGGCCGGCCGGGGGGGACGTGGCGGGCCGGCGCTCGGCCGCGGCAGGGAGCGCCTGGTGCCGGCGGCGGGCGGGCTGGGGCGGGAGGACGGCCCGGGCGCGGCGGGGCTGCCGGCGGTTCTCGTCTCCCCGGCAGTGGCGGTGCTCAGCGGGCTGCTCGCGGTGCTGCCTTTTTTTCACTCGGAGCTGCGCCGCTGCCTCAGCGAGGAGGCGAGGAGCGGCGGCGGGGCCCGGGAGGGGGGTCGGCCCGCGGCGCCCTGCCGCCCCCCCCGCCGCCTCCGGGTGCCCGGGCAGCCGCCGCAGCCGCCGCAGCTCTGCGCGGGGCTTTGTCTTTCCCCCAGCCGCCGGCCGGGGCCGTGGCAGCGGGCTGGGGCCGCAGGGGCTGCCCTGGGGCCTGCGGTAACGCTGGCGCAGGGGGGCGGCTCCGGAGCCTCTTCAGCCCCTGCGAGCGGGCACGACGAAAAAGAAAGCCGGCAGCGGAAATTCCCCCCCGCCCCCGCGGCTGCTGTCTTTCTGTACAAAGTATTACAAAGGGCAAGCGCGAGGAATTGCTGGTGCCTCGTGGTTACGCAGCCGGGCCTGCTGGGCGCTTGAACCAGCGCGTCCAGTCAGGTAGCGTCATTTTTCTAGTTTGTAAATGAGCCTGAGGTTTCAGCCCCCTTACATTTCTGGACGGCAGTGTACTTGGTCAGAGAGCTCAGTCGCACTGCCAGAGCTGGGGCAGAGTTCCCTTGGGACTCCAGACTTGACTGTCTTGTTGACAGGCTCGAGAGCCTGCTTTGGAAGTCACTTGGCAAGGCACAGCTTTGCCGTGGTTGTGGTACTTGAATTCTGACTGTAATGCCACTGCCACATGTTAGCCTTTCTCCAGAAGTTACAAAAGCAGAATGAGCGTTAAGAATCTGATTACCTTTTAACTAAATTAAAAAAGAAATTGCGGGATGAAGTGACTGGAAGTCCTTCAGGTATGACTGGGTGTTACTGCCGTGCATGTTATCCGCCTGTCTAGCGACCTTTCCTGCCTCTTGTTCAGTTGTGGTAATTCCTTTGGGTAATGCGTTGGGCTCTAGATGTAGTGCATCTTGACTTCCTCCTGACCCCCGAGATGTTATCGGTCTTTGCCTTCCTCACATTTCACAGGGCGTGGGAAGGCCAGGGAGGCTGGAATCCTCGGCTGTTGTGTGCGGAGAAGCTGTCAGCCTTCTAAGAGAGCATGTAGCCAGCAAGCGCATCGTGGTGCTTCGGTACCGAGCTGATACCACAGGCCTCAATCTTTTTGTGAAAAGGGATCACAAGGAAATGTGCTGATGTTGAAGGGGGAGAGGTGGCGGGGGAAGAGGTAGGAGGCAGCTTTCAACCAATTTTAGGCTTAACTCCTGTGTTCCTGAACATGCTTCTGGGCTTTGAGGGGTTTGCTTTTGGCTTTTTGCCTTAAGCGCGTCTACCTTTCAGGGTAACGCTTTCTTGGAAGTTGGAAACGGTCCTTCTGGGACACCAAACCAAACCCCGTACCTGGGAGGGCCATTTAGCGTGCGGCACCTTGCGTTGTACTCCGTCGGTCACTTGGCCCTAGCCGTACGCGCTCTCCCAGTTTGGCACGTTCTTACCCTGCTGGCTGAAAGATTCTGTCTTTTCATTTCCTCGGCTTGTCACAGGCCATGACACTTGTGTGTTCATAGACCGCTTTCCTTGCTCGCTGCTTTCAGATTTGAGCGTCGATGCCACGGATGTAACAGGAAAACAGCAGCAGGACGTAGAGCACAAGCCGTTTAAACAATGCTTGGATAAAGCTGCCAGTCGTGTGACTCCAGAAGCCGACGGACACGGTAAGATGCTATTCTGCCATTCTTGGATGGATGCTCTCACAGCCTTTCCATCACCGTATGCCTGCTACGATATTCATGGGAACAAGGGACGGCTGAATTCACAGCGTTTTAAACACCACAAACTCTTGAAGAGTTTATAGGACACAAATGTATTACACTGGCAGATCAGACAAGCTCCTCTGTGTGTGTGTGCATATATATTATACTCGGTACTTTTGCGAGGCAAGTCTTTGCCCGGTCCCTCTGAAATTGGGACAAGGACTCATCGATGCATTTCAGGAGCAAAGCTGCTGAGTGAACGGGCTTTTCCTACTGGAAATCAAGCAGCTGGTCTGGCAGAACTTGACTTTGGTTGCATCTTTAAATCCTAGGAGGCTGACAGTGGGACGAGCCCTCTCTCCAGGGAAGGCTCCGCTGACTTGACCCTTAAGCCTAAAGTTGCGTCTTGCTACGTTTGCTTTGTGTGTGTTAATGGATACCTGATTCATAGATTTCAGTTGATGGATCAGTTACAAGTTGGAGTAAGTGGTCCTTGGCTACATAAACCTCTCCTCTGCATTTTTTTACATGTTATGACTTACTGTTGTACTTCAGTACAAACTGGGAACGATTCTGGTAGTGTTGCAGTCAAACAGTAATGCTGTCCCGACTTTGCAGTCTGCGTGTCTTCAGAACCTTTGGTCACTGTAGAGTATGAGCAAATGCCTCTTGCTTGCTTGCTTGCAGCTGGTACGTGGGATAACACTGCCAGTCCTGATGTGAGAGGAGAGTTCTGGGAACAGTGCGTGCGTTGGGATGTGAAGTCAGTACCATCAGATCTGGATTTTCCAACACCTGTACAAGATGTCTGAGAGGTCCCAGACCACCGAATTTGCCAGAGGGGCTAGCAGGTCCATTGAGCCTTGCGTCTTAATTCTGATTTCCTGAGCTGTGGCTTGGTTGGAGTGTCAAGATGGTGAGTGGGAAACACTTCAGATCTCTTTCATCAAGATGAGCTAAGTGTTGTCTTCTAGCTCCTACGGTACTGGCTTGAGTAGTGTTCCCAGTTGTCAGTACTGCATGTTGTACCTGCGTGAGCACCTGGTCTTCTGTGCCTGCCCACCAGTGCTGAAATACCTCTTCCTAGGCATCTGTCCTAACGCAGCCTCTCCCTCCACTCTCACCCACATATACATTTTTGGTCAGGCATCCCAGGGTGGAGGAACTAGACTCGTAACTCCTTTGCTGAAGTGCCCTCGCGTGTTCCATCCTTTGATGCTCCACTACTCTACCGAGGAAAGTGCAGGCTTCTTTCAGACCTCGTTCCCTGCTTCTCCCAAGGTGTGTGCCACGTTGTCACGTGAAGGGGGGGGGTGGGGGGGTGGAGAGCAGCAGTATGCAATCCTCTCAACCCAAGGTGTTTGATCTGTCTGTTAGCGCCCCAGGAAAGCTGAGACCCTTGTTCCCGACCAGTCTGTCAGACCCTTCACTGAAAAGTCCCACTGGATCGAAGGGCAAATCGACTGACTTGTGCAGGGTGGCACACTAGCAGCATTAGGGGGACCCCTCAGCGGGTCTTCCCACTTTGTTTGAATGTGTTACCCGCTGCCGGCAACTGCCAGCGCCCACAAAGGACTCGCACCAACAGTTCACGGAATAACACTCCTTATTAATAAGAAATGGTGACAATTTAGGGTTTGTGATTGCCAGTGATAGGGCCTGTCTGCAAAACCAAGCTTTGAATTACATACAACTACATCCAACTGAATTCTAATCGCTAATAACAGCTAGCATGAGTCAGTTATTTAGCATGCACAAAACAGAGCTCTTACCCGATAGGTGTCCCTACGGGGGAGAAGACAGGTTCAGCCCATCGACGGATCCCAGAAGTTCCGATGGAGTCTTCCCTAATTTCTCCCTTCATCTGTCCACTTCTTATACTTCATAGTACATTGCATATTCATTTTCATACACAGGATTAGTTACAAGTTTCTGGCTTCTAATACAAATTAGTACGTATCCCCAGATAGCACTGCTGAAGTTCTCTGCTAACTACGCATGCTCCTCAGGCGGGGTTTTGCCTTCCTTTGGGGGGGCTGTTTGAGTTGGAGGTTGTGATCTCCCGCTAAGAATAAGGCAATTATCTTTGTCTTATTTTCAACTAATTTTCTGTTGATGTCAGTGGATTGCAACACTTTATCATCCCGTTTCCTCTCGTAGCCAGAACTTTCCTCACTTGAAGGTTTCTTTCTGCATAACTTAGGTACTGGCATTGTTTTCACTGCCTGTTCTTTGTTTCTCATCCTCCCCAAGGCTGACTACCTTGGTGAGAAGTCCCTGCATAACAACTGTAGAGAGTGAGTCAGCTTGACCTAGCTTTGTGAGCACTGAATCAGAGTTGGGTAACCGAGGAGTTTAGACAATCCCCCCGCCCCCCCCTTTGGACTCGTTTCAGTTCAGGACCGGTCCATTTCCATCACATCTAGGCGGAGCTTGAGTGACTTTGGTCATGCATATTGTTGTTACTAACTGGTGTTGTGTGCCCAGCGAGGTGTAGTAGTACCTTGGAGGCAGGCAGCTTTGAGGTGGAGGTGTGCGTTAGTATTACAATGGGATTATTTCAGCTGAGGAAAGTAATTTCACCATAACGGTTGGCTCAGCCACAGACATCTCCTGGATCTTCGTGTGCCAGCTGGTGTGCAGCTTATCGGCTGTGTGGTGCCACCTGGTTCCCTTTCCTGCAGGGAGCGCGACGGCCTGGCCATGGTGTCTCCACTCCGCACCATCCTCCGTCACCACTATCCACGTGCGCTGAGCTGCCAGGAGGTGTTGCTTAGGGCACTGTGGTGATACGGATTCTGTGCATGCCAACCATCCTGAAGGCCATAGCTGCATTTTACCCTAAAAAAGCTTTCTGTAATGCTACGCTTCTGTTAGGACGCAGTTTGGTCGAATTCCCGCCCCTCAGGGTGATTTTCCCACACACCTGCAGGCAGCAGGACTAAGGTCATCTCCTTTTGCCTGCTTGGGCTCGGGCTAAAATCCCTTCCCTGACTATTCTTCAGCTTTTACAGCCTTTGAGCCTTCCCTTGGGCCTGGTTGATAGCCCTTTGCCATTTCACCCTGTTCACAGCCAGCGTGAGTCTAGGTACCGACTATCTCAAAGAACTTCAGTTACACGATAAACCTGCTTTTTTGTAAATTAAGTCTAGCATTTTAATTTCAAAGGGAACTATGGGAACTCCTGTCCGCATGGTGACCTAGCATAAGCAATGATGGAAAGGTGCATCAGATGTGACCTCCGTGTCAGCTCAGTGTGCCTCAGACAGACTGCGTTTGGCACTCCGTGGCATGCTGCGCAGCTCCAGAAATTCATGCTAGGGAAAAAATGGGCAAAAATAATAGTCATGTAGAAACATGACTTAGGAAGAAATGCTATAAATTAGGTATTTCTGTTGACTGAGGCAGTTGATCTTGCTTGTGGATCTTTGGGGTGTGAACTTGATGCTGAACGACTCGTTTTTCATTTGACATGCCAGAATTATTTTAAAAGAGATAGAAGAGAAGCTTATGAAATAGAATAGGTTATTGAGTCTTCCTAAAATGCTCACAAGGATTATGTATAAAGCCAAAGTGAAGGATGATGGAATAAAATTCTGTGCTTTACAAGTAAATGCAGTACACTTAACTAGGACCCTGCACGGAGATCAGGTTTCTTTCTGTTTTTAAAATCCAAAAGAAGTTTAGGAAGTCTTAGAGGTTAGTATTGTGGGAAATAAATGGCTCTTCCACAAAAAATTCCACGTCAGCAAGGCTCTTTGAACAATTCTTTTTGAAATCGGTTCTAACTACAGCCAGTTAGCAGTTTAATGTTGAAATGTATACTTGCTCTCCTATAAAGCAGTATTTCGTTTGCATTTCAGTGCTGTGAGTCTTGACAAATTTGGGAAGAGCCCGAGGGAAATTTTTCATCCTGAGATACAGAAGGTAGGAGGCGACTTCTTTTTTTTTTGTTTGGTTGTGGCTTTTTATTCTTTTCTGGAAAAATAAGTCGTTGGGTATGAATGCTAGTGGTTTGTTCCTTTCGGTAGCAGGATAATTGTGGATAACTGACTAGCTGAAAAGGGTCGCATAGACATAGTCCAGCTGGCTGGACAAAAATGCACATCGCTCTCAGCTTATCTGAAGTAAAGCAAAATACACTGTCTTTGGCTGTCCTTGTTACACAGTAACAGGAAGATTTTGGTGGGAAAAGAATGTTGCAGGTGGGAACAGAAAACTACAGAAGAGAAACTAGGGGTGGGCTTGGTATTTAGGCAACTAACCAATAATGAGCTTAACTTCTGTAATATGTATGAGCTAATTATAAGAAGGCATAAAAGGTGACTGTAAGGTTCAATAAACGAAGTCTGCTGATCACTCATATTGAGTGACTGTGTCTTCCCTCCGTCGCGACAGATAATAATGAGGAGTAGGGTTACAGTTACAAAATAAGCTGTCTTTATCGGTTGAACTGGCTACTTTGAAATTAAACAAATATACGAGTATGTTCCAGGGGGTTTTGTGCTGTCTTCAGTACCAGTGTGCTAAAGATATTGATTTGTTTACAGGATTTATTTGCTCTTGAAGAGCAAGAGGTAAATGTAAACTTTTCACTCCTAGCACTTACTTAGTGACTTATACCAACTTCGGTACTGACTGCTTATTGCAGTAAAAAAATGTGGTATTTCTGTGCAAATATGAGATGGAAAATCATTTAAAGCACCGGCATAATATATCCTATTAATAGATGAGCAACTTAGTGCTATCATAAAATTCATAATCTATGATCAAAAGTAAATTATTAGGTATCTGCTACTTGAGCATGCAATAGAGCTGGCATGAAGTGTATATTCCCGTGTGAGGGCGTATACAAAAGATGTATAAAAAAGTCCTTAGAGGAAACATTGTTTTGGGTCTTTTGTTTGATTGTCTGTTTATCCTGTACTATTTGGTTTTATTTCTCAGGGACCTGTGAATTTTAAATTTGGAGTCCTTTATGCTAAGGGTGGGCAGCTTACAGATGATGAAATGTTCAGCGATGGTGAGTTTTTCACCTTTTTCTTGGCTGACGGTTGCATCAAATATTGAGCTTCACTGTGAGTACAAACAGTCACAGTCGTGACCCTCTTAGAATTCATCTTAGGAGCCTTGAAGACTTGTATATAAATCAAATTGTTATACTGGATAAACTGTTTCTTTTTCTCTAGTGTGCGTTCCCACAATTAAGTGGTGTGGAGCTGAAGGGGACTACAATGGAATGGGGATGGAGCCGTTTGGACCGAGTCTTGAAGATCTCTTCAGTTTTTGTTCAAGGAAGTTTAGTCTCGAGACAGTCCTATTACTCGCTGACCAAATGGTAGGAACCTGCTTTGCTGATCTTGACGGTGCAGTGTGTTGGAATATTCAGATTCCTTGAGAGATCAGAACCAAATACGTTGTTTCTGTAATTTAGAGGTGAATAGGCCTGTTATCATGAAAGAAAAGACTCAACATTGGTTTTGTTGCGCTTAAATACAAAGTGCCCCATCTAAAGTGATTACAAAGTTTTAATTGATTTTTAAAAAGCAGACTTGCGCTGTTTGCAAACCGTCTGTTGCACTGCTCAAAGACAAAAGAAATTCGCCCGAGAAAGTTTTTGGAAACAAATGTAAAATAGACACGGGGAAAGAGCTGGAGAGGTTTATGTGTTGTCTGTCGAATTATGTTCTCTTTAATGCCCTTACGTTTTACAATAAAAAGTTTCATTACCTCTTTTATCGTTAAGACAATCTTGCTAGTGTTTTTATACGGAAAAAAGTGTACGCCTAGTCTCTCTCGAGTGATTTATGGTTGGTTTGGGTTTTTTTTTCCTCTTTATCTAGATTAGTTGAATTGAATACGTTCACTCTGAGAACTTCATCCACTGAGATGTGAAGCCAGACAACTTCTTAATGGGCCTTGGGAAGAAAGGCAATCTTGTCTACATAATAGACTCTGGGTTAGCAAAGAAGTAGCGAGACTCTCAAACTCACCAACATATCCCATATCGTGAAAATAAAAACTTAACAGGAACCGCCTGTTATGCATCCATCAACACGCATCTTGGAATCAGCGAGCTGGAGAAAGCAATAAATAAAAACTTTGAAAGTGTCGATGCACTTAATTTTAGCACAAGTAGATGTTGCTTTAATGAGGCATAGAGTATGATCCTTATTTATGGCACTTAACAGCGCAGTGTGCTTGGCCTCTTATCTCTTGATTGGGTGGGAATTGGTCCGACTGTAATTCTCAGGAATTAGCACCTTTTTTTTTAATAATTGCAAGGGTGATAGGCTTTTTCTTGTACTGTTTATCGTGGGCATAGTAACTCAGCTATCCCTTGTTTTTCAAAGGTTTTTTATGAGGGTCTTGTTGCACAGTCTTTTGTTTTTCCAGTACTCCTTTTTTATACTGTTGTAGAGCAATCTCACGGAGATGACTTGGAGTCCTTGGGCTACGTACTGATGTATTTTAACCTGGGCTCCCTCCCCTGGCAGGGACTGAAAGCAGCGACAAAGAGGCAGAAATAGGAACGTTATCGGTGAAAAGACAATGTCTACACCCGTTGAGGTTTTGTGTAAAAGGATATTCTTGTAAGTTACTTTTCTGCGGCACTAGGCTTACGTGTTCATGGTTTAGTGGGATTTCTTTTTGCTTTACGCTGAATCCTACCAGTCTTTTTACTTGTGTGTGTGTGTGTCTCTCTCTCTTTTTTTTTTTTTTTTTTTTTTCCCCTTTTTCTTTTTTTCTGAATTCCCCCAACCCTGCCCATGGTTGGGCGTGTCTGTGATAGAGATACTGTGCCTTCAAGACTGGGATCTTTCTGTTCATAGACCGTTTCTAATTATCCTTTGTCTTAACTATTAGTAAACAATCCCTGAGGTGCCCTCAATTCAAAGGGTAGCTTAGTACATCTGATTTGCACTGTGTTGTGTGTGCATGCGTCGGTGTTGGCTGGATGACTCTTGACAGCAAACAGCATTTTGAGAAACTACCCATTTCTTCATATGGGTGGGTACTGTTTCTTGAATTAATTGGATTGCAGTCAGATGCACCTATTGCAGTTGTTTCACTTGAGAATTGTCATTCCAGGTTCACGTAGTTTGGCCTGTTGATGGTCAGCATCTGTGAGAGGTGTAAGAAACCCTCCTATATCCTAGCATCGTGCTTCAAAGCTTTTCTGTTTCTCAGCTTGGTATTCACGCCACAGTAATAATGAGGTGGTTTTGAGCCCTGCAAAATGATACTTAAATCGATTTTAAAACTTGTTAACGTTCGCTGCCATCAGGGAATATTGATGATCTTTCACCAAGAGTGCTGTCCCTATTCTGTCCACGCTCTTGGCTTCAGCAGCTAGGTATGACAATGGGAACTATGGTTTCTGTCATGGCTGTGTGAAAACTTACTGGCTTCCATCTGTTTCAACTGTGCCTTCATAGGTGTTCCTTTACATTCATTAACGGTGTTTTTTCTCTGGGGTTAACAGGCAGGAAAGACTAATCAACTTTTCTTGTGCTCTCTGTTAGAATTTCTATCTTAACGTAAATTACTAATATATAATTTCAGCCAGAAAGACTTGAGCTTGTTAGAGAAAATTTGCTTTTCATTTTCCCAGTTCTTGCTTACTCCGTAGCGGGCAAGATGGCTCAAATTGTTGCAAGTTTTCATAGCTTGTGCTCTTACTACCTTCATAATGTTAAAGTAATTCTTCCATAATCAAAACGCACCCTTAGATGTTAACCGGGTTACCAATTAAAGTCATGGTTTTCCCGTTATCTTTATACCTTGTTCTTAGTCAGGAAAACCTCAAGTATCTGGGTCATGGGGCAAGGTTATTAAGGAGAACTTTGATTGGCTAAGTGTAAGACTATAGAAAATCATTCATACCGCTTCTTACCAGGAGAACAGTAAAGAACAGCAGCTGTTTGTCCATACCCGTTCCAAGTGTGTCAGTTTCCGTGGTAAGTCCTAAGTAAATACGCTGCTGCTGTTCCTGTTTCAGGAAGTGCTTAGACCATACTCCTGGTAGAAAGCAAAGTTTGCTATGCAGATCTACTGATGTCTTATGTTAAGGACTACGTTTTTTATTTATAACTTGATAAACCAGTTTTGTTATTTTATGTGGATGCCTTCATTTGCTAAGTCAATGCTGCATCTGCGATCCCCACCTTTCATAGTCTAGAGGAAGGGCTGCTGCCTGTTGAACTCTAGGCAATGGAGATTTGCAGAAGTTACTCAAAGAAATAATGAAAGCTGCTTACTTCTAGGTAGAGTTCTTAAAGATGACTCTGCATTTTTATCTGTTTTTTTTAAAATGAGTTCAGATTAGTTCGGTCTGAAACTGAAAGCTGAGGCTGGGAATGTAGCTAATAGGAATGAAAATTCCCTTATGGAAAATACATTCCTCCCAGAGAAATTTAGTACTCTCAGAAGAATGGTAATTGGTAAGGATAGCAAAGTGTCACGTCTATTCCCCACCTCCAAGGTACTGTCCACGCAGTACCTAAATTTTTCTCATGAGAAAGGCTAGCGCTTTGAAACACTAAGTAGTAATGAGGGTTTATTGGAGTAACAGCTAGCAGGTCTACAAAATGGTTCATGAAACTTCAGCGTTTATAAGGAAATTATGTAAATTCGATGTCACGCGTTATTCAGTAGTTCTGATTATATGGAAGCGAATGCAACAGCTACAAGCAAGTTGTGAGATGTTTGAGAGTGATGAACGTTCAAGTTGAGCAGTCAGGTAAAGCCTATTCAAATGAAATGTGCGTTACTGCAGTACTCCAAACCCCCATTAGGATGATGAAGTGGAGCCCACGTCTCGTATGTGGGAACTGTATCTGTGGTAAGCGCTGGCTGAGGAGGCTTTAGGTGTAATGGTGGAGAGGTTGGTGTGATGTCATGACAAACGGGAGTAACTTCATCCTTGAATCTAGGTGTGGTATAGTAATGAACAGCAATGGAGACATGATTTCATGTCATTAATGAGACAGATGCTGCAATATTATGCTTAGTTCAGTTCTCAGAATCTTAAGTTCTTGGAAAACGGTATGTAACACAGAGAAGAGGCAGAAAAGTTGAGCTTGGGAAAGCAGGTTGTACAATGTAAGAGTTTCAAATCGGCGTCTTTCTAGTTTGTCTGAAAGTTAGTTGGTGTCATATTTTATAAATTGATTTTAACAGGAACTGACATTTATGCAAAAGACATGTGAAGAACCTATTGCTTAACACTAAAACCATTCACATTTTTAAAAAAGTGAAACTGAGGTCTCAGTGAAGGCAGTTAGCCACTGGAACAACTTCTAAAAGAAGTAGAACATCTGTCCCCTTTGCTTTTGCATCAAAACTGGATTCATTTCTAGGTGGTGTATTCAGGTCTAAATTAAGCCTAAGTTACAGGTCTCTGAACTACAGCGCAGAGAAACCCTCCACAGACCGCATTCTCAAACGAGAAATAAATGCACGTATGATTTTGTTACATATACAAACACATAACATTAGGCATTATATGTTGGTGATGTGGTAATGTGATGGCTATTTAACAATGATCCTTCCTCATCAGGAGAAACAGGATTTCCCTTGTTTGGAGATAGACACAGCTTTGAGGTCGACCCATTTCCTCAGCCAGCTTACATTTTTCTGGACTCTTCCACTTCAGCCATGGCAATTAAACTAAAAAGTAAGCATCATGTCTTTCCCTTTTCACATACACAAGTACAGTTTTTATAAAACACGGAAACAACCAAAGCAAAGCCAGATACCGTTAATGATATTCACAGAGGAGGAATGTCTCACTTAGTCCTCAGAGCAGACTTTAGGCGACAGAAACAGCCAACAATCGCTACCAGTATTTATCCTAGCTAGTGCTAGCCAAGGGGGAACGCCACATTCTGTAAGAGTATCTGGTGATACCAAGGGCCTGCTAAATGGCTTTTTTGCTTCCTCCTTTCTGGATGAAATTCAGTCACCATAATTCAGGAAAACCTGCTCAGCTGTTTTTCTTTCTCAGCATTTGTTGTTATTGACTCCATTGCTACAATAAACTTTGCAGCTTCTGTTAGATAGCTTGGCTGCAGTACCCCCTTCTTGGTCGCCAGTGGCAGCAGGTCCCCACCAGCCCCGTGCTGAGCACTGGCCGGGCGAGCGCTGGGCGGGATCTCGGCCCAGTTGACGCCACCGGCCGCCGGGAACGCTCGCCGCGGCTGCGGGGTGCCCTGCGCTCTGCCCTCTGCCCACTCGCAGCCCAGCCACTATTACCCGTTGCCTCCGGACTCAAAAGCACCCGCGTGGCTCGAGCGGCTAAATCCTTTGCATCTGGCAGCTTTACAGTCGGGTGGCTCTTTCTGTCCGCGCCCCCGGCCCACCAGGAGGGAGCAGCAGCAGCGTGGGGAACCCACGGCACAAGGTGCAGGGGGGGGCAGTGGGCGGTGAGGTCCTACGGATAAGCCCCAGCGATTGCTGTTGTTCCGGGAGACATTTAAATAGATGCGGGTACCGCTGGGTTTGCTTTAGTCACAACTCGGAGCCGGGCTGCCCCCCCAGCGAGTGGCAGAGAGCAAAGGGATACAGCACGGCTTAGATATGCTTCTCAAACCGTTAGTCAACGTCTGAAGTTTTTAGGAGTTTCCTTTGGTCCTGTCAGTTCTGCAAATCCATCACCTGACTGTCCCAGGTGATTCATCTCCTCAGTTCCAGGCTGCTCCTCAGATCTTGATCTTCTTTCTGCCTGCTTTAACTCACACACTCCTTCAAGCACACTTAGTCTTTGAACAAGCAATTACTATTCTCGTAGACAAATTTTTCCAAGAACAGGTACCTGAGTTTGAGAGCACCCGTGTACACAACTCGATCATCTGTTGTTTCTCTGTTCTCCCACTGACGTAACTGGGCTGGGCTTTAAACCAGCCTTGGATTATGGCTACACTAGGAACGAGGCCTGGTTCTGCCACTTAGCTGCTTCAGCACTTTACATTTCTGAATTCAAAATACTTTTTCTTTAACCGACACCACAGAACAAAATGCTAAACCTCCAGGTTTTACAACAAACAAAAAAACCCCAAACCCTAAACAGTGCCTCTGAACCGTTTCCCTTTCCATGCAACGGGTGGAAACTTCCTCAGTAAATGACAAGTGTCCATGACCACCCAAGTGACCTGTGCTTACTGAGCAGGAAAGCAAACAATAGCTTTTCAGCTCGCACACGTATCCAAATATATACCCAAAGAAACTCCGTCAGCGTCACTTGCAGAGAGCTCTGCCATCTTACAGCCTTACCTGTAGTGAGTGCCCCTCTAGGGAACTGCAGAGCTGTGGACTCTCAGATGTACTGGAGCACATCTCTTGCCTGCCTGAAACGTTCAGGAGGCTCTCGGATATCCAGGCAGCAGCAGAAAGCGTTCTGATTTTACGGCAAGGCTGACCACACTTGCGAGTTTTCTTCTGCGTGCTCGCACCAGGAAGCCAAACCAGAACAGCTGCACACACAGCAGAGCAGTTGCTCAGCACACCTACACCAACAGAGCTCTCCTAAAGCACACCTGGAGCCATTCATACCCCAAGTCAACATCTACAGCGGAACCTGGCCACAAGCTTTGACACGATGTCATTTTGGGGTCAAACTGACGCACACCAAACAATTAGTAAAACGCACCTCCTTCTCTGCCGCGTCAGGTATCGTGCTCCTTCAGTTGAGCTGTAACTGTTACATTATTTCCCAAATGCAAAGCCAAACAGAGAAAATAGAACCACAGCCTGCTCCTTAAAAAGCAACTCTGCACAGGCAACCGTTCATTGTGTGTGACCCAGGGAAGACGTGACCGCGGCCCTTCAAACTTTCGGGATGCCTAGGCGGGACCAAACGGTGCTTGCGAACACAGAACATGCCTGCTCGTTAAGACAGGCTGGTCAAGTTTACCACCAAAACTCTACATCACCATTTGCCAACCCTGTCCAGCTTTGGGTAGCCAGAGCTGCACTCAGATCACTCGAAAGCGTCTCCCAGTAGCGGCCAGCACTAAGCTCAGAACTGTACCTCCCTGGCGCCTACATGGGGGAAAACTCAGACTGTGCCCCCTTCTCCTTAAGGTGCCTTAGAGCCTGTGACAGGAATTTCATCCACTGCTTGGAAAAGCTCCAAGGTTGCAGCTTAAGGGAACCAGAGTTCCCTGGGTCTCAGAGTCATTCCAGAGCTAAAGTGGTGACAGACATCAGCTCTAGGTCAGATGATACATGCCAGCACTCACCACTGACCCAGGGCGGCAACCTGCTCCCATCCGCTACCTCCTGACCTAGGAAGCCCCTTAGGGAATTACAGCAGCAGTTCGCCAATGGAAAAGCCACAACGGCATGACGCAGTGACTCAAAGATCTAAAATGGACCCCTTGCGCCCACAGAAACCGGTGCTAAAAACACAACAGGTGAGCGAGAGAACATTAACTGCCATGGCTGATACTAGAGCAAACCTCACTGGGCACTTAAGGAGAACAGCAAAACCAGAATAGTAGCAAAAGCCTGCATGCCCGGGACTGTAATAAAAGAAGACACCCTGCCTGGAGATTGTTACGAGCACAAGTAATACACGTCCTCTTCAGTTGCGATCCGAGTTAATTTCTTAAGGCTGGACAAGATACATGAGAGCTTACGGGCATGTTTTGTGAAGGAACACTGAGAATAGAATGCTGAAGCTTGAGCAAGTTTTGGAGCAGCTTCTGTTCATCTGTGTAGAACTGCAGAAACCCCACTCCTCTCTCAGACTCTTTCTGAAAAATTCTTATGAAGTAGGAATTTGAACTGCAACTAACATTCTTGATCTGTTGCTGTAGAGCAATGTGAAAGTTTATATATTAAGTTCTGATTTGGATAGCTACTTAGGAAAAATAGCATATTTCCATATTGCAATGTTTAACTTTGTTTTTTCTCCATCTACTCATAAATATTCTTTACTACTGGTATTATAATTGCTTTATTGTAACTAAACCAACCAAACAGCAAATAAGGTTTTCGATTTCACTTGTGAAACTCCTGAATTCATGAAGCTGCGGTCTGCTTTCCTCCAAAGACAAACAGGCTTGAAACAGTAATTCATGTCCTGTAGTAACTCTGCTTTACGCTTTTCATATGCTGCCTGCAGGCACAGCGAACAGGAATAAAAATGGGAACACAACACCAACAGATCTTGTTCTGTTCTCTGTATCTATGCTTTTAGCTCCCACACTCTGATTATTTGTTAGAGCTCCTACAGCTCTGGGAAATGACAGACTCACAAATATGCTGAAAACAGCAGCCCTCCTCCCTTCAGGGTCTCGTTCTCAGGGCGAACGGAAGAATTGCAGAACCAGCGTGCCGTTCCCTTCCCACTTCAGAGACTGAGATCAGTGGCCCATGGAAAATTTCATACCAAGGAGGTCACAGGCCGGAGTTACTAGGAAGTCGAATGACAACAGTGGATGAAGATACATAATTTTGTCAACTAACTTCCGACATTCTATTAGTATATTGTATCGCTGTCCTCTATATCACTTTGTTTCTTACAGCAAAGAAGGAAAGATCCTTCCTATAAAAGCAAAGTGATTCTATATCCTGCATTGCCTTTTCCCCTCTTAGTAACCAGCGGGCATGAAAGTTCTCCAAGTAAGTTCCTTTCTGCAAATGAGGGAAATGTTCCATCACCTCCCATACCAACTGGAAACTGGATGGGCATCGAGAATGCAGAAAACAGCTAGTGTTCTGCATATACTTAATACTGAACCTATCGTTATCTTCTCAAAATGGAAGTTTCCAAGGAAACAAGAAGAAAAGAGGATATGAGAAATGTAAATGTGAAAGAGCAAAAAAGGAAAGAAGTGGTATTATTTTTTTAATTTACATATACACGTACACTTATTAAATTGCAATTATGATCCATAGGCTTATCATTTCATTCATTTATTGACAGTAATAGCTACTTGGATTGCCAAGATCAAGCTTCAGTCGTGCTAACAACTGCATATTCACAAAGGAATTCCTGTTCCACAAGATGTATTCTCTAAATAAATCAATTTAAATAAATCTCCTTCTACGACAAGGTGACCCACCCAGTGGACAAGGGAAATGCTGTGGGTGGTGTCTACCTGGACACTGACACCGTCTCCCACAGCATCTCCCGGAGAACCTGGCTGCTCCTGGCCGGGCCGGGCGCTCTGCGCGGGGTTAGGAGCTGCCTGGAGCGAGCCCAGAGCGCGGTGGGGAATGGAGCTACATCCCGCTGGCGCCGGGCACAGCGGGTGTCCCCAGGGCTTGGTGGCGGGGCCAGTCCTGTTCAACATCTTCACCGAGGGCGCAGACGAGGGGATGGAGCGCACCCTCCGTCAGTTGGCAGAGGACACCAAGCTGGGCAGGAGCGTCGATCTGCCGGGGGGGCAGGGGGCTCTGCAGGGGGCTGGGCAGGCCAGGCCGAGGGGCTGAGGCCACTTGGATGGGGTTCAACAGGGCTCTGTGCCGGGCCCTGCCCTGGGTCACACCAGCCCCAGGCAGCTGCAGGCGGGGGGCAGGGGCTGGGTTGCTGCTGGTGGGAAAGGGCCTGGAGGGGTGGTCAGTGGCCGGCTGGGCACGAGCCCCCAGTGTGCCCAGGTGGCCAAGACGGCCAGCAGCAGCCTGGCCTGTATCAGAAACAGTGTGGCCAGCAGGACCAGGGCAGTGACCGTCCTCCTATACCCGGCACTGGTGGGGCCGCACCTGGAATGCCACGTTCAGCTTGCGGCCCCTCACTGCAAGAGAGACACCGAGGGGCTGGAGCGTGTCCGGAGACAAGTCGGGGGCTGGGGAAGGGGCTGGGGCACAAGGCTGACGGGGAGCATCTGAGGGCACTGGGGGTGTTGAGGCTGGGGGGGTGCTCAGGGGGGACCTTCTCACTCCCTACAGCTGCCTGACAGAGGCTGTAGGCAGGGGGGGTTGCTCTTTTCTCCCAGGTAACAAGCAACAGGACAAGAGCAAATGGCCTCAAGCTGCACTAGGGGAAGTTTAGATTGGATATTCGGAGACGTTTCTTCACTGAAAGGCTGCCCAAGCATTGGAACGGGCTGCCCAGGGAGGTGGTAGAACCACCATCCCTGGAGGCGTTTAGAAAACACATAGATGCTGCGCTTAAGCGACATGGTTAGTGGTGGGCTTGGCAGTGCTGGGTTAATGGCTGGGCTTGATGATCTCAAAGGTCTTTTCCAGCCTACATGATTCCATGATTCTAAACAGACAATATAGACAATAAGAAGCATCAGCCCCATATTGACCTAACTGAAAAAGAGCATGATAATAAAATCAAATACATTGTTAAAATCATAGACAAAATCTGTACCAGTCAGGAACAGGACACAGATCTCCTTAGACTGTAGTTAACTGGCATAAAGACTGTGAGACAACCGCACGAACTGCAGGGTCCCTGCTTGAAAACGGCTTCCCCAGAAATTTACAGTGTACCTATAGCTTTATTGTTTATTGTGATAACATAGTGTATTTTCACGGAGGTGTCTGGTTTTGCACTTTCTTAAGAAAGTCTCCAAACTATTTCGACTAATTTTGTTTTTCTAATCACCCTTTGTTACGGCCTGTAAACAGATCCCTAGCTCCAAACGTAATTTAAATATATTGGGCTGCAAGTTCAAAATAATAATAATAAAAAACCCCCACCAAAACCCCCCAAAACCCCAAAACTGTAAGGAAGGAAAATAGAATTTCAGATAGTCTTTACTTGCTACTAGACAAGGACTGTTCATCCAGCTTTGAGCAGAATAGTGGAGTAGATGGCCTACTGCAGTTCCTTCAAACCTGGGTTACCCTATAGTCTTACAAGATTCTTGGTTTTGGGTATGTTTTCAGAAGTCCCTTATGATTTAATTTACATGGAATATCTTATTACTGGCTTCCTTCAGACTGAGTGGAACGTCAATGGCTTTGTGACCTGCAAAATCACTCCCAATATATTGTTGGAAAGGATTTTAATCAGTTCTCTGGGATGTACATCTTCTTTTTCTCGGATGAAAGCCCATGATTAGGAAAAAAAAAAAAAAAAAAAAAAAAAGACATGGACCTGGAGGAATAAAGACTCAAAGTCTAAAACTCATAACAGAAGAATGAGAATTCTTAGCCTGTACAAACTGCTCTTCATGTGTGGCTCTCAAAGTACCCGGCAATGAGAATTCTTTAACCACTGTGCATGAAGCCAAAAAACACCCACAACAAAACAGGTTTATTAATGTGCAGACTTCCCTCAAGCACTGCATTTTGATGCAGCATACACTGTATACAAAAAAGTTATTTAAGCTGTTATTAGCAGCAGAACATATATTAGTGCAATTGTGTATGACTTTACCTTATCAGGAAATGCATAACTAAAAGCAGCAAAAGCTATAGTTCAGATGGCTACTTAATTACTTGCTATGAATAGATCCATAAACAGCTTTGATTCTGATTTGTTTGAATATGTAAATTGAGCAATTTATCCCTGAGCAGGAGTGATTTTGCAAAATGCCATGATCCCCAAGAGACAAAAAGGTGCAAAAAGTTGAGTTGCTGCACTATTTTCTGAATTTTCTGTTCTCTCTGATGCAATTTTATACAAAAGGGCTAGTCTGTTCTAAGTGGTTGATTGAACATCTGAAAGTTGTAACAGAAATGGTTCAACCTAGAAAAGCACCGGTGGTCAAGGCCACAAATGCTATCCTGACCCCAGGAAATCTATAGAGGTTTTACCACTGGCTTCAATACAACCAGGATTCCGCTTCCTGAGGAATACAAAAATGTAGATTTTTTTTTTTTTCATTTGCTTGTGTGGGCACCATAATGGAAAAATTTATATAGAAAGCTCTGTGGTGGAAGAAGCCATATGAGCACTTGGAGCGGTGCTGTGAGATGAATAAGGTGTCATATTTAGCAAATAAGGGAATCCTCCGGGGTGGGGAAAAAAAACCAAACCAAAAAAAAAACCCCCCGAAACAGAAAGGTATGAAAAATTAGTTCCTTAGCTTAGAAGCTATAGACTGAAACCAAGAATACATAGCTTAGAAAGAAAATGTATTGGCCTCTTCCCTATGAACACACAAGTCATTGCTGTACTATATGTACAGACTATTACAGGTGTTACGCAAACACTGCGGTGCAATTTTTTGTTACTGTCTAGCTTAAAATGCTTTGTTGTTTCTTTCTCTCACTTAAAGAAAAAAAAAAAGAAAAAACAAAAAACCCCCCACAAACAACCCATCTCAGAATGTCTCCAGAAACCTACTTTCCAGCCCAAAAAGCTGGCTTAGAAGGAGTTTCTAAGACAATTTATCTTTCCATATAAAAGGTGAAAATGTGGCAAGGTATCTGCAAAATACACCCAACCATTTCTAAGAAGCTTAAAAATGCAAATATCTGGAACTGACTATTCCTTAAAGAAATCTTCAGTAGAGTTATTATTTGGTGTGCTGCTTAATTGGTCTCTTAAATCTAGAAGCTAGGGCAAACACCTGCAATTACAGTATTTATTTCTTTTATTATAATATAAATACATACTAACAAGTACAATTTGGTCCTGAAATAATAGTCTTATACATTTAGAGGAGAATCTAGAATCTAACCCTGTACTCCGTGCAAACGACCAGCTTTCTGTGAAAATCATCTCCAGCTCTGTCCCCAGGTGAATTCAACTTCTAAACACCTGCCAAAGATAGATCCATATACTACTCTTTTGAAAGATATGCAAGAGGGGAGCTTGTATCCATCCGCAGAATCTATTCACAGTACTTCTAGTTTATTAACATGATTCAGGATCCTATGTGTTAAGGCCCAAGAAAGAAGAAATCATTTTCCACTTGCAGAGTCTCTGTGCTACGCTAAATTAAGCAAACTAATAGCAACAGAGACAAACCATGCATTAGAAATAGTCCACAAACAGCAGGGAGGAGGGAGAGGAGTAACAAGCATTACAGTATCTCTTAACTAACGGAATGCTTATGGAAATAGGGATAAGGTGCACATGCATGCCAAATGAATCCTTATCTATAGCACCGTAAGAAAATATACCAAAATAAATCCATGAGGGACAGCAGTTTAAAATGTAAGACTGTAAGCATCCAGCCATTAGTTTCATCTGAAATGCATTTTAATCGCTCCCATCCCAATGAACTCATTTCCCATCCATGAAAATGTGTTGTGTGTTTCCACTTATAACCCAGTCTTTGTTCAGTACCATTAAGGATTTATATACCATCAAATGCTATCATACACAATTAGAGCATAGAAGAAGTACTGGGTGCATATTAAAAGAGCTTCTAAAACCGAATTCCATCTTTGGCATCCCTCTTGGCCTGTGTCCCTGCTGCTCCTCTCCGTGGCTCTGTGCCTTTCCTGTGCCAGGCTGCAAGGGATGGCTTTTCCAGCTGAACCGAGGGATGCACCAGCCTGCTCCTGGCTACACATGTGCCTTGTCTTCATGCTTGTGAACACGTGCTTCAAAGCAGCTTCGGAAGAAAAAAGTAACCTTTCTGATTTGTGTCCTTGAAAGTGTTTAGGGAGCCAAGAAACCCCTGGCATTTTAGGGAACTAACAGTCTCGTTGTTATTGAACTCAGGGTGAGAGCAAGGAATGGAATGGAATGGGAGTAGACTAGTTGTGTTGCAGGGTACCTACAGCAGCCATCTCCTTGAACTGCCTGATGACTTCAGGGATGAGTAAAAGCAAAGCACGGTGTTATATAATGGTATTATATATTAATGGGCATTATCCAAATATCTCCTAATCACTGAAAGGAATGGGGTAATGTCCACTTGGCCAGGAAGCCTGTTCAAGGGTTTAACCACCCTCTTTGTGTTGTCAACGTAGCTTTGAGCCATTCCCAGGCATCCTGGCACTGGGCACCGGGGGGAACAGCTCAGCACCTCCTTCTCCATGTCCCTTCCTCGGGCAGCCGTAGAGATCACCGAGGTCACCCCACAGCTGCCTTCTCTCCAAACTAGGCAAACACAGAGCCCTCAGCCACTCCACAAAGGATGTGGGACATGCCTTCGAGCCCTACTTTGGGCACAACCAAGGACCTTAACAGCCTTCCTAAATGGGGGGGCCCTGCACACAATGCTCAAGGGGAGGCCGCCCCAGCACTAAACGCAGCGGGATGATCACCCTTTGGACGGGCCGGTGACGCTGTGCTTGGTGCACCCCAGGTGGGGTTTGCCCCCGTGGCTGCCCGGGCACACTGCTGACTGCTGCTGAGCCTCCTGTCAGCCAGCACCCCCAGAGCCCTTCCCGCAGGGCTGCTCTCCCGCCACTCCTCTCCCAAGCTGTACTTGTGGCCGGCTTTACTCCCTCCCAGGTGCAGGATCCGGCATTTGGTCTTGTTATATGTCATGCCACTGACGGTTGCCCATTGCCCCCGTCTATCCAGAGCGCTCTGCAAATCCTGCATCCACGTCACTGACACAACTATTGAAGAGAACTGGCCCCAGAACTGAGCCCCGAGAAACACCGCTGGGGACTGGTCACCAGTCAGGTATTGCCCCGTGCACTACTAACTCCTTGAGCCATTCATCCAGCCTTTCACCCCATGCGCTGTGTACCTTGTTGTTGAGGGTTTTCGTGCTTTTTTTCTCTTTCTTCTTCCTTTTTTCTTTTCCTCCTCCTCCTCCTCCTCCTCTCCTCCCCTCCATTCCCTTTCCTTGTCTTCTGTCTTTTTATTGTGCTTCTTAATTAGTGGACAAGTCTATTGAAGAAGTACAATGAAACCTTTGGCCCATTGAATTAATTGGGGAATCTTTTGTGTGTTCACTGGTTTCTTTCTGCACGTAATTTTTATGTGTGCATGTTTGGAATTGTTTAGATAGTATAGAAGAAATAAATACACGTTGTCATGCAAGTTTCAGAGCTGCATTTGGAAGTCTGCAAGCAGATGGATTTCTGTAGCTACACAGTATGCAATGAAGTCAGTAGTCTTCATGAAGTCTCAGTGTTTGGTTAATGGATTTCATCTTCTGTAGTGGGTAATATTTGAAGGTAAACAATGAGGATAATTTGTCATAGTGTAGGAAATTCTAAAACTGAATGTTGAAGTGTAAATAAATACATGTCTGTTGGGCAAGAAAAACTTCAGAGACCTCTTGGATGTCATTAGTTTAATTTGATCCATAGATAATTTAATGTTCTTGTGTTTACAGAGAACTCTAGAAATCAGAAGGTTGCCTGATTATAAAAGATGGTATCATCTGTTTCTCTTGCTCAAGGAAGTCAACTTTCTATTTGTTAAATATGGGGAAAGCTAATAAAATAAATAGGAAACTTGCTAATATTTAGACGGTTTCCGTTACAGTCAGTACTTCCACTTGAGACTTATATATTTTATTCCAGATGTCATCTTTTTATATTATGATGGAGAAATCCTTTAAAGTGCTATGTAAAATGTAGTCAAACAGCTAAACGTCCAGCAAAGCTGCATGAAATGCGAGTGTACGTGCCTAGAGAAAAGATGATGTATGTGTAAAGAAGAGTCATGGAGGGAGGCCAAAGTGCAGGCCCAGACCGAATATGCTGGAGCATTTGGGGAAGCTTTTGCAGTAATCCACTTGATCACATGTGGGACCTTGCCTGATCCAGCATAGTATTCTCTATGATCCCTAAATATCAGGCTATCTCTTGTGAATTGCGGTGTTTCATTGCAAATAAAATTTCTCGTTGCTCTGGAAAGCAGTTAGCTGTTGTCATGGATGGCTTCTGTATTTCCTACTTGAAACCTCAGTAGGAGCAGAGATGGTGTAATGAATCTTGTCCCTGATAAGGATGGAACAAAACCACTTAGCCATTCAGTTCTCATGGAGCCAAGCTACGAAGTCCAACTATGCACAGTCACAATTGTTTTGGCTTCTCAGAAATACTAATTTAGAATATATCATCTCTGCATAATGAAATGTATGTTGAATATATTAATAGGTAGTGTTTTAGTTCTGAGTATTATTGGAGTAGATGGGACAGCATTTATAAGCCTTCAATGAAAAGGAAAGCAATATTAGACATAGTAAAGCATCTTTATTTTCATGTATTCCACCCTCTTCTCCGAATTCTGTGGTCGTTTCTGTGCTTGATCTGACTTCTTTATGAATGCATAAAAAGAGTATGCAGGAAAAACAGGGTTATGGAAATACACCTTTCTCTGCTTTTCTTCTCGTGAATCCTATGCCTGCTGATGCTAGAAAGAATCTGTTGGATATCTGCTAGCAGGAAGCCACGAGGCAGCTGGTACAACACTGGGGTTTCTTGGAGTGTTGCTTCTGCACAGCACTGTTGGAGGTACATGACACTCCAGGTAGCACTTTCACAGGATGCAGACTGCAAGGGTAGTTGGAGTTTCTGAGAATGCTGATTTGTGTTTCCTTAACAGAACCACTTGTATAAAAGCACTCTGTCCCTTCAGGTGGAAGTAGTGTCCCCTGCAATGAGTTAGGGTGTGTTTAATGATGGTTGTGTAGCTCCTGAGATGAGAGGGAAAGAGGTCACATTGTTTGGTTATGTGGAAGTGAAAATTTTAAAACATTCAAAAATCTCTGGAGGTTGAAAGTTTCTTGTCAGTCTAGCATGATCTTTATTCCTTTTATCGTAATTTTAATTTTTTTCATTAAAAGAATCAAACTTGTGATCTTTAGTGTTCATATGTGGGACTTTTGTCTTAGGACCAAGCTATGCCTTTTTCTGTAATTTGGCATAATAAATTATGATTTCTCTCTTCTACCTTATGAGCTGACTGAGATAGAACCAGATCACAACATCCAGACAAGGGAAAACTTTTAAACTGGCTTCATTAAAGATGCTTACTTTAACATGAAGTCTAATTAGCTTTTCCTTTTCTCATAATGTCATGTTTCAAACCACAGGTTTGCTAAAAAGCTATGTATAGAATGTGTTTTAAAACAATGAACGGGGTTTTTATGATAAATGAAATCACTGAAGTACTGTGATGTACTGTGGAGTTCTACGTTATGCTTCATTTGAGAGATTAGTAACAGAGAATCAAGACATCAAAAATTGTCTGTCACTCACAGTGTAACTAAACTGCATTCTTCTATCTTGTAGCATCTAATGGCAGTGGGGTTTGAATTTCCTAATGAACAAGTGCTGAAATGTCAAAACCACAAGAAACATGGTGTTACACTGAACTGCATATGATAGCGGTGTTTGCTATGTAGTTAGGCAATGCCTCAGGAAAACATGCTTAGGTTTACATGGCAGACTTCAAATGGGATTCCTAAATGTAAGTGTGGCCGATGTGATTTGGGATAATGATGAAATTTTTACAGACTATCAGGAGTGTTCATTATAACTTTGAACTGTAACTTCTCCAATCCGGAGACACCTTTTGAAAGCAAAATGAAAAAGAATATTGGTTAGGAATGCAATTGTCCAGATTTCTCTTTCTAAGTGTTCAGTTGCAAATGGCCAAAAAGCCAGTATCAAAAGGAAGCTACGTTCTTGTAAATGAAGCAGGGTACTTAATGAAAACATGTGGGTTTTTTAATGCCTCACACCAATATTATTTTTTTTTATTATGAAATAATTCGAAAGGCGACCTCAGTGCACTATATTCCTTTTCCTGTCTCTCCAAGGAGAGGAGTTAGCAAGATGTGAGAGTGGAGGACATTGTTCTTGAGAGAATTAAGTTGGATCAGTGAAGACTATGTCGAGGAGTCAAGCACTCAAAAGCTGATGAAAGAAAAAAAAGGTGAAGTTTGTCTAGTGGTAACAGCAGTGGTAACAGGTAACTGCATTAGTCTTCTTTCTGCCTCTTCAGGAGAATAGAAATTAAAACTGATCTAATTTTTTAGTCAAGATAGTTCAGGAAACGGTTTCTTAAGGTTCAAGCTAATGCAGTGAAAGCTTTGAAGACCCCTTTACTTCAAGATAGCCTTTCAGATATTTTTTTTTAAACTGTGGTACCTTTTTTCAGTGATTCTAGGAAGCGTTGTTTAGAATCATAGCTAAAGAATTGTGCTATGTTTTGTAAAAGAAAAAAAATTAGGCACTAACTGTTTTAAGTTCATATGCTGCCATGATACGATAAAATGAACTGAAAGACACTTTAAGGCAGGCGCACGCATTTCATTTTTCCAGTTGTATAATACCAGGTTATAGATTAGTCTAGTCCTCAGAAGGTAGAATTAGTCGTCGATTCTTCAGTTATTGAACTGAAAAAAAAAAAAAAAAATCAACACTGCGGCGAATGAAGAGACGGGACACAGCTTGATGCAAGCAAGTTGTCCATTTATTAGTGATTTTCTTACAATTATATACGTTTCTACCTTCTACATATTACACACTGATTGGTTAAATCTTAAGCGTAAAAACACTGATTGGTTGACATTTAAGGCACACCGTTAGAACAATAGGAACTGATTAGTTTACCTTGTCATAGCAACAATTCCTGTTCTAAGATTAGGGGGTTTCTTCCTACGTGACTTTCTTAATTAATAAAGTTCCTTATCGGCACTATCCATTCCCTTATCTGGCTACTTGTTCCTCTTTGTCTGTCTGGTTGCCTCCTCAACTGTGACGGCTCAGGGGTCTGCAGTTAGCTTGCTCCTTTGTTCCCAGGGCTTGTGCCCTACAAGTTCTAACAAGTCTCTATTCATCAGGCTGTCAGTACTTGGACTCTTGTCCTTGAGGCCTTGTCCTACATCTCCCCCTTCCTGTTGCACAAAAAGAACCCCTGAAATCGAATGAGTTATTAATTTTTGTAAGCCTTGTAAAAGACAAGGTATAAGTAATAAAACAAACAAAAAAGCAACTAAAGCATATATAATCATCTTCACTAAACTTCTTAACCATCCTGAAATGCCCCAACCACTAAACAGTTTATCTAACCAATCCCAAGTATCACTTTGTTGAAGATGAGAAACTCCATCCTTCAATCTTTGGATGCTAGCATGAATTGATTCCGAATGATCTGAAAGGTTCATGCAACACATCCCTTCAAACTCTTCACAACCGTGACCTTGTGCCAGAAGCAAAAAATCTATTGCAGCTCTATTTTGTAATGTCGCGTGGCGAACACTATCAACATCTAATAAAAGACCAGACAGGGCACTGCTTGTGGCATTAGTTTGTTTGGCAAGCCAACAGCCAAGCTTATCTAATGTCGCTAGAGCCTTTCCTGCAGCAGCTCCAGGCTACAGAAGAGATGCAGTAAAGCGTTGGCCAAAGGACCAAAATTGCACGTTATCATCACAATCGGAGGCAAATGCATGAACGCCACGCTTTGTCCTTCGAGAGTAGCGATGTTGTAAAATCATAGATGTGTTAGGAGTCAGGATGGAAAGTCGCCCTAAACTACGCGGACCTCCTTTTATATGAGAAGGAATGACAGGCCATGCTCGATCAGCACAAATAAAAAATACTCCAGCAGGTAGTGAGAGCGGAGCATTGCTAGATTTAGACAAGTTGTTAGCAGTGTAATTACACCAGATACTTGCACTTCTAAAAACAGGATGAATAGGGGAAACGTCCCATGCCCTAGATTGATTCTTTTCCGTGTAGTTAAATTTTATGCAAAAATCCATTTTTACTGAACCAAGGAGTTCAATTTCTTGTGGTTCCAAAGTGGCCATGGGAGATGGGGTATCCATACATCCTAATTGTCTGTCACATTTTTTGATACGTTTTTGGGTGGAAAAAGACTTTGAAGGTCCCTAATACAGGCCATTCATCTAATGGTAAGCCCACAAGACAGGTGGAAAAAGGCTGATCCGGAGTGGCCATAGCAAGACACAGAGTATCCTGTCCAGTCAAGTTCGCCAACGTGACCCAAACATTTACCTTTGGTAGAAAAGGGGGATAAGAGCTACCTTCAATAGGCCAAGGTCCAGATGTGAACATCATTATCCATATTACTGACAATGCTTGTTTCTCCTTTTCTTTTTCCATCGTCTTTTTACAACCAGCCATTTTTCTGGTCGTACTGTCCATGACCGAGGCACTGCAATTGATTGTCCACACTCTAATCCTACAATAATGTTCTTGTTAATAATATAAATTCTGCTTGCTAATGCAATATATTGAAACAACAACCGTGCAATAGCCCGTACTTCTAGGCTTTCAATCAATGATAAAAAATTTGCAAACACTAAGTTTGACAAAATCTCAGAACCTAACCCTATAACTCCCTCTAATTCCAAAAGAGGTTTTCCCATAAAACATTCAGCCCACTGTATCTGATTAAACCTTAATATTTGATTATTACACTCAGAACACATCCGATGACCCCATCTGTCCTTTAGTCTTACAACTCGCCAGCGATCGTGATCACAGAGTTCACAATGAATCTTGATCCACGGTCGACAGAATGGTCCGTGTTCATAGCAACATAACTGTAGAAATCGAGACGCTGTCCAATCTGGCTCATGACAGTGTCGTTGAAAGTCGATGTAAGGGAAGATAATATCTGCTAGTGGTGCCGTCAGCGCGTTGGGGATCTGGTCTGGTCCAAACGTATTACCTTTGTTAAGTGGTTTAATCCAGGGCGATATTGTCCGTTCCAAGCGCTGTAAAAAGCGAAATCTAGATGCTATATCCTGAATTTGTTTACCTGACATTAATGCAAAACAGAAATCCTCACGCAGTTTTTATTTCATTCTGTAGGGTCGGTGTCGGTATCAGTTGTCTGCGGTAAAGGTTCACGGAAAGGTCGTACATTCTTTGCTGGGATCCATCTGGGTCCTTTTTCTGTGGAGACGCAAGCATAACCTTTTCCCCATGTAACAAGAGGATGTGGTCCCATAATTTTACCTGTTTCTGGATCTCGGACCAATACTGGGGCTTTAACCCGTGCCTCGAAAGAGGTATTTGCAGTGAAATGTCGAACTATCGGTGGGTTGTTATCTATTAAAGAACAATTTAAAAAATTAAAAACATACAATGCTTTCTGTAACCGTTCCTCCGGAATAGCCATTCCCATTCCCCCTTTTTGTTGTTGCAATAGACGTTTTAGAGACTGATGAGACCGTTCAATGAGAGATTGACCAGTGGGGGAATGAGGAATGCCAGTAATATGAGTTATACCCCATAGGGCAAAAAAGGTTTTTATAGTTGTTGAAATATAAGCTGGATCATTATCTGTCTTTATCTTTGAGGGAATACCCAAAGTAGCAAAAGCACGCATTAGATGTCTACGAACATCTCGTGCCTTTTCTCCTGTGTGACAAGAGGCAAACAAGGCACCTGAAAATGTATCAGTGGAAGAGTGGATATATTTAAGGTTACCAAATTCAGAATAATGTGTGACATCTGTTTGCCATAATGGTAGGCTTTGTAATCCTCTAGGGTTAACTCCTGCAGCAACTGATGGGAAAGAATGTTTTTGACAATCAGGACAGACAGCAATAATATTTGACGCTTGTTGAGAAGGAAGGTCAAACTGTCGTTTAAGAGCTCCAGCATTTCGATGGAAAAAAGAGTGACTTAGTTTAGCTTGTGCAATGCGGTCTGGCAGTACTTGAACTGGTAACGTCAATAGATCAGCTCGTCGATTGCCTTCTGCAAGAAAACCAGGTAGTGAGGTGTGAGATCGATCTAATATGCATAACAAAATAAGGCGCAGATCGAGAGTCCAAAAGGAAAACAAGTTCCTGTAACAGGGTAAAAAGTTGTGAATGTGAAACACTCCACAGCACAGAAGCTTCGGCTCGTGTAACAATACCTGCAACATAAGCGGAATCAGTAACAAGGTTGAGTGGTACGTTCCATCTTCGGAAAACACGAACAACTGCATTCAGTTCTACTATTTGAGGTGAACCGGAGACTGTCTCTATGTCCGAGTCCCATCGTCTCCGTTGATCATCCCACCATAGGAGAACAGATTTATGTGATTTGCCTGATCCATCTGTAAACACAGTAAGTGCCTGTAAGGGTTGTTTGCTTCTTTTGGGTTTTAACATCAGACAAAAGTCAATGTTAAACAGTTTGTGTGAAGGTGGATGGGAAGTTATTTCACCTGTATAGTTGGCAAGTGCCATAACAAAGGTGTCTGATTGCTGAATTCTTCATTTACAAATATGAGGCAGATTTCCTTAGTTGTTCTTCAAAAAAAAGTGAGTGTATGTAGGTAGGCCAATGCAGTGTGGCAACAGATAAGCTGCAAGTTCACATACTAGTTGCTCTTGGGTCTCTGTTTCTGTATGTGTGAATTTTGGTATCTCAGACTAGTGATGTGCGGATATACAAAAAAATATAAAGTACACTTTTCAAAGATGTGTGTGTGTGTGTGTATGTGTTGGTCTGTATCCATTTGTTATTTTGGTGTATACGGATTGCTTTATTCCAGGGATTACCTGTTTGTTGCATAGTGTTTAGCATAGTGAGGCACGTTCTTTGTGCCTAGTCAACATGGTGATGAAAAATATGTTATTGGTAATTAAAGAAGCAGAAAAGTTTCACCTTCTTTTGATTTTGTAATTTCATTAATAATGTGTGTGAAGAAATAACGATGTACATGGTATTATCTTGGGAGAAATATTGGAGGCTTAGGAAGGTAGTATTGGAATGTAACATTTTCTTGGTATTTACAGGGAGAAATGACCTAACGCGAAAGACCTAATACAAAACCTTGTGAATATAAATTGGAAGTGCTACATGTAAAGGTAGACATGCTCATAGGTACAATATATAAGTAAATACGCAGTGCGGCATTTAGAAGTACCTTGCAAGTTACAGGTGACAAGATATAGATAAATATTTTGCATTTTCAGGAAAGTAAAATGTGTTGGTGTTTATGGCAGAATTATGGGGTGGTTTGGCTTCACCTGGCAGTGGTGAGGATAGGAGCTCATGTAATAATATATCCCCTTGCTGGCGGTGCAGTAGAGAGGTACAAGCAGCTTGGAGAGTGTTGTGCCTGGAATATGCCAAACGCATAGCAATGCATATTGATGGTGTCTTGGAGATAAGGAAAGAAGAGTTAGGCCTGGATTGGAAAGTAAATATGGGAGAGGACAAGGCTTTAAGATAGTTTCATTCCAATAATCGTAATGCCTTAAAAACATGATCTGTGCAGTACTTTTTTGATATGGAACAAGTATGTACCTGCAGAAACAGCCTCGTATCGTACATTTTAATTCTGGTAGGGTGGAAATGCTGAGATGTAATAATGAAAGAAAAATTCTTAAAAAATTGGCCATTACCGCCATTTAAGACTACTTTCCGTTCCAACAGCATGTCAAAATACTGAGACAAAAGAACAGCCCCTTGAGTAGCTTGGTGCCTGGGCGCATGTCTGAATCACCATGTGTCTGCCAGCCTAGGCGTTGGTTTCTGTCAGTCTGGCCTGTTATCAGAACATTCTCATTAATAAAAATTAATATCCCTTAGATATTATGATTCTATAACTTGATTTTTAGGCTGGTGATGTAATGTTTGTTTTATCTAGGCTGGTTTTACGCCATCTGATTAATGGTTAATGAGGGCTGTTCCCTCTTTGAAATTGCACCTTAGAGGAAAACATTTGTTCCCACACATCCATCCCCCACCCCAAGGGGCTGTATGGAGTGTATGGGATTACAACTGATAAGATCTTAAATGTTATCTGTTTGTTCCTTCTCATATCTTTTAATAAAGATGGGAATTGACAGTTGACCATAAATCCATATAATTTTTTTCTTCATTAAGATTATAACATGGAATTTGTATTCATCTTCCTTTGGACAAGTGACTAATGCTGAGCAGGAATGGTTAATCCATTTTTTAGTTTCATGAAGTATATCTGCAGAAGAAGGTGGTAATTAATGGCATTCAATGTAAACAAAGATTTTAAAAAATAATTGTCTAACAACCTTTTTTGGACAGGTAAGTACCTGGCATAGCATTTGAAACTTCTTAGTAGCTGCTACTATAGTAGACTTAATACTCATTATTACGAAGCTCAAATGTTGTTTAGGTACCTTAACTGTGAATTTCAGAGCTTAATTTAAGCTTAGATTTTTTTTTTCTAGGATTAAGGTTGCTGTCTAGAATCTTTCCACCATAGAATTTAACCCCTTAAACACGCAGAGTGGAAAATTTGGTTTATACTGTGGACTCTATCACAAAAGTACAGTATTGGGCTAATGAAAAGTTAAATAATGTACCACTATCCTATGAGTTAATAAGAGGAAAAAAAGCTGCTTATCAGTATGTTCTGTCTTAGCTTAACAAATGAAGAGACAGACTGAGTGACAGTTCACTTAACTAATTTTCTGTTAACTAAATTTTTAGCTGTCATCATCGGGAAGTCCCCATTCTCTCATATTCTGGCTGCTTGTGGTTTAGCCTAACAAACTGGAAGCAACCTTTACAAAGGAAAGTAAATGGTGTATCTAAATCTAGCTTTCATCATTAAAAAAAACAGAAAACACAGGAAATGGAAAAATTTAGTAAATAATTTATATTTTCCTGGATTTGTTTTACATAATGCTGATTAAAGACATTGAGTTGACCATGGTGTCCTCTATTTAAGACAGAGGCAGTACCAGACTTGCTACTGATTTGAAGAATCAGTCAGCAATACGCAGGCGAGCGGAGGTTATCTTTATTCGGCAGCGCTGGGTGCATGGGGGATCGCTCCGCCAAAGTCATGCACCCCGAGGTGACTTTTCAGTCCCCCCTTTATACAAGCTACTCAGACGTCTTCATTAGTTTTCCAAGAAATTGTTTACATATTCATTCCAATTCTGGGAATTCATTTACGTATCTCGTGCCTGCAGAGTCTATTCCTCAGGGGCCATGTTTAAAGTCTTTGTCTTCGCCACATTGCATGTACAACAGGAATCTAAGACAGAATGTCCCTTCTGAAGATAACCAACCCAAGGACTTAGCAGTCTGTGCATCCGTCATGTGGCAGTAAGGGTCCTCGGACATCTCCCGACTTTTAACTAAACGTAGGTGCGTCATCCTTTAGATAAGTGGTACAGCATTCGCTATTCATTCCCCCCTTTTCTAACAACTTCTGCAAATTCTTTTGCAACTACAAAAATCATTATGCCTTATGATCATTCCTTGACAGCACCAAACAAAACATTGAAGTAATATACATATTATTCCTAAAACTATTACAATAAGTATTATAACAAAAGCATGCTTTAACCATTCCAAATTAGGTAACCACGAAGTCAGTTTGTTCCATATAGTTTCAAAACTCCATGAGAAATTGTCTTTAGTAATTTCATGCAGGATCTGCACCGTGTTCCATATCTTATGGATGTCTGTTTAATCATTCCATCCATCAGATTGGGAACAAGTATTTTGTCCTGGGTTTCCAGGACATGTTCCTCCTGTCTTGTTTTAGCTTTCTAATGACAGTTATTATCACTTTTCATAACTACTGTGGTGGTTAGGTTTAATATTTGTAAATCAAACCTGGGACCCAACTTATAAGTTTTATTATCAAATAGGTAATATCCTCCACCATAGGTTGGTTTTTTCCAAAAGTCTGGCCATGTAGGCCATTTGCCATCTAGATAATTCCAGTTTTGGGAGGCCACCCCATACAGGGGTGTTATCAGGCCTCCCTTAGGAAGAGAGGTACGTATCCAGCATTCCTTAGCTTTCGTGGCATTAACAATTCTTTGGAGTGTTGAAGACGGGTATTGTTTATCCATGTTTCAGTTTCTAACATCTCTACAGCTATTACAATTAAGATCAGAATAACTCTACACAAATATCCCTGATCCTTTTGACAGTCCATTGTGTTTCTAGAAGTTATTAAAATTTAAAAAATTATTACTATTACAATTATGATCTAATAAATCGTAGTTTCATGGGTCCTGCTGAGGTGACAGCCCGTGATTTCTCAGAAGCCTTCTTTGTCCAAGAGTAGTGAATCCAGGCTGGTTGTTCTCTTATCTTGACGGCGGTGAAGGTTGTCAGCAGCACCTGATAGGGTCCTTCCCACTTTTCTTCTAAAGGTTTCCCTGAAGAAGTCTTTATATACATATAGTCACCAGTTTTAAAGGAGTGGATTGGTTGATCTAACCCCCTGGCCCTTGCTCCCAATATCTGTTTATTTATAACCTTTAATTGTCCCTGGAGGGCCTTCACATATTCACACAAATATCCCTCTCCCAGCTGTCTCAGATCTTGTTCAGCAAATTGTAACTGATATGGTCTCCTGTATACTATTTCGAAAGGGCTTAAATTTTCCTTTGTCCTTGGCTTAGTTCGGATTCTTAATAATGCTAAAGGGAGAGATTGTAGCCAAGTTAGATTTGTTTCTTGCCTTATTTTTGCTATTTGTTTTTAATTAAACGGTTCATTTTGGAAAAGTGGAAACTTGTCCACTTGCTTGAGGCCTATAAGGAGTGTGTAATTGCCAATCTATTCCTAACACTGTACTCACTTGTATTGTTTTGTCACAAAAGTGTGAGCCTCTGTCAGAAGAGATTGTTGCCAGTACCCCAAAACGGGGAATAATCTCATTCAACAATCCCTTCATTACCTCTCTTGCTTTGTTTGACAAGGAAAAGCTTCTGGCCAACCTGAAAATGTATCAGTCATAACTAATAAATATTGGCACCCCCCTTTTTCTTGGGAGTTCAGAAAAATCAACTTGCCACTGTTATCCTGGATAATTTCGTCTACTAATGTTCACTAGTTTTATTCTATTTGTTACATTGGGATTATTATGTAAACACACTTCGCGTTGCTGAGTCACCTGCTTTATTGTACTGTATAAGTTTTGCCCTATCAATTTTTGATTTAGCCTTTTATATAAAGTATCTGCTCCCCAATGAGTCTTATTATATTCTGTTAGGGCTGTGGTCCATATTAAATTGGATGGTACCACTATACGGCCATCTGCCAAATAAGCCCACTTATTTAATTTTATTTTACGATTCATGTCCTGAATTAGCTTTAGGTCTTCTTTAGAATAGTTTGGTTCCTGATCTGCACTTACAGTTTGGAATTTACCGTCTGGCATTAAGGGTAATTCCTCTTTTCCTACTTTCTCTGCTGCTCGTCTGGCCTCGTGGTCAGCCAGGCAGTTTCCAATCTCCAAACCAGTGCCTCAATGGGTCATCTTACGTTCTTCCTTCCTGGATGACCCTCTTATAACAGCGGGGGCCATTCCTCACATCAAGGTCTGGCATGGCACATGTTCCCACTGCTCAACGCCTACTGGGTTGCAGCCAACAGCGGAGCTCAAGATTCTTCTTGGTGGCAAACACAGAGGCCAACCCAGTCTTGCCCTTGACTATGGTAGGAGGCACCTGACCAACCTTATTCCTTGGACTTCGTTGTCAATGCAGAGTTTCATCTGCACATCCCATAACAAGTCACTGTCATGGCAAAACACACAGATTTACATTAGTAGAACTACTACAGAGTGTATTTTATTTCAGTTTTCATGCCAATATCCCCTACAGCCCTGCTGACCAAGGGATATTGTTTTACCTGAACTAGACAGGCCTTCCCCTTATCATTTTTACTGTAGCAGGTAAAGAATTTTTTTTGCCTTACCTGGAATTTATTTCCAGATATACCTGGTTATAGATTTCCTTTACTTCAGGGAGGTCTTCTTTTCCACTTTTCTGTTGAATTAAAGATAAGCTCAAGATTTCAATTAATTGATTATTTTTAGCCTTTAGTTTCATTTCTCCTTCTTTAAACGTCCAGATCTTCTAATAAATCTCATCCCAACAAAGATTTTGGTGAATTTAGCATTCTTATTGTTTTCTTAGTTTGTATTTTAAAGGTTTCAGAATGTTTTCCTGGTGGCCAGCAGCTCCCCCACAACTGTAACAAATACTTTTCACTGAAGTTTAACATCAAATAAGTTGGTTTTGCATTCACTAAAAATTCCACCTCATTTTTCCTAGTCCCTAGTTCGCCAGAACGCCTTGCTGGTTCTTTAGCTCAGGGCAATCTCGCTTCCAGTGTCCACTTTCCCTACAATATGCACAGTGATCCAATCCCATAGGAGAGGGATTCACTCTTTCACTTCTGCCCAGCTCTTCTTCTCTTACCTTCTATACGTGTTCCCTGTTCCTTCTATCAACTTTTCTACATCACGATTACCTTAGTAAAAATCAACTCAAACCTCTATCCAGGCCTATTCACAACCAACTTTCCAACATCTAAATTTCCCCATCCGAGATTCACCTTTACTCTCCTCAGACCCGCTGCCTGCCCTAGAGGGGCCGTTACCGGTCCTGTTGTGCTGCAAATGCTGCAGCAATCGGGGTGACATTGTCAGGTCCTTCTGCTCAATTGTCAGCAAGAGCAACCCCCTCCTCCCCACCAGCAGAAGGGTTCGGGGCAGGAGATGCTCCTCCTGCTCTGCAGGTTACACAAGCCTGCCTCTGCTACAGCACTTCTGTTTTAACTCTTTCTGACCCTGAATGCAAATCTGCTCCTTGTTGCTTTAAGTCTGCGTTCTTACATACCATGCCTTCGCAGGCAAACAGCAAACACCCTGCCATGCGTCCCGCAGGGCTCAGCCGCACCTTCGAGGGGCGACGGGGCTTTGTACAAACTCACCCCGATACTTTAACACTTTCACAGGGTCTAGATAGCAGCGGGAGGGGAGGGAGGGAGGTGGTAAGGGCTGCTGCGGGGGGGGGGCAGGGGGGGCGGTGGAGGTATATACGCAGGGGGAGAGGTAGGGATCTCATCCTCACTTCTATTCTTCTTCTTTTCCCCCCCGTTGTTTTCTTTTAACGGGAACAAAAGGGCCCTAGTTTCAGACCCTACCCATAAGGAAGCATACTCACTTTCCTCCGGGCTAAAGGGGTCTTTTGAATTCACAAATATATTCAAAGCCCGGCATATCCAGTCTTCAGGTGCCCCGAAGACTGGTCGGTAGAGGTGGTCGCCCCTGATTTGTTTCCCACCCCAAACTTCCATACAGTAGTGTATCAATCTTACTTTACTCTTACCCTGCCTAGAAGGGTACGCATCCCAAAATTTTACCATGAGTCCTAGCGGACTCTCCGGTGGTATCTGTGGGAGCCTAATCTGGACCCCAGAACCACCCATGGGATCAGAGGGCTTGCTTTTCCTCTGTCCCGTCTTCCGAGGCGCCTTCTTTCACTCACGCACTCGCTTCCCCTGGTTCGTGGCGCAGCCCCTCGCGGGGTCTGGAAACCGCACTACTGAGGGTCCGCACTCACTTCGCCCTCCCTGGGCGTCGCACACAAGCACGCTTCAGGATGCCCAGCCCCAACCGAACGGTGAACCGGCCTATACTCACGCGTCCTGCATCTTCATTCGGGCTTCGTGCACAAAGGTTATGGGGTAACCGGTTTTATTTGCCTACTGTCACATTTGAGGTTCGTCAGTAAAGGATTTGGCGTAGAAGCACCCTGACAAGGGCCGCTTATCCAGCGGGGCGCCTCCCCTGCCACGGACCTCAGGCCAGATTGCCCTTATCCGAGTCACGGCACCAAAATTGTTAGAGTTTACCTGTCCAATGAAATGACAGAGACTGGCCAATTAGAAAATGTGATTTATTAAAGCAAGCGACAAGTAAGCAAAACAGCGCTGGGCGGCCGGGGAGTCTCCTGCTCCACCAGCGGCGCGCAAATTCAAGCAAGCTGAGCAGCTCTTTTTCTCTTCCCCGAGGTCGCTTCTGACACCTTCAGTAGCCCCTCTGCTGCTTCTGTTATCCTGGTTTCTCGTCAGACAGGACGTTCCCATGTTTGGTGCAGCAAGATAACATTGTGGAAACGTCTCTTCTTGTTAAACAGGACGTTCTTAAGGCCACCACGATGGGTTCCTTCCTCTTGCTTACCTTGGTCGATCAGCAAATTACCTTTAGTTACTTATTACAGTACCACACCCCAAAACACAGCTGTCTCTCATAAAGACCAATTGCAAAGGCAAGTCGCTGCGGGAGCACCAAGAGGCTCTTAAGGAGCATGTGGCCATGCCATCAGGGAAGACGGAGGATCAGATGGCCACCATCACCACAGCCAGCAGACACCAACAGCTTGACTCATCTACTCGGGGCATCCCTGGTGAGCAGGGGAAAGCCCCCAGTGGGCAGAGCAGGAGCCATGCCCCACGCAGCCCTGCAGCCAATGCCACAGCTGTCTCCCAGCCCACCCGCACCCGCTGCCTCCAGAACCAGCTGCAGCAGGAGATGGCACTGTCCACCCAACCCATCCTGCAGCGGTTCAAGCGCGAGCTGCCTGCCTCCCCCTGCACGGCCCAGCCCGAGGGCTCTCCTGGCCACCAGGGCCATCAGGGGACGCAGAGCTCCTGCTCCTCTGGCAGAAACAGGCCCCACACCTTGGCGGCCCTGCAGGAAAGACCAACAGAAAGCCACAGTGCTGGGCCACAAGCCACGTGCCAGGCTGTGAGAGGTGCTCAGCTCCGGGTGATGGAGCGGGAGGACTTGATGCTGCCTGGCAGCGCATACAGCCATCTCCTGCAGCAGAGCAGACGCCTGCAGCGTCTTCTGAAAGACCTGGAGAGGCAACAGAGTGCCCTTGAGATGGAGAGCCGCCTCCTGGGAAAGGACGGTTCTCCAAGAGCGTGCAAGGAGGCAGGGAGACTGCAGCAGAAGAATGCTCAACTAGCTGCCCTCACCTTGCGGCTGGGAGAGCGAGCCAGGCAGCTGCAGGTGACCATCCATCGCCTGGTCAATGCTCGCGGGCCACTGCCCATCCAGCGCTCCGCTGAGCAACTGTGCCCGCCATTGCTTCCTCAGCCCAGGGGTGGAGAAATGGGAGAGCCCAGCAGAGCTCTGCTGGCACGGGACAAGCGGCACGACTTGGCACAGAAGGCAGCTGAGGGGCTGGAGGCCCGAGCAGCCGCAGATGAAGAGGGATCCTCTGATGTGAGCACCCCCGGGCAAGCTTGTGAGGAGTTGCAGGTGCAGCTCGCCAAGGTGACAAATGAAAACACCCACCTGGCTGAAGAAAACGCTCGCCTGCGTGGGCAGATGGCTTTGACAGAACAGGTTCAGGCTGAAAATGCCAACCTGAAAGGGCAGCTAGCGCGACTGGCAGAGGAGCGAGACTCTGCCATCCAAGCAACCATCTGTCTTTTTACCCAACTGGAAGCGGCCAAGCGCGAGCTGACAGCCATGAGGGACAGGGCAGAAAGGAGTCAACAGCTGGAGAGGGAACATGAGGAGACAAAGCTGGCCCACAGGGAGCACAGAGAACCCCTGCGAGCGTTTCCAGCCCCGCTGAAGGAACTGAGTGATCGGTTTGAGAAGCTAAAGAAATGCTGCCAGCAGCTGTTTCAGGAACTGGAATGGCTGGGAGGAGAAAGATCCAACAGCACCGTTTCCGAGCCGCAGCAGGCTAACCTGGGAGCAGACAAGGAGTCCGTCCTGCTGGAGGCTATGAGAAAACAACCGGCAGAGCTTCGAGCATTCATCGCTCGTTACAGCTATGATCCTTTCGACGGTCCCAACGAGCGGCCTGAGCTGGAGCTTCCGCTAGTTGCTGGACAATACGTTTACATCTTTGGAGACGTGGATGGAGACGGTTGGTACGTGGGAGAGCTGACCGACGGCACAAGGGGATTGATCCCCTCTAATCTCGTTGAGGAAGTTCCAGGTGACGGGCGACCTGATGACACCACAGTCTCCCCAGAGACAAGTGATTGGTGGCAGGGCATAGATGACGTCTGTCCTGTCTTCTCATAGAGCTTCTCATTAAACCTCTTTTAATGACCTCTCTGTGTAATCTCACTCCCTGTCCTGTTTGTCTGTGAGCTGAAGGGACTCTGTGCCTGCTATGGGGGACGTGGCGGGGGTGGACTGAGTGCCAGCTACTGGAGTCAAGGCGAGGCCGTAGGCAGCTCTGGCTTGTGGTGCCAGCTACTGGTGTGTGTCCCAGTGCAGCCAGTGGAGTGAGGGGGGGTCCGAGTGCAGCTACTGGAGCCAGTGGGGATCTCAGCCATCAGGCACTAGGGGTGCGTCCTGAGAAACCACAGGGTATTTGCACTACAGTAGCATGTGCAGTAAAGAAAACTGGTCTTGCAGTTTGATCCAACGCTGCATCTGCAAACAAAACGAGGCGGAGGCATGAGGAACATGGATGGAAACCTCACCTGCCACACCAAAGTTACGCCACGGAAACTCTTCCCTTTTTGTCACCTGCCTCGGGTTTGGTAAATCTTTTGCCGAGTCTGAAGCAAAGGCCCATTGCCTCTTCTTCCTGTTTCTAACGGCTAACGTCTGGGTTTCACAGGCTGCTTTGTTGTGCGGCACCGCTTACACCCCAGAGTTGCCTTCATAAATGCATCCTTGTACTAGGAAAGGAAAATCGCCTGTCATGCCAGTCATACCACTGTACTACCCTACCCGCAGGGCAACAGACCGCCCTGCTTGTAAGAGGATTTAATACAGGAAATAATCCTCAAGTATCTGGGTGTTTTAACAGTTTAATCACGTGCTTGCAGTCTGACTGCTGACACAATCTAACAAGAAAAAATATTAAGGGGGCTAAATCTGTGTTTCAAAAAAAGTGGGGTTTCTCTTTCCCTTCCTGAGAAAACTTGCTCCCTCTACGTTTCTGCCCTGTCATTTCATCTAGCAGCTTCGAAGAAGGGTTTCCCGGCCAGCTATTTTGATGTCATGGCGAGCTCTGAGATGTTTGAGTTTGTTCCTTTCACGCCCCCAGAACTTGGAGTCCTGTGGCTACAACAGCATCTCTGCTGCTGTACAAAAGCAGGGCCCTTGCCAGGTCCTCACGATAACGCACTTGATGGGCAAGGTGAACACGTTATTTTACACAGCTTCAGAAATCTCACTGCATTGTTGCCTGCGAAAAGCCACTTTCCTTTTGGCATTTGAGACACCTTTGAACACTGACCATAGAGCCCTGTGGCAACCTCTAGGCCTGGGGGAAACCTGCATTAGGGAGGAAATGCCTTAAGAGGAAACTCCCCTTAAGCTTTGAGTGTTGTTCTGTAGAAGGAAGAGAGTTGCCTTATTGCCCCAGGATGGGGTAGGGGAGCCCGGAGGCAGCGGTGCCTGAGCCTGGGACAGGGTTCTCCAGCCTGGAGGCCAAAGCTGTTGGTGGGACTCTTCCCTCCAGCCTCCTGCCTGGTCCCTGCAGGGGGCAGGGGACCCGTGCTGGGGCAGCAAACACTGCTGTAAAGCCTAAAGGTGTCCCCAGGGGCTGCTCCCAGCTCTGCCTGGGAGCTGCTGCCGTCAGATTCACCCACTAGCAAGCAGTTCCTGGTGCAGGAGTGACAGCTGCGTGGAGGAGAACAGGTCTGGGTGTCTAATACCAAGGTCTCCAACATCAGCTGAGCAGCGTTTATTTTAATGGTTTGGGTTTTTTTTTCTCCCCAGGAGTTTCCATAGTACCCCAAAGCCATTTTCTGTCAGAAAAGGTGCAGGCACGTGCACGAGACACGGGTGTTTCTCTGTGTTGTAACTGGGAGCAAAGGCGGCTTTTCTTTTCATTCCACTTGACGCTGGGTAAGACAAACCTTTGATCTGACCCAGCAGAGCTGTTTTGATGCTCTTGTACGAACACTGGAGGAATTTGCTCCCCCTCTGCTCCTATAGAGAGGAACAGAGCGGTCTCTGCGCACGCCCACTATTCTGTCACAAGCTTGCTCTAAAACACATGGTACCAACAGCCACTGAAAGCCTGAGTGCTTCCAGATTCAGGGATGAGGAAGAAAACTGTGCTGGAGCCTGATGTGAGGAGTACAGGCACAGAAGCCTCCTCTGGAGAGTTCTGCACCATAGCATGACCCCAGGTTCTGGACAAGCAAGGGGTTAAGTTAACCTTCCCTCTCCCGAGTTTGGGAGGAGGAGACTAGTTAAAGAGTAGTTCTAACAGAAAGAGGGAATCTGTCAAACAAAACGCTCAACAGTCCCTGAATTGCTCTTCAATTGCTCAAAAAATGAGGCCAGTTATTTAACCAGTTACAGTCCAGGACCAACATCAGGATTCTCACAAATATACAAAACCTCCCTCCCAAACAACTACGTGGTTCATGCGCTTAATTCCCCCAGTTCTTGACAAGGAGGTTCGGGTCACGGACTCCAAAGGCCTTCAACAAGGGACAACCTATCATTCTAAAAATGCAATTCAAAAATTCTCGAAACTGACAACATTTAAAGTGCGGTCAACGCTTAATATATTGAGTGGGCACCAATTAAGGAGTGCTGCCAACTCTATGCACTAGCACAGGGATGTGCTCTTCCCTACACAGTACGGAGCAGAACAGTCTAGTCTAGGCTTGAGCTATGCAGAGGCTTGATCAGAATACACATCCCTTTCTAGAAAGATACCCAAGAGGAAGATGACTAATCTTTATAACGCTGGCTGAAAGCAACAATGGGAGGTTTGCACCAGCTGATGATTTCCGATCTAGAAACTTCAGTGAAGGCGTCAAGCTACCGATAGAGCAATAAAACAGTAGCCTCAATGCATACACAAAAATGAGATTTTGAGTGCCTACATGCAAGGTAGGTCTCATGCAGCAGAAACAGATGCAGTCAATCTCCTGAGCTTACTTTGTTTTCAAAATAAGACCAAAAAAAAGCAGAGCATGCATTTGCTGCCTTAACAGAGTAACATCTAGAATGCCCCTCACTCCTCATGAGACTTACAACTTTACATACCGGGAAGACCAGCTACAGGTAGACTGAAGTACAATTACAACTTGTTGTACACCACAAGGTATAAGCCAATGAAGATGCTTTATACCAGTCAAATGTCAATAAACTATACTTTCCACAGAAAACAGAGCTTAACAACTATTTACCAGAAACAATCTAACCGTTTATCTAAATTTAAGCAAAAATCTGCCTCCAGTGGCAATTCTCAAAATACTCTTCTTTGTTGGAGATTAAAGATGGTATGTTACAACCTAAAAAAGCATCCACGTCATCACCACGAATACACCTGCACTACGCATGTTTCCCATGCAAATGAACACCCTAACTTGGCCAACAGGCTGACACATGTCATGCTCATTAACATGGGATACTTTTTCATTCCGTCTTCTTTTTTATATCTTGCTTTACCAAGCAAACCCTTCACTGTCCATTAAAAGCTTAATTAAAGAAGCCTTCGGTTCTTAAGCAGGCAACAATATTGAAAAGCTATCGGTCCAGACCCTAGCATTACTATCAAATATAGTTAGCTCAAGAAAGATGTTGGTTTACCTCCCTTTACCCCTTACCTGCTCTGGACTGAACAATTCTTCCTGAAAAATCATGAGGGAGAACTCAGCTGCGCGGTGATGTGGTTCTTTGCTCCGTTCTTCATCTGCTTCCTGTGTGGTCAGAAGTTCTTGTAGTATTTTAGCAGCAGCAGCAGCTTCTATAGACAGAGTGGTATCGGCAGCACAAAGAATGTCAGAAGGCTGTAACGGAGACAAATCCAGTGCTCCACCTGCTGCCACCAGAAATGAATTGTCTGAAGTTACAGGAGTGAGACGTTCCAGCTGGCTTTCCTCAGTTGAAGAAGGTGTGTAACTATTAACAGGCAGTGCCTGATTTCCATTAAGCTCCAGGATTGAATTCTGGCTCTCTACAGGTGCCACTCCCACCTTTTCAGCTTTGCATGATGAATGCACCTCAGCGGCAACCTGAAACATGGCTTCAAGACTGACTTCTGCCTTCTTGTTTTCTTCAGATGTACTACATAGCCAGTCAGACGGCATCAGTTCAGCTTCATAAGATGACTGCATTGGAGGATTCTGGAAAAAACAAAATACAGTGAACTTTTGTATAAAAAATTACCATGACAGGATGTGTATTGATTCTGTATATCCATTTATCCAAAAGCTTGAAAGATTGTCTGTTATTCTCAGTTAAAATAGCAAGTTTAACCAGAAGAAAAAAAACAACTGCTACTTTGTCTTGGTTTTCATTAACCACCTTACTCTTGGCACGCTTCCTTTCTTCTATTCATGGTCTATCCTGGAGAGAAGGTTACTTACCAGGAGCTGGTGTATGCCTGCAGATGCATTGTCTGCACACCCTTTGCACCGCAGGTGTTAAATATACCCAAGCATTCAAATCAGAGACTTCTGGTCTTAGTAGGACCTGTGGGGGTACATTAGAACCACCCTCTTCACCTGCCACATACGTAATAGAAAATGAGAGAGAAAATCCACCTGCCTTCAGTTCCTTCTGAAACTCAAGCATTCCTGTTGTTGTAGTATAAATAAATCAGTATAAACCACAACATTTTTAAGCAAAAGAAAAAGGTCCACGTGCTGTAAATGTGCATATGGACAACACAACTTGAGGAACTCACCGCTTCTTAACCAGTAATACCATTTTCCTCCTCAAGTGATTGTCCCTATATAGGCACATCTACACAAGGGGTGCCCCCCAGGGATGCCCCAGTCCCAGGAGGAGTGGGAGTTCAAATACCGATGACAGCAAATACTGTAAAACTGCCCTGCCTGTCACAGCCTCACATCTGGACTCTCCTGTCATGACAGGGTCCCACAAAGGCACAACCCAAAGTCTGCATCAATCTGCATAAAAACCTGACAGAATTTCAGGTCAGAAACCCTTCTTGTAGAACCTACAGAGACTGCTTTTGCCATCACAGATCAGGTCTGAACACTACTAAAATTTTTCACTGTAATGACATCACAGGACGACAGGACACAATCAGCAATCCAGTGATGATTTTTTTAGTAGCATTCATATATATCAAATAACCTTTAAAACAGAACAAAGACAATGAAAGAGTTTTTCAAAAGCAGCAAGTCCCACCCAAGTGAAATGATAGATGACATTTTAACAGCCAGTGTCTGTACTGCTACTTCTTCCGGAAGTGACTCTGTCAAAGGACACTAGAAGGGTCATTTCTTCTGACAAATACAAGTCATACAATGATGTTGAACAGAAACTCAGGTCTATTTAAAATACAGCCTTCTTTTGGAAGAGATCCAGTATGAAGGATTAGTCCTTAGTGCCTGACTATCCTTAGACCTTCTAGCTGAGGTCATGGTTAATGAAAAGCTACTTCCAGAGACAAGTAAATTAGAGAACAGGAAGCTACAGGATCACCTACTAGGAAAGCCGTATCAGATCAAATGCCAGTGAAGGACTTGGCCTCTCCCTGATGGAGATACCACAAAGAGATGAGATCCCGTCTTCTGGGTGTGTGAAGTCAAGTCCTAGTGTGGATTCGTGTAGATGTGCCAGTTTGTAGATAGCCAGAAACTGTGGAGGGTGGGGGGAAACGGAGGGGGAAATAAAACCTGGAATTTGAGAAATTTCGGTTAAGCTAAATCTTTTCATTAAAGGCTAAGCCACCTTTATGTTTTTATGAGATAGGTTCAAACACTATTCCTCTCATTTGATTTTTTTTTCAGTTCTATTTTTTTAAAATGTTAACAAGGTGTTTCATTTCTGTTGCACTGCTTGTTTACTGTCATAAGTAGTCAGGATTTTAAGATCTGGGTTACCAAACCGTCCAGGAATAAGATCATCCCTGCCAAAAACCAACCAACCAACCCACCCACCCATACTGAATCTTCTTCTGCCTCTTCTTAGGGGACCTCAGCTTGAAGCTGTTATAGCACATATTGTCTTCTTGGATGCACTACAGGATCTCGTATGTATTTCCAACAGGAGAAAGTGGCAACACAAAGGTACAATTTAAATCCTTTTAGTTCACCTGGAGAAGATATGACAGACAAGGATGAGGGGAGGCAGCAACGAAACAAGGAAAACCAATAAAAGATTGAGAAGTCAGGGCCTGAAAGACTAATAGCTTGCTGGTCATGCAAGCTCAAGAGGAAAAATGGTCTGACTTAGCAGAAGTGGTGAAAGAGAAGATGGGCATTTCACTTATAAGATTAGCATAGCGTGAGCAGGAATTAAAGCACAACCACACCTTTTCAGGGACTGCTAGCACTACACAAATCTGGCTTGAGTGCTTGGGCCATCGGAATTAGTTCAGACTTGATTTCTTTTTGAAATAACATGGCTGATTATCATTCCTTATTACAAATAAAAGCAAACTAAGGTCAGAAAGTTTTTCTTCTTTTTTCTTGCACGTTTATTTCTTCCATTTCCTGTTACCTCTTGCTTCAGTTCCACAAGGAAATACTGACAGCTTAATAACCATGGTAATAGCAATAATCAAACAGCAGGGCTGCTATTAAAAAAAAAACAAAACGAGGTGGGGGCAGAAAAAAAAAATATTGCTGAAATCCAGTATGTAGCCTCAGTTCACATCTATGATAAAGCAGCGGGGAAGTACTGAGCTAATGGTTGTGAGCTGCCAGCACTGCTGTTGCAGAAGATAGCAGGAGGTCTCTCAAAAGACTCGTTCCTACCCAAGGATACTGATTCATCACACTAATCCAAACCCCACTTAAGAGAACCCTAATGAAAAATGGGTAAGAAGTTGTACCCGAGCTCCCTGTTTTGTAACCAACTGTGATGAGAGTGTAATACAAACCTCTGAAACCCCGATTTCAGAAACCTGGTGAGATACACCATCATCAGCCACCATGTCTGGGTATAACCACCTATGCCCCCTTGCCATTCCACGCAGTAATTCTCTGCAGCTTTTCCTGGAGAGCAAACTGCAGCCAACCAACCAGTTAGTTACCGGCCTGGTCTGCCTGTGTTCCAGGCAGGGCCACCTAACACTTTCAGCAGCTCAGGTGCGTACTGTACAAGCCCAGCAGCTGGCCTCCAAGACCCAGAAACTCCGCCTGTCTTAATCTCTCCTAAACTTAAAAGCGATGCTCTCTGCAAGACCCAGTAAGGAACAGCACAAGGTTTAAGCTTCCTTGTCCGAGAGTGCCAGCTTTTCCTTCTGAGACCACAAAGCACCGTCTGGATCCAACAGAAACGGGGCTGGTAACCAGCTTGCTGACTGCTAGTGCGCCGATACGGTTCGCTGTCTTCGGGACTGGTCCAGCAGTTTCGTATAGGCTCTGCCACTCCTACCTAGCAGCACACAGCGGGACCAAACAGCCTAAAACGCCCCGCAAACCACGCTTCAACAGCATCGCACTGAATTCCTGCAACTGGTGGAAGGTATTGAGTGGAACGATAGGAAATACACCATGCAATAGTTCTATTTTTTGTGAGGAACAACAAAAATGCTTAGTCAGCCAGGGCTGATGAATTTTACCGCTTTTGAGGATTTGTGCAAGTGGTTACTGATGGATGATCAATACACCAGCAGGGCAGGATGCTCAATACTGCAGCTTGCCACATCCCCCAGCAGACGTTTGGGGAAGTATATGCCCCAGAACACACAAAAGGCAAACTGATTATTCCCCACAGCTCAGCAAGAACCGCAGGCAAACTGCTGTCTTCTGTACCACCTGCACAGCCTGTCACCACGTTCCAGGAGAAATGACCTATGCTATGCTAAGACTCAGAAATCTCTAGAAGTCCCGTTGATCCACGCGGTACGATAGCTGTGTTACCCTGCTCAGAGACAGCCGGTTACTGACCTGGTGGAACTGATACAGGGCACTGCTCGCCTTTGGCCTTCTCACGCAGAGGATCGCCTTCCCGCAGTCTGCCCAGATGCTCGGCAGCTTTTTGCTGGGGGTTTCCAGGAAACAAAGCAACCACTAGCAAGTGGCCTAAAGCTCTTCTGACTCCACACACTGCCCACGGACTTGCTTCTCCAAACAACTGAGTTTTACTAGACCCTTTGGACACTGTATATTATCCTTCAATCTAGCCACAACACCACCTTTGACAACTCCTTTGGAATGATTTACTACCCCATGGATCTCGGCCTTCCGAGATAAGCTATTTAGTTGTGACTTCCCATCGCTCAGACGGATCCTCACGTCCTGGATGAAAAAAGCAGCTCACGATCAAAGTGAGAGGACAAAGATGCACGGTGTGAAAAATAAATACTACAATATCAACGGCATGACTGGCCGTTGGCTATTTATAGCCTTACACTAACGTGTTATCCAGGCCATAACCTGCCCATCTTGGATAAGCTTATTTTTTAAAAGAAGTCACGAATAAAAGACAAAGGTTGAAATTTGCAAGACAGGAAACTGGATGATCAAGCTTGAGTAGGTCAACCCTTTTTCAACACACATAAGCATAACTTGCTTCGCTTGTCCTCTGTGAGGGGGAAAAAAGTATATGCGTTATGCTGTAATAAAAAAGGAAGCTCTTGCATTCTTACTTCAGATCTTCTGATATCTGATAAGCCAGGCCCTCCAAATAAGGTGCAGTTTCCACTAAAATTACACAAAGCGTTTACAGGAAGTACTGGAATTATCTTCAATAAGAGATCTCCGAGGTGGGGCCCATTCCAAAAAGTCACCTTAATTTTTCTCGTTCATCAAATCAAACTCAGGACTGCAGGAATCTGTGACAAAGAAGTGGAGCTGCTTCTCAGTATTTTCATAATATTAAAGAATCTCTTTTTGTCCAGGCAAGAGCATTCTTCCAATACAAATGCAGGCTCATTAACTAAAAGTGATTCTGGTGAAGTCAAGCAAAAAAACACTCCACTGATGAGGACACCCACTATGCTGCTACCCTGAAACCTAACCTGAATTACAAAACTACCCGTTTAACATTCAGTGGTTCTTTGAAATAGGTATTTGTAAACCACATCACTTTCACTTTATCAAGCAGATCAATTTTCAAATTTATATCCTTAATTTCACAAGTGTACAAACCTGCAGTTCATTCATACGGTCTCCTTCGCTTTCACCTCCTTTCAGTAGGCTACGCTCACCTGGACAAAGCTGTCGTGGGTGCACGCTGAAGCAGCAGGACCAGCACAGCCAGCCAGAGGATCTGTGTGGGCTGCTGCTGAACAGCTCTGTGGTGTGGCTGCAAGAATTCAAACACAGCTATCAGACTGCCGGAACCTGTGTCTGCTGTGCAGTTCTATTGCTTACTTTGATTAAACATTTCAATAATCACACAGTAAATGAAATTCCAGAAATTTATTGCTACCTCTCAAGTGATTTTAAGACCAATTTCTTAATCTTAAAAATACTTATTTTAAGATAGTATAGATATATTAAAAATATATATTGCAAAATTGATAAAACACACACATACATGCAGAAACTTCATCATCATCTTTTCTGTCTTAATATCACCTTTTTGATTTGGCTGCTTGAGTTTCTTGTCACAATACACCACAGAAAGTGTATTCACATAGCTGAGCCTAGGTGTTCATACACACATACACACTTGTGACCATGTGAATTTTAAGACTTACAAAGAAAATGAATTCTCTTAACCGAGAGTGTGTCATTCCGAAGAATATCATGACTACTCCTGAACTACCACTCACCAGAAAGGTTTTCATATGTAAATGAACCCTACAGGCACAGATGTATGCCAAAGGTGCGACTGGACTTGCACTGTCAGGTGGCACCAATAACTAATATTTCTCACATGGTCTCCACGACTGATTTTTCATTATTAGACACTCTCAGATAATGAAGCTTCAACGCATTTCTTTGACGCGATTCTACTACTGTCAAAGGTTTTGCAGATAGTTGAAAGTAAACAGAACTAAATCCTTAAACTAATTATGGTCTAAGGCTAGTGGGGAAAAAAAGACTTAGACGAGCATATTTTATGTTACTGACTTTTCAAGAAGAATCATAATGAAAAACCAGGGAAATTTTTTTGTCGTGGAAGTTAACAAACAAGTTTGAATACACACAAAAAGAAATCTTTTCAGAAAGTTCTACTTTGATTTCATTTAATGGGACTTCAAAAGTGAAATGAAAAGAGTCAAGAATAAGATTGAACATACATTCTTCAGTTCTCTCACTTATTAAATACGTATCTTAAAATTAACTATCACTTTCCAAACAAACTAATCTTACTGCTGTGCTCTCATGATGAAGGAAACCAGACTTCTTCATGTGGACATCTGAAGAAACACGCTTTCAGCATTCTGTATGTTATAATAGACAGAAGAAAGGATAGCGGAGAGATTAAGAGATACACAGGCACAGAAGTAAAACCACTGAGACAGTCCTAGAGTGAGAGTGAAAATTAAAAGATTTAGCATACTCCAGTGAAATGTCACTTACACTCTCAGAAACGCTGATTAATTCACTGGAGTTTTCGAACGCCTCAGATTCCCTAAGTTTCTGTATTTTAGTTTTGATTACAGCTTGCAAAATTTGGTATGTTTTCACCGCGTTCTCACACCCACCTCCCACCCCAGAAGATTCTACCTGAGCAACATAGCCAAGTTATCCTTTAAACTTAAAGCAACGAGCGTCATCCAGTGAGAGATCTCCATATTCATGTCTAAATCTACGCTGGTCTCCCTCAGCTCCCCTACAGGCAGTACTTCAAAACAGGCACTTCCAGGACACCAGTAATCTCACCCCAAGACAAACTCTAAACCGAGCAACGTGAATCGCGCCCAAGACGCCCCTTTCCTTCCCTTGACTACAGAAGAGGGCTGGGGCCTTAGCTGAGATAGAGACAACTACAATTCATCATGATGAGTTTCAGCCTATGCTCTGTAACCAATAGAAACGCAAAGCAGGGACCACCTCCCACCTGCCACCCTAATGAAGCAAGGATTCTGGATGAGGCTTGGAGCAACCTGGACTAATAGAAGGTGTCCCTGCCCACGGCAGGGGGGGGGGAACTTGCTGATCTGTAAGGTCCCTTCCAACCCAAAGCATTCTATGACTCTCAGGACACCTGCTCCTGGGAGAAGACTTGATAGTTAGCAGCTGGTGAGGCAGGCTCCACACTCTGGCCACCACAGTAATCTCTGCATAAGGGGCACAAGGCAGAAGTTGCCTGTCTCTTAAACATTTAAGTGTGTCTACAAGAAACGCGCAGCTCCTCAGAACCCTTCCTTGACAAAAATGACGTTATGGAAACTGTTGATTATTGTCTGAAATGTTCTCAGCAGAGGTCTCAGAAGAGATGCACAAAAGATGTAATGATTTCACTGTGTAGGATTTCTAAACAGGGATAGCTAGCTGTCTCTGTGAAGGTGCGGCTGCCAAAGGAGGAGCAGGCAGAAGGAGAGAATAGTAACTGAGCTTTAGTTTGTTCAAGGAAAGGGTCATTGTTCTGAATTTCAGAAGTTTTAGGGAAATTGAACAAAAAACACCACAAAACAACAACAAACAGACCACCACTCCCCAGAAAATAACCCATCATGGGATTTTTCCAATTCAAGGTAAGGGCAAGGAAAAGAACAGTAATTTGCTTCAACTCCTCTTCTGAGGAATAAAAACACTGAAGTGAGACTGATTTATTTTGTAATCAAGTGATTAAGTGAGACTGACAATTGTGGCAGAAATAATTTAGAAAAAAGAAAGGAGCCAAGACTTTTTGTACTTTCTAGTCTTCAGTGCATAAAAAAATACAACATAAAGAAGCTAAGCAAGAAAAAAAAATTTAGATACAAAAATAGTACGAGCAGAATGAAATATTCTACACCAGGAGTCCTCAAACTACGACCCGTGGGCCAGATATGGCCCCCCAGGGTCCTCAATCCGCCCCCCCTGTATTTACAGAAGCCCCACACCACCACCACCCTGCTGGGGGTTGGGGGGGGAAACCAAGCAGCCGCAGATGACTTCCTGCCACCTAATCCGCGCACCAGCCCCCTGTTTAGAAAGTTTGAGGACCCCTGTTCTGCGCAATACGTTTGACTGATCTTTAAGGTTTAAAACCTTAACCTGGAAAAACATGAGACCAAGGCCTAGGATACTACTTCTTAACAAGGTCTCAGCGCTTTAATATCATTGTCCAAGTTTTGCTTAATTGAAAAAACAAAAATGAAACTTAGCCTCACACCGACTAGTTTTGGACAAATGTTTTTCTCCTCGCCCTTTCACCTCAACAGAAAGGCTATCCAGAAAGTCACCAGGGGACACACAAAATCTGGAGGAAGGACACGAATAGCAAACAGAAACTCCTTTTGCTTTAAAGGTCCATCTTCCTTTTAGACTGGACACTTTCTAATTCTCACTTGAGATATGCACATGGCAGAGTATTGTAGAAAAATATTTGAAAGTCTCACTTTAAAATCCATTTTTGAAAAGCAAATGCAGAACTTTTTTTTCATACCTGTTGGATAGCAGGCTTGTGAGTACGGCACTGAAGATGCAGAGTACTACAATTTGCAATGGATGCGGCAACGCTTTGAGTCCCTTGCTGAAGTGGCGGAAGAGAAGCCACAGGCTGGAGTGTGTACGTGGCTCCCGTTGGAAGCGTCTGGAGTACCGGAAAGGCAGCCCCTTTATCTGGAAAAGCTGGGGAAGCCCCTTGCCCTGGCAGCAACCCAAGTGGCCCCTGCTGGATCCAAGTGGAAGGGACTGGAGTCGGATCTAATCTTTGTGCCGGTGAAGTGCTGGGGGCTCGGCACGAGGTTGCCGTGTAGGAGTAAGGAGGGAAAACACCTTGACCGTAAAGTTGATGAAACTGTCCTCCAGTCAGCAGTCCTGCAGTGGGTACAAAATAAAGCGAAACAAGTGTTAAGGAAAGGAGTTTTCACAGGCAAAGAAAGGCAATATGAGGAGCCAAGGCTCTACAACATGATTTGGGAAGACTGCCTTTGCTCCAGCATACTTAACCCAGAAAGGAGACTGTACTCTTAGACCCGAGCATGCAGGAACTGCTGTGTGGCACACGAGTGAAGCGCCAACACAGAGGTGTCTGCGTAGCATTCAATCTCCTTCAACTGGCAGTAACGAGTTACCCATATTTAGAAATGTGCCATACATCGGAAAGTGTAGTAACTTACTAAACCAAACAAAAGCAATTTTGAAAGTACTGTGTCTTAAATCAGACAATACATTTTAAAAAAGGGACATCATAAAGCAAGATTTTACCAAACTCCACTACTGACAGCTCACAAACAGCTAAGGGAAGGGCAATGTCAAAATCCTCCAAAGGACTTTGCAAGTACTTTATGACAAGTCATTTATTTGGTCAAGAAAAAAAATTCAAAGCCAGTTTTTCCTCAGTCAGCTCAACTAGTTCAGTGCAGACTAAAATATCCCAGACTTTGCCATTTTGTTATTTCCTAGATAGTCCTTTCATTCTTCTCTATTATTTTACAGTTTCCTCTCTCAGACAGTTACTGTTTCATGAAATGGTATTTGCTTTTATACCATGACCAGCCCAATTTCTGTTTTGGTGCCTTTCTTGAAACACTGACAGTAACACCCCGAACGCCTGTGCTCATTGATTTCTCTAAGAACTACTGCATTTGTGACTCCCCTGCAGGATTGCATTTAGCCATGAGAATTACAAGTTTCAGGATGGTTCACGTCAATAGGGTTGATCTAGAAGCCAGGCTCTCTCAGACCTGTAGTTTCCAATTCTCGCTCAAAAGGATTTTTTTTTAAAAATAGCCTCACATTTACCTCTGGCACTCCTCTGACGAAAGCTAATTCAAGAAATCAGTAACATACAGTCATTATTCTGCAAGTTCACATTTAACCGTTAAGAATCACTAAATAAATACCAGCTGACCCTGAAGATTTGCTAAGACTTAACGTATAGGACTGTTTATTCCCTGTTCAGTACTTTCACCATTTATAAACAGAGAAGGAACAGGGGTATGAAAATCCTTTTGTTTATATTTTACCTTTGGATAGGGACATGAAGACTATCTAGTTCTAACACGTAAACAAGACACCACAGGATGCCAAGTTACCCACCTCCCGTTGCCGTACAGGAATTGCTCCTGAATGTTTAACACAGCGTTACATGCTGCAAGACACTGGGAACAGACTGACGCTTTGCAAACACAAGTATCTCTTATCTATCAAATCACCTCACATTTACAGCAAAGACGTGTCCCTAAATAGTCAGTACAGAGCGCAACAGTGCATCGTCAGCCTGTCAGAACTTGACCGCATAGAAACCCCAATGTTTTCCTTGTTCTGTCTTTCTAGAAAATGAGACTCCTAGAGCAAAAGCTCTGAAACTGCAGAGGACAAAAAATGAACATCTCTTTCTAATAATTTCCTTTACCAATTGTCTGCATTACATCAGACAAACCACATGTCATTGAAGTCTGCAATGACTCATCTTAGCGTTAACAACGTTCACATCAAATCATTAATTTAAATGCTTCCTAGCCTCCCTACCGAAATAAGTTCCATCCCTTCTCCGATGCTTCATTTTGTTGTCTTGGTATTGCACGTGCAGTTCCACACACATCACGGAAAACACCACTTGAATTAGATGACAGTTCCTACCCTGACACAGTAACCAAGAGCATGGTGATACCCTACTCTGCTCTAAATGCCAGCCGGTGCTGCAGAGAGCAGTACCGTCAGCTGCTTCTCCCCTTCTCCTGGTCGCACAGTCCTGCCGCTCCTCCTACACCGCGCCTTACAGCTCTGCACCCATGGGGTGCATCACCCGGGTCCAAGAGCCAGCCACAAAAAGGCTGTTAAAGTCTTCTCCGATCGTTGCGCTGAACCAACACGTTGCTGTATCAGCTGCAAGGAAGATGACAGTTAACATGCCACCAAGGGAATGGGAAGCCAGAGTGCTCTTCTGGCAGCAGCCCACAGTTAGAGCAGCCCAAGAGCACTGCAAAGCGAGATATTCACATCTGCCTTACACAGCGCCAGCTACAAAGCTTTCGGGCCGATACAAAATGTGTGGAATAATCCTGAGGGCTCAGACTTGTCTTGGGAAAACTCAGATCCTCTCAAAGAGCGTTAGAAAGAAAGAAAACATGCTCTAGGGCTTTTCAGCAGTATTATTTTCCAATTAGCTCTCACCTACTCATGCAATCCGTTTTAAAAACTGCATAGCTTGTGAATTCTTTTTCAGGAGACAACTGACAAAAATCTTACTACCAGGCCTTGCCTCCTTTGCACAAAACTAACAGGATGCTCTAGTTATCACTTCACATGACTCACTGTCTCGCACACATTTAATGACAGCTTATTAAGCACCCCTACTGATGGGCATCCTTACCGACGGGCAAGAAGCAGTAACGTTCACCTGGTAGAGCTGTGCCAGCTCCACAGAGATCGGGCAAGGGTGTTCTTAGTGTAGTACGCAATGGAGACTGTACTATAGTCTACAGGCAGCCTGAAATACACGTGAACCATGCTACTCATGCTTACTGGCAGCAGATCTACCTGCATAAACGACAACAGCTTCCCTACACCAGGTGAACTGAGATGCCACCGGCAAGGACAGGTAACCCTTCTCCCTCAGGGGAGTGTTGATTTTCAAATCCCATGCCGGCGCCCAGCAGCTCGCACTCACAGCGCGGCTGGTTGATGACCAGCCCCCGGCCGGAGGCATCCCAGCGAACGGAGCGGCAGCGCGGGCTGTTGACCAGCCGCCGCAGCCTGGCGGGGAAGGTGTCGGCACTGACGGGGCCGGGCTGCTGCGACGCGTCCGTGTCGGTAGGTGGCACCAACGCCGCGCTCAACCGCCGCCCCGCTCCTCCGCTCCCCCCGCGGCCCCCGGCCCTCAGCCCCGCCGCGGCGCTGGTCCGCGCAGCCCCGCCGTCCCCCTCGGCTCCCCGGTGCCCTCAGCCCCCCTTCAGCCCCGCCGTCCCCCTCGGCTCCCCGGTCCTCTCAGCCCCCCCTCAGCCCCGCCGTCCCCCTCGGCTCCCCGGTCCCCTCAGCCCCCCCTCAGCCCCGCCGTCCCCCTCGGCTCCCCGGTGCCCTCAGCCCCCCTTCAGCCCCGCCGTCCCCCTCGGCTCCCCGGTCCCCTCAGCCCCCCCTCAGCCCCGCCGTCCCCCTCGGCTCCCCGGTGCCCTCAGCCCCCCTTCAGCCCCGCCGTCCCCCTCGGCTCCCCCCGTCCATTCAGATCCCCAAGTCCCCTCAGCCGGGACATGTCTCCCCGCCGGTCCCCTCGGCCACCCCCTCTGCCCCGCCGGTCCCCTCGGCCACCCCCTCCGCCCCGCCGGTCCCCTCGGCCACCCCCTCCGCCCCGCCGGTCCCCTCGGCCACCCCCTCCGCCCCGCCGGTCCCCTCACCTCGCCGACCCCTCAGCTCCGCTGCCACCAGCATCCCCCGTAGTTTCCGTGAGCGACCGGGCGGCTGAAGCTCGGGGCGGCCCCGCCGCCAGCCCGGAGCCGTCCCAGGGGCAGCCTGGAGGTCCTTGAACCACGGCGCGGGCGGGCGCCGGGCCGTGGAAAGCGGCTGCAGGCGGGGCAGAGCGGGGAGCACGCGTTCCGCAGCCCCGCGCCCCGCCATGGCTGCCCGCCGCACCGGGACCGCGCGCGGGAAAGGGGGCGGGGCCGCAGGGCCACGTGACACCTCGCATCCCAGGGAGGGGCGGGGCGGGGGCGGGTTCTGCTGAGCAGCCGGACCTGCCCGGGCCGCTGCGCTGCCGCAGGGTGCGGGCGGCGGGGACGGAGGGGACGGGGGGGACAGAGGGGGACGCGGGCAGCGGGGGGCTGGGGAGCTGCTCCATGTGCCGGGGGTGCACCGGGCTGGTGCTTACCCCGCCGGGAGGAATGCTGCCGGCAGAGCAGGTGTTGCAAAGTGTCGGCTTAAAAACCACTGGCAGTTCACAAAAGGAAAAGCAAATTTATAAGGAGCGCAGAGGAACGCGGAACAAATCGGGAATTGTGTCACATTTGCCCTAAAACCCCCCAGACCTGTGCAGCTCTGATCCCCACGCCAGAACAGATCAGGTGGGGTTAAAATGGGGCAGAGAAAATCAGCAGCGAGGGTAAGAACTAGCTTCAGCGGAAGGAAATACTGAAGAAGGAATCTTCAGAGGGGCGGTTATTGTATAAAAACATAGGTAGTAAAGTTGTAGTTAGTGTAAAGGAGGCAAGCACGACTAATGGAGGTTTTCAAATAGGAGAAATCAAATCAGGTACTTAATCACAGGGAAACCGGGGAACTAATTGCCACAGGATGTTTTGGGTACCACAATGTTACTTGGCTAAGGGAGGGTGTGGGGGTGTGCGTGTGTGTGAAGAAAAGAGAGAGGAAAAAAGAAAAAGAACAAGATTAGCTATATCCACAAAGACCAGAACTCTTAAGCGGCACCTTTGTCACTGCGAGTGCTTGCACTGTGCGCTGGCACAGCTCTGAGGCGGTGCCTGAGCTGCACTGGTGCAGATCTGCCCTCTCCTCTGCCTTGTGCTGTCAGCTGTGACTGCAGGCAGACTGCAGGAACCAGCAGAACCATCCTTAGCGCTGCAGAACAGGAATCTGCTATGAACCGAAAGGCAAAGAAGAGCAGGGAGCCGGGGAAGGAAGAGTGCGGTGATCTCTCTCTGCTTGCATCTTGCCCACAGGTCACCAGCAGTGGCAGAAGAAAATGACATTCCTCTGTCTTGGCTGCCCTCAAAGCAAGGCAGGAGTGAGAAGACTGAGCACCTGTGTGTTTCGTGACCTCAAATACATTACCTTGGAGTTGTCGTAAGATTTCTTAGCAAGAAGGTACAAACCCAAACCTCTTCTTTAACTAAAGTCGTCCTTATTGCTTTGGTTTACAGCACAGCTCCTAACCACCAAGGCAAGTAAAAGCGCAGTAAGTTCCAGAAAGGGGGCAAAATTGAATAAACTGATGGAAACTGTTCCTATTTTTAAACTGAAAGTAATATCCCTCTGCTCTTCCGCATAGCTGAAGTGAGGAAAATGATGTTTGGATTGGGTTGCTTAACAGAGTTTCACACTTCAAATTAAACCAGAAGCAGAAATTTTGTCAATGTTGTCATCAAAGCTAAATCCAGCACCACAGAAGGATGCTGCTTTACCCAAGGAATTAATGGCCTGCGATTCTAGTAAGCTCATGCTGTCATCTTCCCAAGAGGCTTTGCAATTTTTTTCCCCTCGGTAATAATTTATTAAGAATTATGTTGCTCAGTGTAAACAGCTAAAACTTAAGTAAAGCATACTGAATGCAAATCTGAAAAATCCAGAAAAATGTCCACTTCAAAAAAATTCTTCTCGGCATTCCTGAGGTTGTCTTTTGCATTACTTCAGTGAAATGAATCTGGGTTTCTCTCCCCCTGTGCAGCGAGAGTGCCAGAAGACCATGACTACCTGATGGTGGGACAGGTGAGGTTTTTAGTGTATCATCCGTAACTCAGGGCAGAGCCAGCAATACGTAGTCCATAAGTGAAATGCAGAGCATGACTCCCTAGAACCAACACACAGAAACATCGGTCCCTTTGGTACCACTGGCCATTCTTGACTTCAGCCACAAGAGCGGATTCATTTGCCACTTCATGGTCAGTGGGTTAAATTTGGTCCTGAGGACTTTAATCGTTACTTTGCTGTCAAAGATTGTTATTAGCCAAAGGTGATGGGAGCTGCAAGAAGAAATAGCTTATTACTAATTTGTGTCATTGACATATGAACTCAGTGCTTTCCTTCTTTTTCACCCATGTGAACTCAAATTGCTGTTAGCCCGCACGCCCCTGTTTGCCATGTACCATGGCAGTTACTCTCTGGTGTCTGCCTCTCTCACAGCTGTGCCTTTCTCTGCAGCTAGCTTTCTTCCTCCTTCCCTGCTGCGGGACACCAGAGATGTCCCTAGTTTACACACGAGAAGGTGGGCCTTTGCCAGAAATTCATAATCCTCTTCTCCTGCCAGTGCTTAACCTCCATTCCAACCTTTTGTAATAACCTCCTAGTTTTCTGTGTTTCCCTTGCTTATACATATATATATAGTAAAAACCCCTACCAACTGAACGATGTAAATTACACATTTTGCAAACTGATTCTGCAGAGCTGAACAAAAATGGTATTGTTAGCTTGTCTACTGCATGTCAGGGCAAGGACAGCTGCATTTCCATGCGGTGTGCTGACCCTGACTACCATCCAAGGACATACTACTGTTAGTAAAGGCAGCACTTAATCCCTGGAAGGTCTTACCAGGTTAAGTGGAGGATTTTTCATCACCTGGAAAATTTAAATCGATGTGTGCTTTTGTTCAGCTACCAGTTAGTTGAGGAAGCGACCAGTTTACATTATCAAGCCTGTAATTTGAAGAAGGCCAGACACACTACGTACAGTCACCCTTCCTGGGCTGAAAAAGTCCACCTCTAAATGCATAAGAGGAATGTACATATATACTATAAAGCTGGAAAATAACTGCTCTTACCATGATTATATGCATGTTAGATTTGTGAGTGGTAAGAAGTGTTGCTGTAATTAGTTTCAGTTTTGTTAGGAAGATAACAAAGAACCGTTGAAAAACATTCCCTAGAGAATTAACATTTTGGAAGAAAACGTGATTTTTCTTACTTTTTTTTTTCTAGCTAAAGAAATAATCAGCTAGTACAGAAGGATGGATATTATTTTCTTATTGATGTATAGCAGTACAAACCTTTGAGCTCCAGACCTCTTGTAACACAGCTAAGGCAGAGTCTCATACTACTACATTTTAATTTGTTCTGAGTCAACATAAGTAAACGTTGAGTATTTCTATCCATGTCATCTTAGTTAGGAAGGAAAGAAGGACCTAGATGCTTTGCTAATAAGTCAGATAAGGCGAAACTCAAAACTGTTTTCAGATTTGACAAATTTTGACAAATAATCTCTATTTTTAATTACGGATGGGATTAGGTCCGGAAGCACGAGCATAGTACAAGACAACCAACTTTCCTACTCAGCTGACTCATCTGAAACTATGGAACATGACAATTTTAGAACGGAAGCCTAAGAACATATCATCAGCCCATTTTTCTCAGTTCTGTTTTAAGTGATCTTTGAAAAGCATAGTTAACCTCTGTTTCATGTGTTAATACCATATTAAATTGCCTTATTGCTTTGTGATGTAGAGAAACTTTGGTGTTGACTTCTCTGATTTATTTCAATATTTTTTTTTTCTTGTAAGCTTGAAAAAAGGATATTCCACTGAAATAAGTTGATTGCAAGCAGTTTCAGTAGTTGAATCCCTAGATAATTGTCTTTATGCTGGGAGGTTTTGTTCCACTTTTAATGGATTTTTAATGCTGAAACAGTTTAATTTAAAACTGTTGCCATAAAACATGTTAGAATTCTCTATTTTTGTGGCAGGATTTTTTTTCCTTATTTTTTTCTTTTTAAAAAAAAACTTTTTAAAAGCTGAGGTTTAAGATGATATTATTACGCTAAGAAATACTGTAAAATATATTCTGAGAAATGAGAAAGATTTCTACAGGATAGACCTGTTAAGACTATCATGCTGTCAGTCTGTTGCAGTGTTTGCCAGTACTAAAATGACTGCATTTAAATAATATTACAAATAACTGAGGTGTTTTTTCAGTGGGAAGAAAAATCCTTTGTGACCAAAATGTAAACCAAAGACCTATCTTCCACAAAGTTCAGAAGTCTGTGGCTATCCAGCTGCACAGCAGTTCTGTCATCAGAGCAGCTTACCTAAACTCACCACCTGTTAAGGGGGATGATGAACTTCTTGCTTCCTTTAATTGCACTCCCTATAAAACTGGTTTCATTTCACTCCCTGCTGTTCCCTGGTGTGGGGTCAGCAGGATGCAGACAGCACCCTTCTGTGCTGTGAATTGGGGTCTGATGGGTGAGCAGTCTGCGGGGCTGGGGGGGGGGCAGGAAGGGTACTGAGGTGACACCCCCCAAGCCCAGGGCACACTCACTCCAAGGACAGGCAGCCCCCCTAAGTCAGCATTTGAGAACCAGAAGATGCTGGTGAGGGCTCCCAGCATAGGGCTCTACTCCATTGTCTGTGGAGGAAAGAGGGTTGATGACTTTGATGTTTATCAAGACGAGTGCTCTATAAATTCATGCTCCCAAAAATTCATGCACTACTCTCATGATTTTTGGGTGCGGAGCGCAGGAATTTAGTCGGTGGTCCTAATCCACCAAGCTAATGCAGCTTAATAAGATACTATCTGTCAGCTGGCTACGGTAGCCACAGGTGTGTTCTGGTCAGCCAGAGTTGCAAGGCAATTTGGCTAGATAAGCATCTTCTGATGCAAAAAGTTTTAAGGGTAGGACAAGCCTTACATGACTGTCTCTTGTAATTATTCATTCAAACAGATCGTCTTTTTTGACATACTTTGGCAAAATTTTGAAGTGTTCCCAAGAGTAGGACAAGTGGCTGGATCATAAGAACATAGGTATTTCAGATCCAGGTAGGTAAATATCTGAACTACCTCAGGCAAGATAAACCCAAAGTTTTGTTCCTCACAAACCAATCACAGAAATGAAAAATTACCGTTATTGTTACCGAAATCTCGGAATGAAAAACTTATCGACACCAATGTGATGTAGATAAGCAGACACTTCTTTATTAACGGCCGGGTGCATGAGCGAGTCCTCTCATGATCAACGCACGCCAGGTCCCAAAATTAGACACCATATATAGAACTTATTCATACCTATTCATTAAGTATTCATGCATAACCATGATATTTCCCGTAAATCATTAACATATTCTCCTCCTATATCCGATTCTGCGCAGTAGAGCTTAGAAAGGTCTAGAAATGGGTCTGGGGTACGATTTGGGTAGGTGGTGTATGAGTCGGTGGTCGCGATCTCCCCTGCCGGAATTACCTTTTACTAAAGTTCACGGTTTCTTGGCAGGTAACCACAAGCTGTTCCAGTCGACTCTCCCCAGTTCCCATTCATCTCATATTCTGACATTTCAATACACCTCTGCATACAGAAGACTGGTTAAATACAAAGAAACCTTTCAACCCTAAAGTCATTACCTAAGTTTTAACAATGGTTCCAGCCCCTTCTTCTAGCCTTGGTACAGGATGTACAGAAGATCTCATAGCAGCTTTTACTGTGCAGCTATAAGTTTCATTAAAAATATTTCTTATCCTTCTATATTTCAATTTTATAAAATCAATTAATCAATCAAAGTCAATCAATCTTAACTTATTAACAAATCGATAACATTATTTTAATATGACAATATGTAAAATGACAAACAAAATATGACAATAGGGAAGTCAGTGGCTTTGTTACATGCTCATATAATCTGGTCCTTAAAAGTTATCTCCTGGCTACATCATTGTTGCAGTGAAATTCATTGTTCTCTTTACACATCTTTGAAACTCTCATGTATCAATGACTGTAAGATCAGAGTATGATCATCTTCAAGGAAGAGTTGGTAGCTCACTCTTCGCCAAGGTTGTAGAATGACCAAATCAGGACTTCTACACACATACTGTCAGGAATTTTGTCTGATTTTGTATTTGGGGGGGTGGGGGGTCGTGGTTGGTTTGGTGGTTGGTTTTTTTAAAGAGGTCATCCCTAGAGGATTCTTAGCTCTTCCTAAAGTTAATTTCCTCTGAAATCAATCCAAGTTAAGGCGTTCACCATCACGCAGAATGTGCTCTTAAGATCCTGTATTCAGTTAATCCTGTGATCATGCTCAAGAAGGTCCTCCACTGAAGTCAGGGCAGGTACAACAAAATGAGAAATCTGGATTTGGCTTCATTGTCCAAATTCACAGTGTCTGGGAGATGAATAAGCCAGGCTGATACTTACAATGATGCATAGCCATTCTCAGACAGTTTAGCATAATAGGTTAATGCAAAATCTTTTAAACATGCCAGAATTTGGACATTTATAAGGTTTTTAACAAAGAACTCTCTAAATGCTTTTAAAACCATTTAAAGCCTTGTATCACTAAAAAGAAGACCGGAAAAATTTAAGTTGCTGTGGCTTTGCATTAGTGGCCATGACAGCATACATTCAGTTCTGACATTTACTGTTATTCCCATGACACCCATAAATATTGCAGACAGCTAGCTGGCTGATCACACATTGCTTGGCTTAGCTGCTTCTATAATTTAGGGGGGGTGTTGCGACGGAGGGAAGACACAGTCGCTCAATATGAGTGATCAGCAGACTTCGTTTATTGAACCTTACAGTCACCTTTTATGCCTTGTTATAATTAGCTCATACATATTACAAAAGTTACGCTCATTATTGGTTAGTTGCCTAAATACCAAGCCCACCCCTAGTTTCTCTTCTGTAGTTTTCTGTTCCCACCTGCAACATTCTTTTCCCACCCAAATCTTCCTGTTATTGCGTAACAAGGACAGCCAAAGACAGTGTATTTTGCTTTACTTCAGATAGGCTGAGAGCGATGTGCATTTTTGTCCAGCCAGCTGGACTATGTCTATGTGACCCTTTTCAGCTAGCCAGTTATCCACAGGGGGGGTAAGCTAGCATTTGAAAAATAGAAACTTTTTTTACATTTCATATTTATTACTTTGCAATACCCCCCCACCATGTTCTGATCCATCCAGTGGAAAGTTCTTCAAAGACCAATAATTCCTATTGTTGTTAGTCAGTTCTCTAGTATTACAGATTAATGTGGAATAATTTTTTCTGACTCCTGTTTGTGGCCTTGCCCATATGATTTCCTTCACAATATTTTGGGATGTGTCATTTAATCATTCAAGGTCATCACAGACATTTTGCCTCCTGCAGCAGTGAATCCCACAGTTTACTTACACATGTTAAATATATTTCCCAATAATTGTAAAACACGCTGCATCTTTCCTTTTCTTTCCCTCCATTCACACTGCTAAATATTACAGTAAAAGGACCTCTAAAGTTTATTTTTCCTGCTACCATTTCAGCTAGTCCCTTTGTCTTAAAATCTTTGCTTTAGCAAATAATTTCAAATACAACAGTAGCATTGAAGAATATAAAGATGTCATATGTTTGATTTTGCTCTGCTCATTTAAAAAATACGTTATCTGTATTGTTAACTTCTGGTGGAGGCTGGGCAGAAATTGATATTGCTATTTATGTTGCTCCTATGGAAAGGTTCTGCCTACTCAGAGCACAGTAGTTGTGCTCAGTAATTGAAGTATGGGATTATTTTAGGCTAATGTGTGTTTGCTTACTCCAAGTTAAATTTCATCACTGCTACTTCTATTTCCCTCTGAAATATTTCTTAATCCTCCATAATTTTTCACCACCTCTGCTGAAGCACTCTTCTCCAATAGGATTACTGACTGCCCTGTTTGTCTTCTTCCTTCCGCACATCAAATGTCTGGGACTTTTTGGTGTTATATTAGAAGTTTAATTTGTATCTAATGCAGATTTGGACCATTATATCAGATACTGAGCCAGAGTCGTGTGGCTTTTGTGATGAGCAGTCCTGTCTCACCAACCTGCAGGTTCTAGGAGTTGACAAGCATATTGATACGGGCTTGACTGCTGGTTTTCCAGAAGGCTTTTGGCAAGGTCCTTCACCAAATGCTCTTAAGGAAATTCAGACATTATAAGGAGGAAGGCAGTTGCATGGTTAAATAACTGGGTAAAAGACAGGGAACAGAAGAGAAGGGTAAACGTTCAGTAAATGGTCAGAAGGCCGTTTTTCGCCTTCACAAGCAACTTAGGAGTAGGTATCAATGACAGATGAGGTATCAATCTTTACAAATAATATGAAGTTATTCAGGATGGAGCAACTGTCAAGAACTGCAGAAGCTGCTAACAAAACTGAGAAACTGTTTAGATGTATTTTACACCCAGTTATTAAATGTGTTGCTTTATTTGCCTCATCTCATAAAGACAGAGTGGGAAAAAGCTCATAGGAGAACAGCAAAGATCACGGGTATGGAGTATCTTCCATGTGAAGGAAGACTGTGCAGACCAGGACTCTTCAGCCCAGAAAAGCTCCAATATGTGACAGAGGCATATAAAAGCATAAATAGCCAGAGAAGCTTATCGTTTATTTTCTTTCCCTGTCGGACAATTAGGTTTCAGCCAATGAAGCTCGCAGGAGGCAAGTTCACACCGAACAAAACAGGGTGAATCTTTATACAATATGTACTTAAACTGGTGGAAAGCCTTGCTGTAGGATGCTATGAATGATGGCCATTTACACGATCTCAAGAGGACACTGTGTAAAAGCCTGGACAGGAAATCCTGTTGAGCTATTAAATGCAAAGATTTACCTGAATCCCTCTGGGGAGGTCATGTCTCAGACATGATAAGAATATGTTAAGGGCAAGGGGTAGAGGGGCAGAATGTCTTCCTCCCTCCCTCTCCCAGCAGACAGCAACATCATTCTCGCTACAGATGTGTTACCAAATCAACTGTGTTACCTTGACACACATTTTCCATTATGGTTAAGACGCTATGCATATGCGCCATTTTATAATATCTCTGTATAACTTACATTCTACAAGCTTAGTGAAAAGTGACAAAAGGAACCCTTGTTTTTTGCATCATCCCACTTTTCATCCAGCCATCATAAAAACTTTTAAGCATTTTGTCCTTGAAGTATCTTCAAAAGCTTAAATGTCCTGATAAATTCACGTGATAGGCGTTTGGCAAATAGGCAAAGAAAACAGAAACACAGAGGCAACTGATGAAAATGCATCAAAAAATAATTGTCTTATATTTTAGGCCAGTACATCCTAGACCTAAATTCTTTTCTTCTCCAAAAGAATAAAGATTGCATTGATATTCAGATACTAAGTTAGAACAGATACGTATTGCCATTTTAGACTTCTAAAGAGTGTGGAGATCTGTGGCTAAATGAATCTCCCCACTAGCAGAACAGTAGCAAAGATGCTGACTATGTGCTATTCATTATATAAACTAATACATTTGACAGCTGAACTGAGACTCTCGCTGTTACCTTCAAACTTGAACTTCGACTTGACCTAATCCCATATCAAATGATAACAGTTTGCCATCTATCCTTGGTCAGCCCAATGGAAGACTTCAAAGGATAGATTTAGTAGCATATAGTTTGGCCTTGACATGCAGACAGTATCTGTTCTTACTTAAAGAACAATAAACCCTTCTATTTCATTTCTCTTTTTTTTCTTGTTTTTTAACAGATGGAGGGCTGGTGTCTTATTCCATTCTGTCTCCCCACCTGGATGCCTTAAATGTGATAATAAGGGAAGCACGGGGTGAGCCCACCAAAAGCTCAGTTCAAGTTGGGATACAGTGAGAAAGGAAAGGAAATAGACTGATACCTGTCTTGTGTCATGGCAAATTAAAGCCTTAAATAGGCTGCCATAGGAGAACGTGAAGCAGAAATCAGCACTGACTTCTGAATTAACGGTGGCAGAACATAACAATGCAGGACTGGAGTGCACTGCACCCTCTCAAAGAAGTACAGATGCTCCATCAGTGACACCTAATTGAAAATAAACATTTTTGTCAGTCAGTTTATGTGGCACATTTCAAACCAGCAAACTGCAAGTCTAAACATCACCGGAATCACTTTCTGGTTACTATTCCTCCTGAGATCTCACCTGGCTGAGTTTACCACAGGAAAACCTTCTTTGGGAAATTCAAAGAACGTGTTTCACTCTCACTGCAAAATTAACTATTTTGCTCTTTTCTGAATGAGCTTTTCATGATAATCCAGAGTTCAAAAGTTCTTTTGTGAAACACCTTAATACAGCCATGGCATTTTTTGTAACTCGTAGTAGTAGATTTGGTTAACATTTTTCAAAGGATGAAGGATTACTAAAACCACTTAGTCTGAGCTACTATCTGTTTAACACAGGGCAAAGGATTGAATCCCGTCATTCCAAAAGGAAAATATATTTTCATTACTCTGAAAATGTAGTGGAGTAGTAGTATGATTATAATAAGGATCGTACCAGTGCATGCTGACTTCTTTGTCTGCAAATGCTCTGCAGAGACAACTAAGGATGAGGTCTTCTCTTTTCACATCTCTGAAGTAACAAACATATTCAGTAGTGCTATAAAATAATAAATAGCAAACAGGTTTATTTTTAGTGGTCATTCAGAGTTTACTTAGGTCATTTACATACGTGGACTTCAAAGTCCCCTTGAATTGCAGAACAGTGAAGCAAAACCTTATCGATGGTGCTTTTGTGTTAAGGTGATGCAAGAGCTTCAATCCCCAGTTACCTTTAACTTAAGACTTTCATCCTAGTGAGTCCTGACATTAAGAAACTTGGGGAAAGACATGATGGATGGCAGGATGACACAAAAGCAAAAGATTCATGCATATTAGTAATTTATCCCCATCCCTTCCTGGTGTTTGTACCCCTCAGTAGATATGAAAAAGCAATGTAATTCTCTTCCATCCTAGCAAAGGGTGTTGGATGAGTCACCATGGACAAAAATGCATCATAATGTTGTCATGTCAATCAAAGCTTTGACAGACAATTCCAAGTCAATTGAGCAAAGATTTATGAAATTATGAACCAGTTTCTGCTCAATGAATCTCTGCATAACTCCTCTAATCATATTTGAGAATATTATTTACCAGGTGAACCAAAACAAAAGAATAAATAGACAAAAATCAAATGCATCTGAACCAAATATATTTTTGTGTTTTCTGTAGCAAAGATAAAATCACTGCATTTTGTTTGGACTGAAATGAATCATTTTGGTAACTTCCCCCCACCCCCTTAAAAAAAAAAAAAAAAAAAAAAAAGAGCAGAGAAAATGAAAGTCTAAATTGTTACAAAAGTGCTGATGCCAACCTGCCCCATTGTCACCTCTGACTTCTATTCACAAATTGCAGTGCTTGGGTAGATCACTTGGAATGGAACAGCCCTGTTTTCAGTCTCCCAGGACAGCACCCCAGCCCTGAAGCAATAAGGCTATTTGAGGTATGAATCTCTCCTAGGGACATTGTTCCACTTTGGGAAATAAGCATTTCCTAGACCAAAGGCTGAAACTTGAGTGAGTATCTTAAACACAAGACCGCATAATTATTTTATATAAAACATATCTAGCTTGAAAGCTGCAATGTAATCTCAGCTTCAAAATGCACTCTGGATAGGGAGTTACGTACTCTTCCGACACACAGGAAGGGCTTGATTTAAATCCCTGTCGTTGGTTCCTCTGTAAGAGACTGCACGACAACGCTTCCTTCAAGAGCAGCTCTGAGAAGCCAATTTTTCAGGAAATAGTGAGTGAGTGTGCATCTGCGTGTGTGCTGCCACTTCTGAGCAGTCAAGAACTGGGAAAGGAGGATCTGAATGTGAAAACATCTGTCCTCTACCAGTACCTTGGGCACTCAGCTTGAGGCAAGCCAGCCAGCACCTAAACGCCCAAATCCCCAACACTCACCTGAACCATGAGGGAATGGCACCTGCCAGTATTGCAAAGTGGAAATCTTCAGAAAAGTGTTTGTTCATGGTAAGGGATGTTTCTACCTCCTTTTCTCTTATGGACATCTCTCCTATTCACTAGCACGCTTTTACTGGTGTTCTTGTGGAAGTAAGCCCGTCTGCTTTGAGATAAAACCTGCAATGACGCTGGGATCAGCACCAAACGGGGGGAAAGGAAGCATCCAAAAGCCCTTTACCGAAGATCTCAGCTGATCTAAAAGACTCAGTCTGCAGCTCTTCCAAAGCAGATCTGTTTTTCTTAACGATCTGTCCTTTTTCGCCTGCAGAGAGAAAGTCAAGTGTGTCCTCGTACCCTGTTTTAGTAAAATGGATGTGCAGTACTCACTTCATTATAACCACTGTGAGGATTAAAAGTAACTTGAGCGAATGGCCTTAACTCCTTGTAATTATCTTTTGAAGGCATTTGAAGACAAAAGAAAAAAAACCCCCAGACCCCCCAAACTAGCTCCAGAACAGCAGTGCTTGCCAAGGGACCAGTGAGCAGCTGGCAGGGGCTGTGGGCGCAGCAGTCCCCCCATGAGCCTGGCTCTCCCACACGGTGTCCAGGGCCGATGGCAGGGTGGCGGGACCCATGGCACAGGGAGGGTGCAGAGGGCCTCAGAGAAGGAGCTCTTCCATGGATGTGTGCGGGGTAAGGCTGAAAGGCCTCTGATGCTGCCCGCCTATGGCGTCGCTCAGCCCACGGGCTTCTGCGCTGACACCCCTCAGTCTCCAGGGCTTCAACAGGTCCCTAGCGCCACTGAAAAGGCAAAAGGAGGGGGTACGGGACGAGCAGGCGGTTATTCTTTCTGGCCTGGGGCCTCTGAACCATACTCCCAGATGAGTGACCCAGCTGGCAGAGCCCCACCTCTGCCCAGGCCCTCCTGGGGGGCACAGCCCTTCCCAGCCCTGGGGCCCCCTTCCCTCTGAAGTCTCTCAGCTGTGTAGCTCCTTCCCCTGTTAACCCTTTCAGAGGTAACGCAACAGAGAAGCAAGAAGCTGAGAAGGTTAATTGCGAGCGCAAATATTCTTTCAAAAACACACCTTCAAACCACGACAGGTCCAGGCCTGCAAGAAGCTCCTGACTGCAGCTGTGTGCCCCCTTACTGCGCCGTGCCAGGGGGGCGCAGCCCGGCCTGAGGCCTTGGGCCAACCCAGTACCGAGCCCTCTTCCTTCTGGCGGAAGACTAAGACCTCTTGCTTAAAGCTTGCTTTTCTTTTGAAAACAGTTTGTAGCTCCTTTCTTACTACTTGCTAGCAAAATTCCTCTTCTTCGTTGCCACAAACTGGCTGCAAGTGGAGTTCTCTGCAGACCCGACTCGTGGCACATCTCTACAGCTTTATGTAGACTCCCGTCAGTACAACCACTCGGCCCTGACCCCCGCTCTGGGCTCTTCTCAGCTTACTGAAAGGTCTTTCCACTACACCACTGGTCCCCACCGGAGTCAGTCGAGGCCTGTGGTTTATTGGCGGGACCTGGCTTTAAGTCCTGAATACACGTGAAGATTTATTAAATAAGCACACTGCTTTTCTGCAATGTGGCACAGAAGACTACAAGGTCAGCGAGTAGTCCAGCAATGACAGAAATTTCTTTATGCAGGCAAAGGCCCACAGCTACATTTTTGTAAATGCTCCTTGTGGAGAAGGAGGCTCAGACTGCGTACATCTCAAGCTATTTTTACTAGCATTACAAAACACCTTTCATTTAAATCAGACTTGTAAAAACAACGGAAGACCTTTATTGCTTTTTAACCTTATGCTGAGCATTGTTATTTCCCTTTTTGAGAAAACATCCTCTATAAATATATATTTAGAATTCTTCCCACAAACTTATGAACCTATTGCAATCATAGAATTACTAGAAAACTGACAAATTTTAAACAAATATTTCGAAAGGTAAACATACCTGATCTTTTATTAATGATGTACTAGCAGCTTCCTATAAAATAACAGCTATCATTTTGAAAAGACTAGATCCTCAAAATGCCAAGAAAATATATACCAGCTCAATGTCCATACTCATACAAAGAGGAAGGTTTCAAGAATGTAATGAGAGAGATTGCACTTATTGTTGCAAATAATTAAAGAATCAGAATTTGCTTTTGCACTATAAAGTACAAAGTTATTGGAAACAGACTATTGAGTTTTCCCTGTTTCTTAAAGAGAGTTGAGAAAAGCTCCAAACCAAATCCAGTCTCAGCAACAGAGGCAGACACTGAAACCAGCACCATGCTGACTCCCAGCACCCTGCTGTAAGCATTAGGAAGTTTCCCTCAGATAAAGAGGCAGAAATGTGCTGATTTCTGCCCTTCATAACGCTAGCGGAGTCCTAGAATTACAGTTAAGGTGATGATACAACCTAGTCAGTCAATCATCTCATGTCTGCCCAGGTAATTATATTTTAACTGTTAAAGGGCTTTTGTAAAGGGAAATTGTCAGCCACGTGAATGCTTGGTTGATGCAGCACATGCATTTACTATCTTAAGGTGATTAATGTAATTCCCAGCCCAGGGGAGGCCACATGATGAGTTCAATGCAACCCCTGGTATTTAAGAGCAACTGACCAAGAGAAATAATGCAGGACATACCCACACTGCTCTTCATTCGTGGCAGATAAAGGAGTTTAGAGAAGAACCTGTATAACTTCCACTACAGATAGCTCCTTAGCTTTGACTGAACAGACTGAGGCTGTTTTACTCCACAAGGCCTCCACAGGGCACTAACTTTGCTCCTAAATAATTTAGCTGGTCAGTGAACAAGGAACAAATGCTTTTCAGGACTTGTATGAAGGACCAGGAGATGAAGTGGCACGTGCTGGGTGGGGATTTCATATGCAGTTTACCACTTGACTTAGCATGTAGTGCTGCGCAATATGAACAGTGTTGCTGGTCCCGTTTCCCTGCCTTTAAAAGGAAGAGGGTACCTGGGACCTAGATATGAGTTCCTCCTCCTAAGGCCATAAGGCTCAATGTTTGAAAAATAGCTTAGGAACGTTGGAAGAAAGGTGTACGAAATCATTATTGATCCCAAATGTTTTGTATACTCTGTTGCTGCACTCAATAAAACACTCAAATATAGAACATGTTTCTGCAAAGCCAGCATGCAGAAAATTCTCTGTTGTCTCCTTCTACTCTATCAAGCAGTCCATGGAAATCTTTAGAGTCCCTGGTCAATACTATTTAAAACATCAAGACTGATTTTACACTCCACATTCTTTGTAATTTCTCTTTCTCTCCAACAGGTAGTACACTTGTGGGAAGAATGCCTTCCCTTCATAACTATAACACACAAAGCTTCAGGCACGCACATTTGAGGTGAAGGCCTAAAATTCTGAAGGATCTCATTATCCTTCCAACACAAAAAGACTTTCCTGGGGACCACTGCTTTTCTGTGAAGGGATGTGTATTTTGTTTCCTTTCAATGTTACTGTAAAAGATAATGTCATGACCACCTCATAGACTTACTGGTAATCCATTTCATGAAAAATCAAATCCACCCACTGTATAAGCATACATTTATTATAATACAAGAACCCATACAGGGTAGCCAGGAAGCAAACTGGTTCCAATTTGTCCCTCCCAATCATTCAGCTTCCACTGCATGTCTCTAGGAGTCATGGGGCAAGCCAAGTGCATCTTGACAGCCCTGGAAATTTTTCTAAACCAGTTCATCATATTCCCCAACACTTCTGATTACAAAGTTAATAGCTTGAAATGGACATTCTGGAGTTAACCCTGTGACCTGCTTAGCAGAAGAGCAGCAAAGTGTGGTGCGAGTGCCATGCTGAGAGTGACAACACCTAGTGATGCTTGAGGCTCCAGTACTACAAGCAATGCCAGAAAATGGAGGTAATTGAGGGGATTTCATTTCTTCTTTCGGCCTGCCTAAGTTTGCTTTCCATAATTGACTTTCACATGCAACTTATGATGTGTATTTCTCAATAGGAAAATAGCAGTGATGAGGGGCAATGATGCAGCTTGATCAGGTATTTGGCTAATTCTCTACTGTCTGAAGGCAGAAGGGAATTTCTCAGAGAGTGTAGGGCTCTTAGGACAGAACATGTATTCAGAGCTGCCCAACAACTACTTTTGGCCAGTACCAGAATGGTTCACGTCCAGTCCAGTAACAGATGACATTAAAGTATTACGGGCCAGGGAAAAATATTTATTTCTTAGATAAAAAGGGCCTTTAAAATTTCCTTCTGAAAACAAACACCACCACCACCCTGACCCCTGTTTAAAAAAAGGGATGTACACTCAGCAGGTTTAGCCAGCTCACCACAGGCTTGAATGAGCAACACTGGCACGGTAAAGGGGGCAGGAACACGTAACTAGGGAGCAGCAGAAGGAAGCAGGACTGTGCTACTGACCCCATGAACCCATTAGATTAACTTTGTTGTAAAGCAAATCTGCTCTCTGACTGGTATCCAGGCTATCTATAGAAACATGTGAGACAGGAATCAACTGAATGAGTCTCATTCTCCAAGTGTAAGACTTGACAGGTCTGAATGTGGGTTTCAAATGCCTGAACAAGGAAGAAAAGAGATTCTGGTGATGGAAACTTTTTGCAGAACAAAAAGATTCCAACCTGAATCCACACTGTGTAAAGCATTAAGGACATCTTTTTATCTTTGGAAATTATTTTACAGTTAACTGATTAACAACTCTGAAAACAAAGCCTCTTTTTATTCTCTCTCCTTGCATTTGCAATGGGAAGGATTTAAAGAACTGTATTTGATCCACTAGGTTGAGGAACTCACAGCACTGTACATTGGTTTAGTGTACTAAATTTAGTTGACTTCTGTCTCTTTCAATTACCCCTCTAAAAAGGACAGGTGAAAAATGTCTCCCTTTATATCATTTTGTTTGCTGTTAATTCTTCTCTTCTGGTGCTTGCTTGTTTTTTAGGGTAGGCAGAACAGAGCAGCTTAAGGGGGAAAACAGCCCTATAAAAAGCTCTTTTGCTGCATTTGAGCTTGTAGAGTCTTCCATTTCATATTTATATCTCATCAGTAAAGTGTCAGGATTGCTGATAAGAACAGAAAAGTCAGACGGAGAATGGACTGAATCTTAACTTTGGTAAAATAGGCTAACTGTAAGACATCCTGAATGTAAAAATAAATTCCCATGCATGCTATCCTCATCACATTAATGGGAAGCAAAACTAAATACAAGTTTTACATAATTAATCCACTGACTTGTCCATTTCTTCCACAGCAAAGAACTGTAGAGAAGAGCATGCCCTAATTCTCAGAACTGTGCTCCGCATCAGAGGTGCTCTTAGACATTTCAGAAACAGTTCACATTCCTTTTGGTATCACTTCTGTGTATGCCCTCTGTAGGCTATGTGCTACTCTTAACACCCCTCGACCTCTCAAAAGGAGCTAGAAAGTAGGCATGAATTCTGGGGCAGGTCTTGAACTCTACTTTTTCTTTGCAAACGATACAACAGTGAGAGGCAAAAGGTTTCTGACTGTGAAGTCCTCCAACCATCAAATGGTAATCAAATACTTTGATGAGGAGGAAGCAAAAATATTAATGTATTTTAGTGATCTGTTTAAATTTCCAGAACAGTAATCGTTGAATTTGACTGCTCTCAAAAACCTTGTTCTGAAAACAGAAAGATGCAGCGATGATTTGTTCCGAGTTTCTTCAGAGTCTGAATGATCAAAGACATATCGAAGTTTAATTCCTCCACCTTTTTTCCCCAGTACCTGTGCAGGACTCTTACTTCTGGTCCCAGGGCTCTGAACACTGCAAGCACGGCTCTGATTAGACATCAGTTGTATGATCACAAGTGCATCAACTAGCAGTTAACATTGTCTGCACTTAAAGGGGGAAGAAATCAGATTGAATAGAACTGACAGAGATGAAGGGAAGAGCCAAGGTGGATGGCTCTGTCTTGTTTTGTGGTGAAGAGGAAGCAACAAGGCAACCATTGCTGTGGGAAAGGCCCACACCTTGGAACTTCAACCCTAGGCAAGAATCAGAGAGCCTGTCCAGGAAAGCAATTCCATTTCCTCAGCTCTAAGCACAACGCTCTGGTGTGCCCTGGCCTGTTTCAATGCCTGCCAGTGCCTCAGGTCTGCTATGGCTCCTCTCATTTTCAGTGCTCTTCAGGGCAATGCCAATTTCAATAAAGCTAATAATTAGCTTAATGAGGCTAAATAATTAGTCTAATAAAGCTAAACTACTGGTTGGACTAACCAAAAAATTCTCTTGGAAGGCAGAAGGAAGAAGTATATTGACATGAAGTAAGCAAAATACCTGATAAAAGAAAATTCACTTCACCATCAGCACTCAACATCTCACATTCTAGTACCCGAGGTACTATGCACATGGGTAAGAAGACAACCACCTCTTGAAAGAGCTTAAAACAAAGCCGACAGGCAAAAACTGTGAAGAACACAGCAAAAACATGACACATTTCAGTACATGTGTTTCTCATGCCTGTGGTTCCTCATTGCCTTGCTCACAGTACCTTTAATTTTGGAATGTCAAGTTCAAGCATAAGTTCTGTGGGTTAGCTTAAGAGTTACAGTCTTGCAGCATGCAATTTCATTAACAAATTGCTCATTCTTTGTTAGGGCCTCTCTTGCAATTTTGCTTCTATCACTGCTCTTAAAGATACATCAGCAGTGTGCTAAACAGCCAAAAATATCATCATCTTTCTTGCAGGCAAGGGGTGTATTTTTAGAGGAACATAAACCTGATTTTCAGTGATACCGGAGAACTGCAGCTCTTACTGGCTTCAAATGATATCTTGGGCGCTACCACCTCAGAAAACTCAAGCTTTCCATAGAAACAATGGAATTCATCCCCAAAACAGAATAGTTTCCACACAGAGAAAAAAGTATTCTGGTCAGATTTCGAGAAAACCTTGTGTTGCACTTACACCAGAAATGGATGACAAGTTTCAAAGCTGTTGTTAGGAGGGCTTGGACTTGAGGAAAGGAAATAAGCAATCAGTGAGGTAACTCACTGCCACACATGGAACCAGCTAATGTATGAAGATAACAGAGGCAAAAAATGTTGTCAGTCTCTCAAGTGGTGTATCATAACATTTGGTCTGGATAAGAGAGAGTTTTAAATTCCACCTCATCCCAGGTTTGACAACACTGATTAAAAAAGCCCCAAATCCTACAAATTACTGATCATCAGCTCCATCGGTGACAAAAGGAACTAGTTGTTAGACCATGTCCAGATATTTTCAGCACCATATTGTCTTCTGAATGTGGTGCCGTTTACTCTATACCTTTCTCTATGGCTATCACCAAGCATTATTAGAAGTGAGTCAGGGACTGCACATGTGCTAGTGCAGATCCACCTTCACCATTCCAAAGGAAACATTTCCATAACGACAGATTAGTGAGAATGCAGGAATAAAGGCATCTTTATAGATATATCTGTTTTCAGAAAGGAATTCAGTTTATTAATAAGACTATTTTTGTTGAAGTTTAGCAGCAGATAGACAAAATTAGCTGGAGGGTTACTTACTTTCAAGTAGATCCAGTGTTCCACTCCTCTCCTGGCAGAAAAGAAAAGTACCTTCAGGTTTTCAAGGCACAGATCGTGTATTTCTTGTGGTATGAACTAATTTCTTTTAACGTTCAGCTGTGCAACTCACCAGTTCCAAGGACTGTGTGTTATACTTTGCATTCTAACAAAGCTAAGTACCTTCCCTTCCAGGGCTCTTTTGTCTTCTAAATGCATCCTCCTTGGTTGTATTTCATGTTACTGTGTTCTCACTGCTTCTCTATAAATGAACATATTAATCCTTAATTTTCTAGGTTTCTTGCTCCATTTGCCAAAGAAGCATTTTCCTTCTCTCAGGAGCTGCAGATGCAGATTACCACTGTGCCAGCTTCTTCCTGTCTGGAGTGGTTCGGCAAAAGGAATTAGTTCCGGAAAGTTCATAAACGTCTATTTTCTTTTCACTTCTACTACACTTCACAGCTGTCTCACTGTGCTCTTGTCACTTTTCTTTCGAGTATACTTATGAAAACCCATCACAGCAGCTAAGGTCTGCAGGGTTGGAAAGCTGACCTGCCAACACAAGGGGCAGAAATACGGGAGGCAATCTTTCTCCCATCAAATAACAGTTCCTCCACAACCCTTTTACTGTTTGGGATATCCCTGAGAAAATGCAAAGCCTCAATTTTGGCTTGTTGCAGCATTCACAATGATGGAGAAAAAGCTGTCAGGATTCACTTGTCAGCAGCTTAGGCAGTTGTGGAACTTGAGGTCCATTTGAAAATACTTCAGTTATTTGTATGCAGTAGACCTAGATGCAAGGGCATTAAAATCTGGCATGAAAGCCTATATGAGCAGGATATGCTCTAGTCTGAAAGAAGACAGGTTTTGATTGAGATAAGATGAAACACAGACAACTAGAAAGAAGTACAAGTGCAATACAGCGGGTTGACTTCACGTTTAAAAACATGGCACATCAGTGCAGAGAAAAACTAGTCTGTAGCATCCAATTAGAGCTGCTGCATTTTTCTAAGCTGTCCGGCTTACTCTGCATCCAGGCAAAACAGTTCACAGAAATAGTATATTCCCTTTTTTATGTATCGCTTCAGGAGAAAAGGAAAAAAAAAAAACAACCCAGACAACAAGACACACAAACCCCCAAAACTGTTGCTATAGAGGTATCATCTACAGAGATAAAGAAGGCCTAAAATGGAGCAAGAATTCATAGAATCACCTTTCTAAATCTTCAGTTGCTCAGTCTTGAAAATATGGGGGAAGAAAACTGAAATGCATGTGAGTTAGCATGCGGTTGCATAAAGCTATCCATGAGATCAACTAGGACTCTAGGAATTTCCAGAGAAGTTGATCCCACCACATCTGCTTTCTCCCTACCTGTGAGAAAGGACATCATGAAAATCAACCTTCAGACAGATGAGATTCCTTCTCCCTTTGAGTACTGCATCACCACAGAGAGCCCAGCACCCCCAGAACAGCAAGAGAGATGAAGGAACCGGCACTTACTGCCACAGAGCATTTCCAGTCGGTTTGATACTGCAGGTCAGCTACAAGCAACAGGATCCAACTCAGGTTCAAAGAGCTCCAGCTCTACGTCTTATTGAACAATGGAAGTGGTGCACTCTGGAAACTCTAATTTAGATGTCCCACTATATATGCTGGTAAAAGCATATATATATATATATACACACATATATATACACACACACACACTGATTATTCAGACATAATCTGGGGTTTGCCTCACACCTCCTGCAATGAAGCCACTGATACTTACCTATCGTCACACATACAGGGCATTGCAAACCAAACCATCCTTGAAACAACTCATCAGCAACTAGTAGACTCTGTATTAAAACTGTAGCAGTATTAATATTTGATGTCTTCACAACAGTAAAGATTTATTTATTTTTTTAAAAGCAGAAAAGTCTGAGAAAGCCATTATTTGTCACGGGATGATCCAAAGGCTGTTAATCTCCTGTCTACACCTTAAAGAAAGAAAAGAGGAGAAAAATCTAATTTAAACAAGTGTTATTAGGGATAAAAAATTCAGACTGATGTTACATTAAATTATTTGGGAGGCTAAGGTATCCAGCCATGGTCTTCAGTATAAAAGAAAATTATAGGGTCTATCGACTAGAGAAGCGGTGCTCTGAGCCTATGTGCTGGCATGCTTACAGTTTTTTTAATGTCTGGCAGGTTGTTTTACAAACTAAACTCAGCAAGACGACAATTCCACCAGAAGGTGCTTCAGATGGTTTTGCTAATAATTTTGATCAGCTGAAATGGAGAAAAACATAACTTCGTTTATTTGGCTTTTCCAGAACCTGTCAAGTCTGAGCAGAACCATTAATTTCCCCCTTCTGCATCTCCCCCACCTTCTTCCAGAAATGACGCACTTCAATTCTATTTTTTTTCTACAAGTATTCTGCATAATCAGCCTTTTTTCCCAAAACAAACTTTGGTCATTCTTTGTTCACTTCCTTTGCTAGAAGGAAGTGCCATTTCTTGAGAATGTTCATTGGAGGCTGGTACTGCTACTGCTGCAAACATGGGAGTGCCAACCACATCTACTGGCTTTTGTTTTAAGAGCCTTTGAACCAACTTTGTTAATGGACTGAATGCAATTTAGATAGGGAACTTGGCTAAAATGTAGCTTCAATTGGCTATTAAAATTTAAGAGCCAACTAAGACAGCTAATTACAAAAAAGCTCCAGTGATAATGCTAAGCAGAATTAGTAATAGCAAATGACAGTCTGTCTAGTCTTATTCCCAAAGGGAAAGAAACTCTTAACTAAGAAGTCAACCAGACAATGTGCAGAAAACCTAATTGCATTACTGTTATTATGGCATCCCAAATCTGGCAGCTCACCAGGATAAAACAGTGAGTAAAGTCTGTCAAACTACTCAGGAAAGCAACTGACCCCCTTCTGAATGCTAGCTGTAACAGACATAGGGAATTACCTTATCATTTTAGATTAACTTATTGGGAAATATTCCTGTAAAAATTAGCAAAGCAGCACCATCTAAAAAATATCTTATACCCATCCTGAATTTGACTCTTTCGCCAGATATTTTCGATTAAGGAAAAAAAATAGAAACAATCTGTCTGCAAAGCGTTCAAGCACTAAAAGAAGCATTCCGTGCTTCATTATCAATAGCCTCATTACACCATCAGCTGAAGTGCCGACTAGCTCTCCTGTGAAGATTTATCATGTATAGTGGCCACTCTGAAACATAGGTAGCGGAGTCTTTTACATTCCCTACTCAAGAGTCTCCCTGCTGTGCTGGAAATGTCAGTCCGTTTTTTTCACGGCTGCGCGCACAGATTGGAAACAGCAGGAGAGCTTGGGAGTATGACTGCAATACCAGTAAGGACACTTGTCTTCACGGCACTGCTCACGTGGCTCTGGGAATGCAGGACCCTGCTGTTCTCTAATATTTACACACACCTGGAGCCATCAGGAGCAGCAGATGCAGTCTAAAGGCAGCTTGCTTCTTTTGTGTTGGGGGCTTCACTTTCAAACAGGGATGGCAACAAAATCCTACTGTTTCCCTATCCCTGTTCTGCAAAACAACACACACGTGTGCAAGCACATACAGCACGCGGTATGTACAGTAGCACTACAGGGATTATCACAGCCTTCCGCTTCGCTTATCCTGACCATCCCACGCTTTAAAACATCATTGCAGTTCACAGTGAGCCAAAGACGTTCTTGCTTGCCAAGACTGTAGTTTTGCAGTCTCTTGTGAGCAACGGCAAGCCCTGAAACAACATTCACCTCGGATGGAAAGCACCCTTTTTCTTCGCAGAACACTTGCCAGTACAAACTTTTTCCAGGACTTTTTTGGGGTGGGAAGAGGCAGGGATGGCTTACGAAATCTGCACCTCAGAACATACATTTCAAATATATGGAAATATCTGTGCTTCCTGCATTTGGCTTTGGCAGTCTCAAAAGAAAACACACTGCTTGTAACCTTCAAAATAAAGAGAAAGTTTACTGGTAAGTAAGTTTCTAAAACAATTAAAATGTCAAACAACTAAAGTACAAAAGGATGACATTAACTTTGAGTATGCAAGACAGCAAGAGAATACCATATGCTTTCCTGACAACAGTTCTTCGGAAGAGTGTAACATACTTTTTGAACAAAATGATTAAACGAAGTCATTAAAATGATAGTTTGGTTTGAGGAGTTTTAAATATGAGAGAGGCTTTAGCAGTCCTGTTTTTGCATCTGAAATGAAAAGAATGCTATGCTTAAAGTCACCAGCCACACTTTGCTGATTGAGTCTGTATAGCGGTCAGAGTAGAAACGAACTTTTAAATATGTTATTCCAGTTTTATTTAGAAAAAATGGATTCCCTTGTTTTCAAAACATAACCTCAGCATTCATTCAACATTTTATGCTACAACATATTTATTTCAGTAACGATTCAGACATAAAATCAAGCTAGCAGAGCACTGGACATCCACACAAATACACCACCCACTGGCTCACACGCATTCATTTTGGTTTGCCGAACTTCATAAAGCACTCTCCCTGATAAGAATAATGTTCATGCCCTAACTTTTTTTTTTTTTTTTTTTTGCAGTATCTAAATGTAAAGTAGTGGTATTTCACACCAAAATTAAACACTGCATTTTTTTACTTCCAACTCTGAAAACGACTCAAAGCCAGGCAAGGAAGTACTTTTAAGAAAGTTTTTGGAAGGTTACATGCTTCTCAACTATGAAAAAAAGGTAAACCATAATTTTGTTATGAGAAGCACATGTGAGTCAAGCTTCCACTGGAACTAGACACTTTACAAAATTATTAATAATTACAGCTTTTCACTAACATAAAAAGAAAACCTGAGGGGGCAGTTGAGAATGGACCTTGGGTTTTGGTTTGTTCTTCTCTTTTCCCTGGGCCCTATGTCTGAAATGCTGGTCTCCTCCTTTCCAGAGAAAATCTGAGTAATTAGAAAAGTGACACAAACACAAATACTATGAAAAAAATAACTAACATTCACTACCTGTTCTCCAAATAATTGTTTAAACATATTTTGTAACAAACTGGAATGCAAGAACGTGACTTTTGTCTTACATTCTCTTTTTTTAATTCAAACACTTGAAAAATATTTGAAAGGTGTCTCTACCATTTCAGACTTCCTCTTGGTGTACATCTAAGTGGCCCTCAATAGGACTCACTCAAAATTAGAAGAAATCAGATGCAACACCACTGTTCTTTATAAAGTACCCACAACAAAAGTAAATAAAGCTTTATTTCTACATTATAAAGCAGAAAAAAGCACTTTAGTTTGCCTTTAAGACATGAATTTGTGTATATAAAGAAAACACATCCTCACTTCAAAGTTGGCAAAACTTTGCATTCGTATTGAAGTATTCATAAATCATGCAAATATTTTAATAAAACAGCTATTTAATAAACATCTATTTTAATAAAACATGTATTCTTCAAAACAGGTACAAACAACATTTCAGGATTCATCACTTTAAAAGGAAAGAAATAGATTCCAGTGCTACAGTAACTGAAAAAAAAAGACAACCCAGAGGTAAGGCAAAGAGCAACTTAATTTGTTGTTCCATCTATAATTTACTTCTGGACTCCCCTTCTGGATGCTGTGCCTTTCTTGGCTTTTGGTGAGGTCATCTTCCACCTTCTGGTAGCTACTGCATCAGCAATTCAAACAACAACAACAAAAAAAGACAAGACTTTCTAAAAAATAACAGAAACAGATCAGAAGAAAATACGTATAGTCTTAAAGAGGACAGATCGACTCAGATCATGCATTTAGTTTTGACGGGGGGGCAGGCGGACGCATGACAGGGACTCAGAAGAATTTACCACAACTTCTGGGCACAACATTTTTTCCTGAAAAACATGTTGTACAATTCAGCTTCTCAAACGGTAGCATTACATACCTTGGAGCCAACTTAATAGCTCAGGTCCACTAAAGGATGAAGAATCAGATCCTCTTCAAAACCTAAACTCCTCCTTCATCCCCATGCACCAACTTTTAGTTCCGCATTAAGCCATTTTTGGTGCTCTTTAGCCCTTGTGCTAAGCTGATCCAGCTCTACAATCTGGCAAAGAACTTTTCTTTTGTCTAATAGTTGAGTGAGCTGCAGCATCTTAGAGCATTCTGAACGAAGCTTATACAAGGGGAGGTGGAAGGCACACCGGCAGAAAAGAGGAAGAGTTTTGTTTGGCACTGTTGAGCTGTTAAATCAGCTCAGCTATCAGTGCAACTTCACCTACACATTTCAAGCTACTATTTGGCAATATTCTAACAAGTGTAGCAAACAGTGCCATCTAAGTAAGATTCCTAACAAACTTGGCAGGCAGGTTGTTCAAAAAGACCATACTCAAGTGCAGCAATAAAAAACTCCCTGCACTTTGATTCTTTCCTGCCCACTAACAGGGAAAAGGGGAAAAAAACCAACAAAACACCACAGCTCATTTCTGTAAATCACATTCAACTGTAGTCACTTTGAGAAAAAAATATTACTTACCATAAAAATTGCTACCATTTTCGCAAATGCAGTAACAGTAATATGTTTTTCATCTCTTAGCCACAGTATTATTTGGTTTACTTTTTTTTTATCCTGACTTCCCCCTTGCAGTCAGTATGCCTAACTATTTAAGTTCTTGCTTGTAAAGCTATATGTAACTCTACAGTTCCTGTTAACCTTTTAATCTGGATTACTGACAAAGAAAAAAAGATAAAATTGAGTTTCATGGAAGTCTGTAAGAAAGAAGCTGCTTGTGTAAGACAACAGCCTTTGAGCAGTAGGAGTCACGGATTGTTCAAGCTCAATGAGTATGTCTGGGGGAAAGTAAGAGGTAGAGAACAATACAAAGCAAACCCAAACAGTTTTGAGGCTGCCCAAAGCCAAAACCACACCAAGAAAAGCAGCAAACTACTGCAAACAGTTTTGCTTTCCCGTTTGCTTAATTTTACACAACTTAATTTGCTCTGAAAATGTTGATTTGAAACTAAAAATACCAAAATTAGCTTTGAAGAATTCTAGTCTTGAAAATAAAATGGAGAATGAAAAAATATTCTTGTTCCTTTTTTGTCCAAAAGCACTTGCTGCAGCCAACACATAACTATAAAAAATTGCCAGACAATACATCTTTGATTAATAAATCACTTTAAAAAACCCAACACAACGGACAGCTCTGGTGATAGTCTCTCATTGAGCAGAGCAGCTTTACCAATGAAAAATATGTTCTGGCAAAACACACCGCTGCCTCCCCCCCGGCTGCTATGTAAAAGTCAAACCCATTCTGGTACCCTTACGTAGCTAAAAGATACACAAGCAGGTATCATAAACGGGAGTAGTAAATTAACTGTGTAAATCTTTCCTTCTCTCAGCTAAAATCTGGTTTATGTTCAAGAATTATTTTATCATTTTCAGAGTCACAGAAGTATTTCAGCTACTATAACTGAGAATTCTAGCAATAGACGGTTCTCCTGAGTTTTCCAATGGAGTATTCAGTGGTATGTAGGTCAAGCTGTCCTACCAACTGCATGAGCTCAAAGTTTTCCTCTCTCCACCCCTCCCGAGATTTTTTTTTTCGTGGAATCTTTGTATTGCAACAGAAAGCAGAGAACGACCCAAGGTTTCTCTTCAAGAAAATACAATAACCTGATCTTTTCCCCTTTCATTAATCCCCACTGGTTATGACTGAGGTAACCGTGATTTTTCTTCGCATCCAATCATAAGACTGTGTGATCAAACACGGCAAAGACAGGTCAAGTTCATGGTTCTACTATCACAAAGATGGTCAATATGAAAATGATGAACTTCAGCAGGAAGGTGTCGGTTTATAGAGAAAAAAAGAAATGAGTTACCAGATTTTCACATTTGTATTTCAAGAATGTAGTGTTTCATGGCTGTCACAGACAATACAAGCAGCTGCAGCTCACCCATCCCTCATTCAGCAAGGGCTTACCCATTTCTAGTGCCTGTGCTGGAACATCAAAAAGGAGAAGACAGCTGCCCTGTCTCCGATTTGTCCTTTATGTTTATTGCATTAATGAATTGTTTTCAAGGCTTTTCTAAACTGTTCCCTCTGCAGAGCATCAGTGGAACGGAGTGGCAGCGATCAGCAATGAATCATAAGCAAATGCCTGGATGTTTCAGGAGTCAGGCCTTGCTGGGTAGACACACTAGTGCTGCAGCAGCACTACTCAACCACTGCTCTGCCAATGAGAAACTGAAAAACTAATGTTTTGTAGCCACAATTCAACGTGGTATTTTGAAGACAGCAAAACCTGGGAAACTCCTGACACATTTGCTCATGAGGAAAAAGCAACTGGCATAATAAGGTTTTCTGAAACAGAGTTGTTTATTCCATACAACTGACTGCAAAGATCTGCAACCTGCTTGTAGCTACTGACCCCAAAGGGTTTCTAATGTACCTGAGCAAAGAAATCAAGAAACACGCTTGCTTTCTCCTTTGGAAAGAGATCAGGAAGCTCCTGAACCTGAACTTGACTGTTAGGGCACAAGCCAGAGAAAGCCTTGCTAAAGCCAAGGTAAGCAGCACGCACTGCTCTTCCTCTGTCCACTCAGTTACTCACACATCGCTAGAAAGGTACCAGGTTAGTGCGGCATGATTTCACCCTGTGCAAACCCATGCTGACTCCTCCCTACCAACTTCTTGTCCCCAATCTTTGGAAACGGCTTCCAGAGTACGTGCTCCGCCACCTTCCCAGGCAGCACGGTGAGGCTGCAGTTCCCAGCTCCTCGGGCTTGCCCTTCTTGAAGATGGGACAGACATTCCCTGTCTTCCAGGCCTCAGAGCCTCCCCTAAGTGCCATGCCCTCTCCTGCTTCATCAGGAGTGTCCCCACAGTGACACTGGGGATGGACTTTCGAGCGCAGGAATTGCCTGGCCTTCTCTGTACCCCCCTCACGCCTCATCATAACTGCCATCAATGCCGGTTATGGCAGATGCCAACACCGAATTTCTGCTCTGCTGCTCCACCAGCCAAGAGCTCTCCCCTCTCACTAAGAGCTGGCAGCAGAGAGCGGTGAAGAAACTTGAGCACAGGCCACGTCTGAGTTTATCACAGTGACTGACAACACAACGTGAACGTCAACATGTTCTGTCCCTGCTTCCTCTGTGGAGAGACACTAGAAAGCAGCAAAAGCTGAACTTCTCTTTGACCACTCTGGTGCAGGCTGGAGAAGTTTCTTTACACCTTTTTCCTTTGCAGGGGATCAAAACCTGTGCGATTTCCCAGCGTTCCACGGCTACCAGAAGCTCACCTGCTACCTTCTGCCCAAACCACAAGGAGGACTGCTCTAAAATACAGGGAAAGTCTGGGAACTGATCACGAGTACCCCAACACCAGCCTGTGGTCTTAACACAGTTGTGGAAAAGGACATACACACATGCTGGCCTTTTGCCTGGCCTCCAGGACAGGCTGAAGGTGCAGCGGCGAACAGAGCTGAAAGGAGCAGAGCGCTCTGGAGAGCTGTACGGTTAGGGAAAGGGGTAGAAAGCGATGTCAAGAAGGGGAACGATAAAACAAAGACATATATTAGATGACAAAGTTTATTAAATTTCAAGCTGAAACAGAATACCTGGAATTAAATACATATTTGTGAAGTTAATATACTGTATTCATATAAAGAGGAACAGCGTCACAGCAACATTCATTGCTTTCCTCACTGCCTGTTAACTCAGGTCCTTGAATTAGTGGGTAAAACCCCCAGATTTTTCCAGTCTTAATTGATCTCGGGACAACCATTCTTCCTTTCCCAGAACTGGGACTTTGTTCTGTCATCTTCTGATCACTACTGACTTCTGTGCACAGGAAATGACAACGCAGATCTTCAGTAACAGGTAACTCCCTGAAATAAGTAAACCTGCTTCTTTTATTGACACAAATGTCCCAGAACACTGGCTACCATCTGGGCTACCGCCACCGTATCGTCAGCTGCTAGCAGCAACAAAAAGATTGGCTGCCCTATCATACAAGGTTTGGAAAGTACTGAGGAGACTGGAAGTTAGTATTTTAACATTCATTTTTCCCGCACATGAAGTGTTTCAGGTACAGCGCAGCTGCCGATGTAGTAACTGGGAACGTCTACAGCTGCAGCGGCCTTTAACACAAACCCCAAGATGAATACCGTGAGGGGCCACGGGCACAAACGGAAACACGGAGGGCTGGGGCTGAACGTCAGGAAATGCCTCTTTCCGATCAGGGTGACTGGGCACTGGCACAGGCTGCCCATGGAGGCTCCATCCTGGGAGATACTCAAAAGCCAGCATGGTCCTGGGCAACCAGCTCTGGGCGGCCTTCCCTGAGCAGGGGAGCTAGAACGGATGACCTCCAGAGGTCCCTTCCAACCTCACCCGTTCTGTGGTCCTGTGATCCAAAACAAACATACCAAACCCACCACGTAACTCTCTTGGCACTGCTACACACTCACAGTAATGTTAAACCTACGGCGCATAAGGTGACAGCAACGTAAAGTGCCCCGTCCTCCAGCATGACCACTGGTAAAGATTTCACTTTATCGGCAGAAGCAGTCACGGCATCTGGACTGAAGCAGCAGGCTCAAATCACATCAAATGATGTCCTAAGCATTAAAGTAACACTGGAAACATTAAAAACACATAGGGTGAAAGGATTAAGCAGAACAAAGGGAATGCTTTTGTTAAAACACAGAACATCAGTGGAGAAAAAATAATGCTTCTACGTTAACAAGAAACATTTTGACAATTCTGTCACGCTCAAGAATCAAGGTGAGTCATTCTGCTAGTCCGACAAAAATAGGTGTGCTTCTTGTGGCGAGTGCAAAATAAAACACCTATGCATCAATAAACCAACAGGCAAGTGCAATGTGCTTGACATCCATTTAATAGACTTAGAATTCACATTCGGACTGCAATAAACACATTTTCCCATCTGAACTGTGGGATGAGAAACTATAGACGCACTATGTAAACAAAATGATTTCCAGAGCTTTTTTCCCAGCATTTTGTTCAAATCAGGTAATTTTTGGTTAAAACATCGCGGTGCTCCTGTACTGCCCTGCAAAGGGGATCCTGTCAACGTGGATACTTTCTGAAGATCCGTCAGAAGATACCATGGGAGAAGCTCCAGCAGATCCAGCTTCAAGTTCAGCAGTGGCTAGGGAGAAGAGAAACAACATTCCGGTGTTGCTTTTACACTAGACAGGGCCAAATCAGTCACTATGAAAACATCATGGATAACTGGAGAGACCACAGTCCAGAAAGAGATTTAAAAACTTCCAAGGGGACATAACAATCAAAGGGCTAGGCACAAAGGAAGAAACAATCTTTTTCCACATTTGCCTACCAGCCAACAGTATTTCTAAAGCCAGTGACAGAAATTCTATAGGCTACACATTGAACATCTTCAGGGAACCCACAAATGACTCCTGCTTACACCAGTGCTAAACTGAGCCCCCCTGCAGACCTCACGAACCTCCAGTATCTGTTTTCCTTGAATGTTCAAAGCAGTGATTTATTGGAACTCTGCTCCTAAAAACCAGCTTCTGCCTTCTCTGTGACAAACTTAAAAAGAATCCGCCGGTGAAAACGCAAACACCTTTGCAATGCAGTCAGGCCAGGACAAGTCTCCTAGCCTGGCACTTTCTTTGAGGGGCGTCTTTGTAACTCACCCTGGCAAAACCCTCTTTCCTCCACAAAAACACATACTCAAGGAAAGCAAGCCCACCTTTCCTGTTCTTCTCCAGCCACATTTTTCCGACAAGGTCCTGAAACCAAACGCACTCTATGACACCTAGCAGATGCACAGTCAGGTTCAAAATGCACACGGATGAAATGCAACGGCTTTGTGTCCATTCGGACACACGGAACGAGCTGTGAAGCTACAGCTGAACACTCTCTGTATTACCAAAAGCATGCAGGAACAGAAGGAAATTCTCGCAGGGGCTACCTGCTTTGAAATAGCACCAGTCACTGCAAAGCAAAGCAGTGACTCTGGAGGAACGACTACCCTGAAACAGGTGGAATTCCTCTTTCGACACCTGGCCTCATATTATAGAGCATGTTTCATGCTATGTGTTAAAAGCATTCAACTCATCTGATGTTTGCCTAAGTGCTACTAAATGATCTTTTCCCAAAGAAAGGGTATCTTTCATCACTGATTACATTTTTCTTGCTTATTCAAAAAAGACTGCAACATATAAGCTACAAATACAAGCAATGGACAAGAAACAGCAAAAATCCAGACCCAACAGCAGAGAATGGGCGCGGTATGATGTAGTGCGGAATGCAACCGACGCACATGGAAGAAGCAGCGATGGCTGAAGTCTATAAACGTCTTCTCTCAGGGCTTCTTTTACGTTTGATGTTTGTGCTCAAGGATTCACTCTAGAAAAACGTGACTTCAGCTTAAGCCAAGTGCACCCGTGTAGAGGAAGCGGGTTAGTTTTCTCTGCACTTGTCTTTTTCAGGCAACGGCATAACATTCTACACAATCTTTTGGTAAGCAGGAAATTTTCACATTCAAGTCTAAACTGGAAAGCTAGCAGAAAAACCTCCCTGTGCTTAGCACAGGAACTTGACAGCTTTCAAGCCATTACATTCAGGAGTTAGGAACACTCCTCTTTTTCCTTAAAAATGCCCCTAACAGTGACACATTACCTTGTTTAAGTTCTTTAGCGATTCTTTCATCTAGTTCCTGCCGTACCTAGAATTATACAGAAAATATAGTTAATATTTTAACAGTTACATTTTTCTAATATTAAACTTCTAAAACATTCTTAAAATCCACACATAATGAGAGAAAACCTAAAAATATAATTCCAAGTAGACACACCTTGGTTTGGGGTTTGATTTTTCTCGAAGAGAAACTTTTGGTCAGTCGGGCTGCAGCTGCCTCATTGCTCAGCAACGTTAACAAAACAATTTGTAACTCGCCAGCTGGATTATTACTGGGCATTTAACAAAATACACAGGAAGAAAGCAAGAAAGCCTAGCGCAGTTATAGCAGTGAAGGTACGGCTGAAGTTTATCATCAAACACACAAACAGGATGTCAGCTACATGCCGAGATATGTACAAATGCCACCCACAGGGACAAATCAGCCAGTTGAGGCTGGCTTCTGCAACTTCACAGAGAGAAGAGCTGCACCAGCAGCTGCTGCAGGATTGACATACACCATTTGTACAGAAAAAAGTGTGTGCCAATATTCTTCTTTTCTCCACCTTAAGATGGGAAATTGAAAGAGCTCCTACAGATGACGCCAAAACTTCTTTATTGTTATTGCAAATACCACGACACACATTTATAAAAATATAAAAGCACACACAATTTTTTCTTGCAAACTGTGTACTAAGAAAAACAACCGCAGCTACAGCTTCTACGCAGCGAGTGCTGTGGGGTTTATTATGTAGCTGGAATCAGCCTGGATCACTGCAAAGCAGCACTTACGCCTCTTCTCCCCTAGAAAGTGGGTATTGTTACCAATTAAGTTATTCTCACTTATGATTCTGCCTTCAGAAGCCTTCACAAGAAGGAATCACATCTCCTAATTTAAGAGTCACAGTCCAAGCGCTATACGCTGTTGTTTACGTTTGATGGTACTTGCTACTCCTACATTTTTCCCATCAAATTTGTGACACACAGAAGTGAATTTCCAAACACGTATCATACAGCTTCCAGGGCTACGACGGCCATGAAGATGCTGCAGGGCTTGGACCTTGTGAGCTATATGCAGAGGCTGAGAGCTGCAACTGTTTCTTTGCTGGAGAACAGGAAAGCTCAGGGGGACCTTATCTATGCGTATAAGTACCTGGTGGGGGGAGTACAGAAGATGGAGCCAGACTCTTCTCAGCGGTGCCAAGCAAAAGAACAAGAGGAATAGGCACAAATCCAGATAGAGGAAATTTTAACACAAGGATTTTTATAATTATTATTTTTTAAAAAATTGTAAGCATGGACAGCCACTGGAACAAGTTGCTCAGAAAAGGTTGTGGAGGGTCCATCCTTGGAGATGTACACCACCTGGCTGGACAGAACAGTGAGAAACCTGCTACGGCTGACCCTGCTTTGAGCAGGGGTGAGGTCGGACTAGATCATCTCTAGAGGCCCCTTTCCACCCTCACTCCTTCTGTGACTCTCTTGATTTTAGTACTGAATTCCTGGGGGAAGGAGCATTTATTTCATGAAATGAGCAGACCCACCTAGCAGCATAACAACAACAAGAAGAACGGAAACACTGCACAGGGTACTCAACAGGACAGAGAGAGCAAGAGCCTCAGGAAGGAAACCACTCTGCTTACCCTCACAAGAGCAGCAGTAACAGGCAGTAACTGCAAGGGTCAGAGGAGCGGGGCTGTAAACCAGCGAAGCGGAGGGAAGGGCTCTCTCTCCAGGAACACAGGGAAAGCTGGGACCAAATTCACCGGATCCTGCAGGAGAAGCACCACTCTATGATACTTCATTGAAATACTCTGTGCCAACAGAGCTGCATGAACAATGGAAAAGGACCCCCCAAATCTCTAATTGTTTTCAAGCAGGTACGAGCAGAAGCAAAATTCCGGGGAGAAAGGACCCCCTAACTCCTGAGACGAGACACAGGTAACAGAGAAAAGCAGGAAAACTAATGCCTAGACCAAAATACGGCCCAAACCCAGGACCAAGCCCAAGCAAAGTCGTAGTACTTAGTGGTGTTAGAAGAAACCACTTTCCCTGGTTTCCTGAGTCTTCACAATGACTAGAAGGTCCACAGGACCCTCCGCAACATGTACAAATCAATCAAGAGAAGAAAAAGGTCTTGTTTTCCTCTTATTCATTCCATCAACGTCTTTGTGATTCTCATCCATGTCTGAGGGAAGAGAAATAGGTGGAAATAAAGCCAACACACTGATTTCTGAAAAGGGGATGAATGAAGAGCCAGGCAAAATACACCTCCGAGGACCTTAACTTGCCTCCACTTTTCTCCTTCCCCCCAAACCCCTGGGAAAGGCATCACAGCTGAGCGTCCCAAACCTCCTGAGCAGGTACTTCTCACCTCACTGCACATCTCTTCAGGCGGTAACACACCAGGTGTTCATTTGCAGCAGGCACCTTCTCAACAGTTCTTTTTCAGAAAGTGGTGTTGACTTACTACTTATCCACACAGGCTGCTTTAGCACAGAGTAAGCTGGATCCTGTAAGACTCCGTGAAATGATGCTCCGAGTCTGGAGTACCAGTACTGTTCTGAAGTTGAGTTCCTAGACACAACTGCTGCGACCACCAAGAACTTTTTGTATATCAGAAGTGGCAAGGAGGGTAAACCAGCCTACTCCTAGAGCTCAAAGTTCCATTATAACAGATTAAATCCATAGACTATCATCTCACAGACGGTTAACTACCACCGAAGCCCTTGCGCTACACCTCACAGACGGTTAACTACCACCGAAGCCCTTGCGCTACACCTCACAGACGGTTAACTACCACCGAAGCCCTTGCGCTACACCTCACAGACGGTTAACTACCACCGAAGCCCTTGCGCTACACCTCACAGACGGTTAACTACCACCGAAGCCCTTGCGCTACACCTCACAGACGGTTAACTACCACCGAAGCCCTTGCGCTACACCTCACAGACGGTTAACTACCACCGAAGCCCTTGCGCTACACCTCACAGACGGTTAACTACCACCGAAGCCCTTGCGCTACACCTCACAGACGGTTAACTACCACCGAAGCCCTTGCGCTACACCTCACAGACGGTTAACTACCACCGAAGCCCTTGCGCTACACCTCACAGACGGTTAACTACCACCGAAGCCCTTGCGCTACACCTCACAGACGGTTAACTACCACCGAAGCCCTTGCACTACAAATACATAAAGCAGAGAAGTCCCCTGCAGCAGTCATTCTTTCACTTGGACAAACTAAAGTTCAAAATATGCGCAGTGTTAGGAAAATGTGAATACATCAGTAAGTTTTAATCAAAACCTAACAGCGTAAACAGACAACATTTCCAGTATAAAATACCATCCCAACATTAAACAATGCTGGCTGCAAACCTTGCCATGTATCTGGCTGCAGAGAAGAGAGAGGGACAGATTTTTGATGAAGGAGCTGAAGAAGAAAGAAAAATGGCCTTATGTTCACAGGTCTTCAGTGAGAAACAAGAACGTGGCCTACATGTAAATGAAGCAAGTAAAAAAGCTAACAACAAAGACTGCTACAAGAGTGCAGAAAGCCAAATCAGAAATGGAACAGAAATTGAAAGATGAAGAGGAAGCAGACATTTCCCTTCCCACATTAAACTGGTTTCATTTACCCACTGATTCACCCTGGTTGCAGAGTTCACTGTTCTTGTCTGTCAAGACACGCACGTTCATTTTCACCAGCCTTTGGCACAGCTGTTAGGATTTAAGCTTGACATTTGTTAAACCTAACAGCAGGACTCCAGTCCCAAAACCTCCTTGCAGCACTTGCAGGAGACATTCCTTGCCTTAGGCTATGGACTAAGGGAGCAGGTCTGAAATGCTGAATTGCTAGTTGCTACAGTCACTGTCTAATGACATGCACAGAATTTGTCAAGTACTTGTAATTTATTCCACATTACTGAAGCTCTAATACAAATAAAAAACACCAAAAAAACCCGAAGACATTTGCATGGGATTGGGATTCTACTGGTTAATAAGCTTGTGCCAATATGAACTTTTTTCTATTTTTAAAGATCCTTTTGCACTTCAAGGTTATTCATTTCTGTAGCGTATATATTTGATAAAGGGGAAGGGGCTATACTGGAATGGAACACATTTCTTTATGCTCTTTTAAGAATAACACGCTCATTTTTTGCTGAACTTGTGATATTACCATCTTCAACATGTACGGCTCTATGTGTAATCACTGATAGTCATGCCTCATGTTTAGGAAAACGGTGCAATCTTTCAAGCCTTTAAACACCAAATTCCTTAGTTAAGTCTAAAGAAGAAACTGTGTCCACTTGCTAGTGGAGCACTCCTTCCTCTTGTCAGCATCATTTACCAGTGTTTTTTCCAACAGCTGCAGGACCAATGATCACCATCATTTTGAATAAGAGCAGTGTGAACTATTTTCACCTCTTTGCCCCTGAAGCTATTTCAAAGCTTGTGCACAAACGAAATTTACACAAACATCTTCCTCTTCAGAATGGCTGGCATGTTCCCTACTTCCAATAGCCCTTCTCACCTTGAGGAAGCTACTACAAGGAACACCAAATCTGCAGAGAGCTTTGACTAAAAAAAGTAGTGCAAAAGGACTGCCTGAGGCACACTGCAATTTCAGCTTCTTAACTCCCTGTCATTTAGAGCTTCAGTGGCAGAAACATTTGTCATCTCCAGCCAAGGCAGCACTGCGCATCCTGAATTTAAAGGCAAGGCAAATTCTGTAGAAGGGAACCAGGTTAGTGGGAAAACAAAGCTGAGGCATAACTGAAGTAAACAGTGAAGTGAAGAAAAGGCTTAGAGTCAGAGAAATTCTTCTGCTTTGAAACAGTCTGGTGAACAGACAGAATACCAGGCAGCACAACCAGCAAAGCATTTCAAAATAGACTAACACTATAATCTCTGATTTCTTCCCTCATGCTCCAACTTGCCTCCTGAATGGCACGGGACTCCTGCGGAAATGACAGCACAGACTGTGCATCTGGTGATTTTGCATTTGGAAACTGATTGAGATTTGCCACCCATTATTGTATGCAGAGGGATACATGCAGTTTTTCCCTTTTGTTACTTCCTGACTTCAAAGTCTTACGTTGCAATTCAATCCTCTTTTCTCAGATGCATGTTATGCACATGACATACTGCACCCGACTGAGAACAATTAAGCCCGCAGTTCTAAGCGAAATACTCGCCTAGTCCTCTAGCAACTACTGCACCTCTGAGAACTCAGTTCCTTTCTTCTGAAGGACTCCAGAGAAGATCAGGTTTTAAGACTTCCCTGAACGTCAGGTGACTCGAGGCTACAAGCAGTGACACTACAATTAGTCTCAGTCGTTCCCTAACTGGTGATTACAGGAAGAAATACCATAAAAAGATGTGCAGCTGGATTTAGTAACAGGGAGGTTATTTTTTTTTCCTGTTTCTTCTTCAAAAAAAGAAACCACAACTGTTAAACCCTTTTCTTTTAAACTAGGACAGCTTTTTTCCTAGAAGTGGGATGGTTTCCTCCTTTGCCTTTTTCTTCTTGTAACATCTCGCTCCCGTCTCTCTCTCTTTTTTCCCTGCCCTCACTTGCTCCCTGCTCCCTGTCCCTCTTGTTCCCTTGTCCTGGCTTTCTTCTTACTTCAGTTTTGCAGCGGATCCCTGAATTTCGCCTCCTTTCTGCTGCTTGCGTGCAGAATAATCCCTGCAGGTGGTACAGTACTAATTGCCTCCCACGTTCTTTAGGTAGTGTTATGTCCACCCCTCTGACACAAAAACCACATTCACAACGATACAGAAAAGTTCATCTCTTAACTGCCGCCGCTACGCACTACCTACACACTGCTTTGTCTATTTTTGTTTTGTTGTTTGGTTTGGTTTTTTTCTTTTTCTTAAACCAGGTGCAGTATGTAGACACGTTATTTTAAATGGATTCTTTCCAATGTAGGTGGGACCACTGAACCAGGGTAAGGCTTAAAGGTGACCAAATGCTTCTCACATCCATTCAACAACAGAATGTGCGAGGGACAGACACTGACTGAACAGGCAAGCTTGCCCATGCCTCAGTCCTATGCTAGGTGGGAAACCGATTACAACTACTGACATCTGTTTCCAAGTCTCATGATATCACGTTTACCATTCTGTGAGGGATGTGCTATCATGCTGACTGCTAATTACAGGGCATATTTTGACCAGAGGTATTGCAGAGGTTGCAGCTTTTTACCAAATTAGAAAGCTCTGTAGACTTCCTGAGGAGCAGTTACATATAACACCACATAGCAGGACCCACAAAATCAAATGCCTCCGAGGCACAGCATTCGTCCCGCACTCAAGTGAGAAGTAACGTGCCCTGTTCATACCATCCTAGTTTTGAAGCATCCCTTTGTTGGTATTGTACTAAAACCAGTTCCGGTGAAGAAACTGCTAGCATGAACATCAGTGAAGGGGGAAAAGGTGTCTCAAACAAAGAAGTCTGATGGGATTTTGCACTCATCATAAAGATAGCTGTTTTAAAAAAGGTCATCCACAGAATGGCTTGGGTTGGAAGGGACCTTAAAGATCATCCAGTTCCAGCCCCCCTGCCATGGGCAGGGACACCTTCCACTAGACCGGGTTGCTCCAAGCCCCACCCAGCCTGGCCTTGAGCACTGCCAGGGATGGGGCATCCGCATTAAATTTTACTGAAGAGCTTATTTGGGAGCTTCCTATGCCACAGTATTCTTCATCACAGTTTCTCTTGCAAAAGAGAACTTGCAAAAAAAACCTGTTACGCAGTTCATCATTTAGAACTCAGTATTTTTTGGTCTTTGAGCGCTTCTGGAAATTTTATAACCCTAATGACCAGAAGTCTTCATTTCTACCACCTAGTTGTATACTGGTTTGATGAGCAATTTGGTTTAGCATATTAGAGCATATGGTTTGGAACTAGAAATGGATTCTAACTTTAGACTGAAAAGCACAACCTTGCTTACAGATACTCTTCAACACTAGTTGAGACCAGTATTTAAAAACGCTTACCTTAGCCACATAGGCTTCAACTCTGTTTCTTGATGGTAACGTATTCACGGTCGGGGTTAGGAAGCTTCCTCCTAGATTTAGACTTCTATTCAGTGCCGGATTGTTGCTAATATGTCCCAGTTCAGTTGAATACAGAACTGGACCACTGACAGCGCTGCTTGCAATTAAAGGTTTGCTTCTATGGCACTCCTGAAGGAGCTTAGCGTTGGCTTCTGCTCGTCTCTCATTAGCTCTGAAACATTCAGAAGCATACAAAGAATTATCTTTGGTAATAACACTTCCGCAAAGTTACCCTCCAGGTCTTTGACTATTATCTGACTTCTGAAAGTGGAAGGGATTAAGAGAGTTCAAAAAAAATGTCCATAATTTGATCTGAGGTTTTTTGAAGAGCCTATTTCTAGGTAGCCACACTACCTGCAGGAAGCAGCAAGAGTTAACCAATTCTTTGGACTTCTCAGCATTAAGGCCTCAAAGCAGTCTGTGCACACCGTGTGTTTACATAGCTCTTCCTGAAAGGTACATCACCGGCGTAAGAACTCTGGGCTTCCCTTCCTTTCCCAAAGCAAGCTGAAACCTATGACATGCGGCTAAAATGGAAGCCAAAAGATTTTTGTTGTTCTTCTTCATAGCACCAAATGCCGTTCTCTGAAGGGCCTATCCTTATTCAAGCAGTAAAGGACATGACATTCTCTTTTCTGCCGTACTTAGAATAAGAAGAGGAGATTAGAGACTGGCAAAAAGGCTGCCTGTTAAAACAAACTCAACTTCAAAAATATCCTATTAATGCCCATGATCGGTGGTGTTACTGCTGGAACACTGAAGAGAAACGAAGATAGTGCCAATGAACAGGGGGGAGCCTTAAGGTACTTTCATCACAAATATGCTATCTTATGCATAATGCTGACCAGATGTAGAAAAGGTATTTAACGAAGAAAACTGCTTGAGGAAAAAGTAGTATCTTATTATCACGCCAAAAATGCATGGACTTACCCTTCCAGTTTATTTCCTAGGCACCTTCCATTTTTAACTTCCTCCAGATACAGGTCTTTGTACTTTTCCGCTTCTGCCTGTACAGATTCTTTTTGAAAAATACTGTCTCGTTGGGTATTTTTTATCCTGTCCAATTCACGTTCGAGGTCTCCAATTCTGTGTTCTAGCTGGCTTGTCAGCAAAGCATGACGACTGGCCCTGATTTGTTCTAATCTGTCCTGGGAGGCTGCCTGCATCTGAAGTAGATACACACTTTCAACCACCGCAAAGAAAAAGAGAACTCCCCTCGCCAGTCAATTGCACGTACCCAGTTTCAAGGGCCCAGCTCTATTCAGCGAGGCAACTGTGCCTCCTCACTGCCATCAGCGACCAGGGCAGAACCCTGGAACTACCACACTAAATGATTCTTTTCATTCAGAAAGAACCCCCATCTTAGCACTATTCTTCATCAAAGCTACTGATGGAAGAACACAATCTCTGTAGGACAGGGCATAGCATTCCTCAAAGAAATTATGGAGATGCCGCACCCCCAGCCCCCACCCTGCAGCTTTGGTGACTTCTTTTCTGAGCGTTGCCCCTTGTGCAATGACTAAGGAAGATGTGTATGCCTGGCTGTGACAACTCTAAGTTGCAATACCCATTCAAGGATAAACAATGAGAACAAGACCAGTGGACAGTGATACCCCTCCAAGAACTGCAAAATGAAATTCTACCTTGGCAAGTTTTTGATTCAGGGCCTGCAGGCACACTGCACGCACATGAAAGCGTCTTGCCCAACCATATTCCCTTCTCCCACTGCCCTTCAGGAAAAACAGAAGTACAGCGTAACACATGGAATCAGGCACCACCCCCCGCCCCTAAAAATGACAACCAAAACAGAAGTCTATAACAGACACACATAAGAAATGAACTTACCTGCAAAATCAGATTGACTTCTTGCCGTTTTTGTCTTATTTCTTGTTCAGCTCACTCTTCCACCTCTCTTTTGGATTGTTCTATTTGTCTGCGATCCACCATGTTAGTCTCCATATGGTGTTTGAGATTAGCCACCTCTTCTTTCAGCTGGCTTTTGCTCTTCTCCAGTTTTTCATGGTTCCCACGCATGGTGGACAACTCCTCTCGCAAATCATGATTTTGTGCTTCTAGCTGCATGCCTTTTTTAGGCTCTATCTCCAGCTGCTGGGAAAGTTCATCAACCTGTAGACAGGAAAGGGGAAAAAAACAGGGAACTCAGAGGGATCTAAAATTAGTCAAATCTGTGAAAATTGGTAAAGGAGTTGGCCATCAAGACTATTTATCACAAAAGTGAAACCAGGCTCTTCTTTTAAAACAAGAACAGCTTTCACATAATTTCTGACAGCATTCCTCAGGTTCCCATCCTTCCTCAGTTCTGCAGTGGGTCACGGACCGAGAGGTACCAAACCAGCGGCATGACACCCGCAGGGCTAGGCTGAAAAGCACTAGGGCTATTCTTCTGCGAGATGTTCATACGATCATAGGAAATCAAACACACCCATACCCAGTTACATCACAGCCACATTCTGGTTTCATCAGAAAAAGAACCATGTGTCACGCTTCAGAGGAACTGTCACATGCTGTCACACGGTCAAAGCTTTGTCACAGAACTGACAAGGCAAGAAACGGGTACCCTTCTCTTCCATTACGCTAAAAGATCTGGAAGTAGCAGTTCAGAACACCGCTTTTGCAGCAGTGGTGGCAGAAGACAGTCTCTTTAGGTCAAAGCTGCAGTTTGTTTTCAAAAGATTTCCAGGAAATATCAGACTTCCCATAGGTCCCAATGGTCAACTACAGCTCTATCCCCTTCTTTCCCCCTCCAGAAACATCCATCGTCTATACCTATTAACCATAAAACATGATATCCCATCATCTTTTATTTTTAAAAAAGTGGGGGAAACCAGCAGAGTCAACACTTGAAAGTCTCTAAAATACGTAGAAACTTTACACTTATTTAAAATTGCCCAAACGTAATTCCATTCCCTGTCATTCAAAATAACTCTTCCAACAGGAACACAAATATGCTGCTAACCTGTGAACTAAAAATGAGCCACTGTCAAGGCAGTTGACTCGTTCTACAATAATATCTTCTAAAAAGGAGCATAACTTTGAAACACAGCTATCTCAGTAATGAGCGGAGAAGCAGCTAAAAGGTCACATGCTACCGAACGGCCAGAGCAATGCAGGAGCGGGCTGGAAACTAGGACCATGCGCGGCAATCGGTTAGCTGAGGGGAATGTGCTCGAGCTTGTCTAGACAACAATTAACATGATGAGGCATGTTTGCAGAGCACAGGGGAGTGGGAGACGGATGGCACCAAGGAAAGGTAACACCTTGCTGTTAATTGCTGGTAGTTAACCACCAATCAGGGATTGCCTAGTATGCAAGGCTTAGCTTCAAGAACCAATTAGTTTGAAACGCGCAGCTTCTGAAAGTGTATAAAAACGTGTGCTTCTGTACAATAAATTGACATTTGCTTGCATCAAGCTGCGTCCCGTCTCTTCATTCGCCGCAGAGCAACCTCAAAACCATTTGTGGGTCTCTAAGACCAGGAAAGACGGACTGAGTCAGCTACTAGTAAGCAACAAGTTACAGGGTTTCTTCCGCACCACCTCACACTGCATTGTGCCCTGGGAAGCAAAGACACCATTCCGAAAAGCAAACCCCCACCTGCCTCCTGCTCAACTCATGCCCGAGACAGCCTTCAGGGGGTGACCTTGGGCAAGGCCAACTGCACAGAGCTGTTCCGAGTGATGGTGGCGTTACTCCCCTCTCTTCCGAGAGGGAATGCATCCGTCGGAGCCCGACGATGCTGCCACGGCCTCAAGCTGCAGCCAGGCCTGTGCTGGGCCTTCACTGCTCTCAGCCCTGACCCTCACCCATGGACGTGACGGCCCAGTAGGACTGCAGACCTGCCCATCCCTATGGACCGGCCTGGTGATCTGCACTCTTGGCGCACTCTGCTTACTGTCCCCAGAACTCTTCTGCTCTTCTTGGTGAGGGCCTGTGGGGCTGATCCCTGGCCTGTGTGGTCACAGACCCTGCCAGCCTTGCTGTGGCTCTTGCTTTGCCCTTCCTCTGCAGGACAGCCTACCCCTGATGTGCCCTCGCAGATACTGCTGTGTACGTAACACTTCCGTCTTTACCCCTAAGAGCTACATCAGTATTACAGTCGCCTACTACTGTGACCATAGAAGGAACATCAAAAAACAGCCAAATAATTTCAGAAATACAGCCAAGAAAAAAAGTCAACAATATGAAAAGAAGTATAAAGAAAGAACAAAGGTTTCACAAGAAAAAACACCACAATAACCCAAACAAAGCAAAGCTCACCTTTGTTCTTAATCTGCCAATTTCATTGACCACTTCAGAATACCTGTTCTTCACTTCTCCCTGCAAATTAAGCTGGGACAGTCCCCCTCTCTCCTCATACACCCTTAGTTCCTTCATAGCTCTGCTCAGCAGCCTCTTCAACCTGCACAGCAAACTAGTCATGAAAACAATGAAGCAAAGGAACAAAACTGGACTTTTTCACATACTCTCATGTAAACAGCACAGACACAGCTTGCTTCATCTTTAACGTGCTTGACACACCAGGAATTACCAGGAAAAACCAGTATTCCTGTGCCACATACACTTGGAGAGTCCAGATTTCACCTGAAAAGAGGAATGAAAGACTCCCTTTTTCCCAGGAGAACTGCAGGGCTACCTGCACCTGCAGTTGTTTTGGCAGCTAGTGAAAACTAGGGGCTGGTGTACAGAAGTACCTTGAGAACTAACACGAGGCCGGCATCTGCTCACAGTTAGGTACACCTATTTTTACACTAAAGTTTAATAAAACATGACTTCTACGCAGGGATACCTCTTCACCATGCTAAAAAGCCGTCCCTCTTACAGTCTTTCTGCAGATCGAGGTTTCTTTTCATTTCTTGGGCCAGACATAGTTCAGCTGGGCGTTTCAACTCTACCAGCTTCTTCACTTCCTTTCTTTCACTCTCACATCTTTCTTTTCTCTTTTGAAAGTGTATCACACACACAGAGCACAGGAAAAATACCTACGTACAGTCTGTGCATCTAGCGCTCTCCACAGAGAAGCTGCCGGACGTCTCTATCCGTTAGCCACGTTCCACAGAATGCCACGGGACGGAATTCCTGAGGATATTCCATCCCTTCAGGTTTCACATCAAACAGACCAATACGTAACTACAGAAACAGATGCCCTCGCTGAAGCAAAGGCCATCCTCTTCTAGACATAACAGGTGGAAAAGATGCTGGAGAACACTTTTGGCAGTGCCTCTGCTCATAGTAGGGATTACGTAGGTATGCACTTCATGGGAGAACATGGATCCATCCAAAGCTTTCACGGGATCTTCCAGCAACCAGCAGGCAGGGGCTTGTGGAGGAATCTGATCTTTTGGAGTTCTTCAACATTTTATTCCCCTCGGCCATTACCTCCACCTCTTCTGTGTGGCCATTTACTTAGCCACATGCTGGTTTTCCTCCTCTTGGTGTTTTCTCAGCCACACCAGAGGAGAGCTGGCAGCTGTTTTGACTTTGTACTTCCATTTTCCCTCTACAGAAAAGGAGAAAAGGGGAAGGCTGTCCCTTGGCAACTGGCAGGCGCTGCTTGTTTCCCAAGCACTCGTTCATTTACCCAGCATTCCTTCAGTATGTTTTTCGGCAAGGCTTTTAAGCTCCCGCTACGCTGAAAACATACAGCAGCTCCTCCACACACGCACTGGAAACATCAAGCATTTTAAACCTGCCCAGAAACCAAGGGGTCAGAAGATGACCACACAAAATCCAAGGAAGAATTGGGAACTGTGGCCTTGCTCGATGTGCTCAACTGATAGCAAACCACACTGGGAACTCTTCCCAACAGAGCCACTCCAGAACTTACACAAGGATACCCATCTAGCTTTTATTTGCTTCCTCCATGACCCCCAAACGATAAGGTACTCGCAGCCTGAATGGCAGGGATAACAGAAAACAATGATTTGTAAGAACCTGACCAGAAGGTGCATGTGGTTCTCCTGGGTATTGGCTCGGTGCCTGGAGAATTTTCTGGGCTCACCTGTTGCAACAGTTCAGCCTTCTCCTCGTCCAGCTGAGCAACGCGCTCTTCAAGGTGGGATCTTGACTTCAAGTGCTCCTCCCACGTGCTGTGCAAGTCCTTGGATGTCAGAGCCAGCATGTTCTGCTTCTGCGTCTGTGAAAGCAACAGTGGCAGAAGAAAAAGTAAGGTGGCCGGAAAAGACAAGAGCGCAGGAGAATGCAGTAACTTACACAGAAACAGGCCTAAGCTCTCCTCCACCCATCCAAGACCTATGGCCAAGGTTGGTGTGGAGTGTAAAACACACCTTAGGAACCATAACCAAGAACAGCAGCTGGAGCTGGTGGGAAGAAGGAATACTCTAGAAGCGACAGGATGAGGTTACAACTTTGGGGGATAAGATGACATGCACACACACACAGAATCACCCTACAGCTTTCCTGCAAAGCTCCTCTGGTTCCCTCTATACTTCAGTTTTCGTAAGAACACTGCAAAAGGTGCTGCAAAAGGACAACATTCGCTCCTGCTTTCAACAGCTACGCTCAGATTTATTCATATAGTTACAGACATTAACTACCTTAGTTTTCACCTTTTTTTCCAACTCCTTTTGCAAGCGCAGCTTGTCTCTCTCCAGGTCACTGTGGTAGCGTGTAGTAACTTCAAGTGAAGCTTCTGGCATAGATTGCTTTTTAAGTGCAGCAGCAAGCTCCTGCTGCAGTTGTCCAAACATGCCCTAACGAAACAGTTAAATTAGCATGAAGAAAGTTCTAAGAACATGAAGTACGCCTTTAACTTATTTTGTTATACGGTTAGACCTGTCTAGATTGAACCCAAAAGTATGAGATTTTGCCTGCCACCAGCAGGCATCTGCACAGATGATGACCTCTCGTCATCTTTCTCAGCTGAGCACCTTTGACTATCAGCAGCTGTTCATGAGGATTTCTGTTTCCTAACACATAAAAAAGGCTCAGGTATTGTTCTTCCTTGAACAATACACAGGAACACACTGCAATCGGGTATTTTTTGCCTAACAAAACCCAAAGAAATCTGTTGTGATCTAAGAGCCACAGTATGACTGCAAATATTACTCCGGTGACTGAAGGCAGGACTTTGTGTTAGATTGTTCTTTCTTCTGTTTCTTCACTATACAAATACAATTAAATGAATACAAATATCTGAAAGCTCCTTTGAGATACACTTTAAGGGTATGTTGAATCACATCCTCTTGTAGTCTTCTTACTCAGCTCGTTTTAGAAATACTGATAGATTAGGTTTACAAAAATCTGGATAGCTCATTATATATATATAGCTATATACATATAACACACACACACTCTCTCACATGATCTTCAAAAGGAACCCATTATTTTGGTAGTAAGAATACAAAGCAAGTCACAGTTTACAATGATTGACAGTACTGCTGGAGTGTGGCTACACATCATAGAAGAGAAAGCTTAAGGTCACCGTCTGACATGAACTTTGAGGAACAGGCAGGCCCCTCAGAACCCTCAAAACACATACAGAAATCAACAGCTGGACATTACTAATACTCTTCAATCTTGACAGCAGCTTACAGAGAACCTCTTTTTTCCCCTCTATAGAAGCTTCATATAAATCTAGCCCCAACCACTTCACTTCTCTGTATCTTCATTTCTCAGCCCTCGTGTATTGGATGGTTCCTCCTTTTATACCACTCTCATTCAGGTCATCTGTGCAATACTTACATCAAAACCATCAAATACTTTAGACTATTCTATAGGGCATAACATGGACTAAGGAAAATAGATGGAAAAAAGTTCTAGAGAAGAATCACCTTTCTTGATCAAAGCTTAGACTTGGATACCTTTTTTCTGTTCTCTGCTTAGATCTGAGGACTAATATCCCCGTTGCCAAAACTTTCCGCAATTCCGAGGGAAACATAACAAACCAGAACAAATGAGTATTCTTTGGTCCCATGCATGTAACTTACACCGGATACATTGGAGGAACAAACTAATTTCAAGAACGGACAAACTTTAAATTGTTCTTTCTACGCATATACTTTACCTGTCTTTCTACTACGTCAGTCTCGTATTTAAAGACTTGTTCCCTTAAATCAGTACGCTTGGCATTTAAATCCTTGTTTCGCTCTTCTATTAGATAAACTTGCTTTTCTGTATCAGCTCTAAGTTTGTTGAAAATGTCATTAAAACGCTCCTGCCCATAATCCGCTATTTTTTCTTTCATGATCCTCTTGTTCTGCATCTCTTCCCATTGCTGATGGAGTAAGAAGGTTTTCACTCTGGAGCTGGGCCAATCGCTCCTGCAGGGACTCCTGTTTTATTACAAGTTTGCTTACTGGATCTTTCTCAAGTTGTCGAGCATGATCACATTCCTTTGCCCGACACTGGCCTTGACTTAATTCTTTTTTGTCATTTCTAAAAGCAAAGCTTTTTCTCCGAGCATTTGCTTCAACTGGTGAAGCTCATTTTCTAGCCTATTAGCTTTGCTTTTAGCTTTACACAGCTGCAGAGACAAGCTCTTGTTGGTTTCTTGCACGTCAGAGAGGTCACGATGGAGCTCGACTTGCAAGCAAAGGCATTCATCACGTTCTCTGGGAAATCTTCGTTCAGCATTGCTTTTTGATGACAAATGAAGTTTAAGTTCTTGAACTGCAGCGTTCAGGGAGGAACGAAATGATTCAATTTCTGTCTCTAGTCTGTCTTTGCTTTTGTTTGTCTGCTCAAGTTTGGAAGTCAGCACTGCAGATTCTCTCTTTACTAAGTCCAGCTCCGCGTTGAACTGAAAAAACATTTGTCTTAATGCTTCCTTGTGCAGTTTAAGTTCCTTTTTGAGAGCTTCATTTTTTTCTTTCAAGGTCTCATTTTCCTTTAAATATTTTCCTTGTTCCTCCTGGTGCCTAAGTCTTACTTGAGTGAGTTCTAGCCTTAGCATAGCAATCTCATCTTGTAGTAACTGATTCTTGTACAACAGATCCTGTTCTCTATCAGTGCTGGATTCCTGAATGACAGGGAAAATGAATAAAGAGCCAATTGGGAAATGAATCTACAAAAAACCTGCAGCAATAAACTGCATTTTAACATTTCTAGTACCGAAGCATGACTTCAAAGATGAAGTTTCAGGCAATAAGCTACTCTGTGAACCCATGCACATGTACAACGTACGTACCCAACGGAAGTGCAACATAGCCTTAAAACCTAAATGAACATCCCAAATATACAGTTACGGTTTTTTCCCCCCTTAAACCAGCAACCAAAGCTTTTAAAATGACAGCGCTTTCTTGTATGTGCATGCCTTTATAATACTGCCTTTAAGGTTGAATTAGTTGTGCTACAGATCTGGTAAAAACAAGGCCAGAAAGGGTATTTTCCTTCTCAAATGTCTTCTGAACACTTATCCTTTTGTATTACTGAAAGTTAGCTATAAGACTCAATCACCCCCGGAATGCAATAGTCCTGTATATTTCCTCTTTATTGTATGTATAACTTTTTCCCACTTAAACACATTCACCCTACATTTATTGGGCAGCACAGCCAAGAACAAAAAGGCTTCAAGGCACTGCACATTCTTTAGGAAATTCAGTAAACTCTTTTCAAGATCTTTTTTAATACAGTGTTTATGATTGCTTTTTCTCCTCCAGTTACTCTAACTCTTACAGACAGTTGAATTCATTGCTGAGAGTCGATCATAAAATTTTAGTTATGTGGAGGTGGCAAAGAAAGGCATACTTGAAGTAAGTTCAATAAGGGAATAACTAATTAAAAAATAAAAGCAATGGAAACACAAACACTGTCAAACAACTTTCTTCCTGGTCAACCTTGCCATAGGTAGCTAGGTGTTTCACTGCTAGAAAGCCTAAAAAGCGATGACAAAATGTCTATGAAATGGAAAATAACAGATAGGTTAAGAAACGGGGTAAATAGTGTCTTCTATTAGCTTCCGACTTGCACAAGTAATTCAGGTACATACAGGAGTGATGCTGCTTTCCAGAACTTTTAGACATAAGAGAAAACAAGAAAGGTATTTACCCAGATAAGTTACACTGGTAAACAGTAAATAAACATCAAGAAACAGAAAAAGTTATGTAAGATTTATTATGACTTTAAAACAAACATGGTGAAATGTAATTTATTAGAAAAAAAATCTGCTTACCTCTGATTTTTTTCCGACAGATCTTCTTGTCTCTTCTTCTAGTTCCTTTTGTCTCCCAAGGTGGTTGTTCAAAATTCCTTCTTGAAGGGCTCTGGCCCTCTTTTCCTGAGAGAGCTGTCTCTGTGTTTCATCACGTTCCTCTTCAACCTGCAGTAATACAATAAAACTGCTTGCATCTTAAGAAAAAACAGAGCTAGCAATACATCTTCCCATTCTCCCTTGCATACTTGAAAACATTTTTGATTCCCCACCGTTATGATAATCCACCTATAAATAAATAAATTTAAATTTTCTTATGAAAATTTAAGAAGGCGAAATACAGGATGTTTTGTAGTAATTCAAGAAAAGGTCAGGCTTTGCCTGAAATACAAGTGAAACCTAAATTTTGAAAAAGGAAAAAGGGAATAATAAACTGCAAAGCGAAAAAAAAAAACAACAACCACCCAATTGTGAACCAACTGTACTCTACTGTTCTCAAAATTTGACAACTGTTATCCAACGCCTCTTCCGTGAACAAAGCGCCTCCTTCTCTAGGCATACTGGAATACAATTGAAAAGAAGCAGAAAATAAGACAAAGAGTTTAATTCATTATTTAATAGACCTGTTTCAAGAGCCTTCTCAGTGTTCTTAACTCCATTTCTAAATTCCTAGACTGTAACTCAAGTTTCTGTTTCTCCTCCATCTCTTTACAACATTGATCTTCTTTCCTTCGGAGGTCTTCTCTCCTTTTCTCACACAGCACTTCTACTCTGAGCCTCTTTTCTTCTTCTTGTTTCAAAGAAGATCTGGGATTTAACGGAGTATTTGAGAAACAAAAGCACTGATATAAAAGTAGATATTCCACATGATGAACTTGCAGAGACAACTCAAACCATAAAAAATGTTAAACGTTTTCAGAGTTCATATTTTTACTGTACTTTTCAACTTTTTAAAGAATTCTAACTTCATGTCATTGTGCATGGTATCAGTTGTACAAGATACAGAAAAAAAAACTTTGAGTGATTTATCAGTTATTTGTAAGTTTGTATAGGGAAACACACACCAGTGTGCACACTTCTATAATAAAATTAAAAAAATCCATCTTCATATTACAGCCATTTTGCTGAAAAAGGAGTTTGTTGTCTCATCAGATCAAAGCATCGTAAACTTTTACTATGGTTAGTATACATTTTCTTAGTATACTGAGCATTGCCTACACATTACGGATTCAGTGACCAGAAGCAATACTGGTGAATCAGCACGCCACTTACCTATGGCAGACCCAACAATTTTTCAGCAAGCCTTCTGTAAGTCTAAAACAACTGCTGACCACAGGCAGAACAAGCAGCTTCTGTTTACTCCAGAAGGATGTCAGTGTTCAAAACCAGATTCAGAAATGCATGGGGTTTAAGCTGAATACGATTAAAAACAGTTTTAAACCCCAGTCGGATCTACCTCTGGGAGAAACTACAGCAATTTCATTTTGAAGCTGACTTACAAGGAAAGCCTTATGGAAGGTCAGCTTCTTTACCAACTGAAACAATCAGCAATAAGCACTGACATGGTAAAAAACGGTCCATGGTGTGCCCACGGTACCCAAACAAGCAAGCAGCTTTGTGTTTGATCATTATTTTGACTATTTTTTCCCATATACTCGCAACAGTGAACAAAAAAAAAAAATTTAAAAAATCAAGTGTCAGCGTAAGGGAAGAACTGCCAATTGAAAGCCTGCTTTAGAAATTCTGCAAAACAAGAATCAACCACCACTAAAATTACTTGAAAGACTGACAAACGTTTGTATTTGAATGGCGTATATTGCAAGGAAAAAGCTTTACATATAACTTCTAGTGTAATTTCATAAAAAGTGTAACTTTCGAAAGTACAAATTAACGCTGCTTGGAGAATTCACTTAGAATGAAAATACTACTTCTTTATACTTGACAGATGCTTGAGGATTTTGAACACCTGCTGAAGTCAAACCCAGGCCAAGCTGGGACCGGCCTCGTCTTCCTCGTACTCCCCTCCCCCGCGCTGGGAGGCCCAACTCCCCCAGGCCCAGCTCCCGCAGCCTCCCCTCACAGGGCTGGTGCTCCTGCCCCCGCGCCAGCCCGGCATCTCCCTGCCGACCTCACACGGGCTGGGCAAGATCTCCTGGGCTGGGCGGCCAAAAACCGGACCCCGGGCTCGAGACACAGCTCAGCAAGCCCTGAGGAGGGGTGGGCACTCACTGCCCCCAGTGCCCTGGCACTGCTGCCCCCCAGACAGCCCAGGCCGCTGCGGGCCGCCCCAGCTGCCAGCTCACGGTGGCTCCTGCTGAGCTCGCTCTCTGCCTGGGCCGCCTGGCCCTGCTGGGCCAGCTCCCCAGCCACGCCATCCCACCGGGGATCACCACGAGGAGATCTCCCCTCCCAGGCCAGGGCTCTGCAGTTGTCCTTGCTCAACTGCCTACGGTGCCTGCTGGCCACCCCTGTCGGACGTGATGTCAACAGCGATGAGAAACCTCACACCTCCGGGTCTAGCTCAGGAGTGTGGGGAAAGGGGCGATCCCAAACTTGACCTTTCCAACAAACAAACAGGTAAGCAAACAAACGCTCTAAGCTCTGGTTTGACTTGCACTGGGTGGAGTTACCAGAAATCCTAGTATTATAGGCCAACTGAAGCTGCGAGGACAAAACGAAAAAAAAACCCACACCCAACCATCTCTCAGATCTCTCTTATAAATCTGATTTCCCCGTACACACTCTCTTGCTCTTTTCTTGCTAGAAAACAAAGTTAGAACAACATCCAGAAGACTGTACATGGAGCTGGTATCCGGACGTTTTTCCCCTCTCACATTATGTACTTCATAGCATAACTGGCCCACGGGATTCAAAAAACCCAAACCCAAAAGACTGGAAACTTCTCATCCTGTTGCCTGCACCATCAGTGTCTTTCGGAACAAAACCACTGACAAGATAATACATTATCAGACCACAATTTACATACTTAAGGCTCTGGATACCCCTTTTCCATTCCGCTTCTTGGTGAGCCAACACGGATTTCAAATCTTGAGTCTTCTCCGCTCTGAACTGTGACTCCTCCCTTTCATCTTCCAATTTCCTCACTTCTCTTGAGAGCGCTTTATTCCGATTTTTCTGACGTTCTATTCTCTGTTCATATTCAAGAAGCATGTTTTGCATTTTCAACAAAGTAGCAGAACCTGTTTTGAGACAGAAAAGACACAAAGCTGCACAAATACTGCCCAATGTATAAGCTGTTCAGTGCTTTGCTGTATTAGGTGCAGGTGGCAGGTTAGTGGGAAGGTCCCTGTGAGAAGAAGCCAGGGGTCGCCCCGTGCTGGCCATGGACGGTTTCAATGGACCCACCGCAGGGCACAGCTGAGCCTCTCAGCCGTGCTGGCAGCTCCTCAGGAAAAACAAACGTAGGAAAGGGCGAAACCACCACACGGGCAGAGAAGGGGAAAAGCATGTGAAAACCAGCCCCGCAAACGAACACCCAGGTCAGCGAAGGAGGAGGGAGAGGTGCTGCTCCAGGTGCCAGAGCAGAGACTCCCCTGCAGCCCCGGAGAGAACCATGCTGGAGCAGATACCCACAGCGCAGTGCTGCGGAGGACCCCGTGCCAGAGCAGGCGGATCCTTCCCGAAGGACCTGCGACCCATGGAGGGCCCAGGCTGGAGGAGATTTTCCCCAAAGGACTGCAGCCTGGGGGAGGACTCACACTGGAGCAGGGAAAAGGGACGAGGAAGGAGCAGCAGAGAAACTGCTACGTCCCGACTGCCGACCGCAGCCTCCCCGCGCTGCCTGGGGAGGTGGCAGGGAAGGAGCGCAGCAGAGCTTGAGCAGGGGGGGTGCCGACGTGTCCTTCTCAGGTTTGGGGTCTTTGTTTCTCACTATCCAAATGTATTTTAATCGGTGGAGTCTGTTTTGCCAGTGACAGTCACTGGGAAGTGACAGCCCTGCCTTCACACTGACCCACCAGCTTTTTCGCCCCGTTTTGTCAAGGAGGGGCAGTGGCAGCACTGGGGGGGGAGTTTGGCCTTCGGCCAAGGTTAACACTTGCCTAATGAAATTTTAGCATAGTTTAAGAGCCCTAGTAAGTGATGCTTATGTTTATATAATGCCTTGTGCACATATGCAAGCATCTTATGACAGTTGAAATTTGTTATATACATGTACTTATTATTTTTAAGCAAAGCCATTATTTTGCTGTACTCTTTGTCATTAGCTGTTGAGGGGTGTGCTGGTTGTGGCTGGGATAGTGTTAATTTTCTTCGCAGTCGCTGGTACGGGGCCATGTTTTACAGTTGTGCCGCAAACAGGGTTGGTAGCACGGGGATGTGTTCCTTATGGCCCAGCAGCGCCCACACAGAGCCAAGGCCTTTTCTGCTCCTCACCCCACCCCACCAGCGAGCAGGCTGGGGGTACGCAAGGAGCCGGGCCGGGACACGGCTGGGACAGCTGACCCCAGCTGACCCAAGGGATGTGCCATGCCACGCGGCATCATGCTCAGCATATAAAGCTGGGGGAGGACGAAGGAAGGGAGGGACATCCAGAGTGATGGCACTTTGTCTTCCCAAGTATTTGTTATGCGTGACGGAGCCCTGCTGTCCTGGAGATGGCTGAACACCCGCCTGCCCATGGGACGTGCTGGATGAATTCCTTGCTTTGCTTTGCTTGCGTGCGTGGCTTTTGCTATTAAACTGTTTTCGTGCCGACCCATGAGTTTTCTCACTTTTCCCTTTCCGATGCTCTCCCCCACCCCACTGGGGTGGAACAAGTGAGTGGCTGTGTGGTGCTTAGGTGTTTAGGTGTGGCTGGGCTTAAACCACATCAAGGGGATATAAAGAAGAAAAAGCTCTTGCTGACTTTTGATGACCGCATTAGAAGGAGCTGAACTGTACTTTGCAAGAAACTGCTTCTCCAGCTCTGACTAGACAGAGAACCAATGATAACGTAAGGCACATCGGCTGGTAATGCAGGCAACATCTCAGGTTAGGTGACAGTTTCACAGCTTTTGAGGGGGATCTCTAGTCACAAAGAGATACTATATCAAAATATGAAATTAAAATACTTAGGAGTGCCTACAAAGAAATCATGTTTTAAGGGGAACTTGTAACAGCTGAAGACAGAGACTTGAAAACATACCCGTATGAACCACGCTAAGCTCTTCCAACAGCAGCATAGTCTCCTTGTAGGCTGAAGCTTCTAACCGGACATCCTCTGAAGTTGGGTCAGATGAGTGAGTTAAACCAGGGCCATCAGTTACTTCCATTGGTATGCTGACCTACAAAAAATACAGTACTTTCTGTAATTCCACTGTCTAGTATTACAGACCATTACAAATGCAGGAATGATTCATTCTCTCCTTCACAGCCCACAGATTTGTCTCAAATACAATAAAGCTGTGTACCAGCAGCAATTTGTACATCTGGTTGATCACTACATAAACACTGCTCCCATCGAAGTGATTAAAAGCTGATAGAGACTGTTTACCAAGAAACTAGTTTTACAGTACCTCGTTCCTTTCACTCCTGGTTGTTGCTGCAGGTCTAGAAAACAGAAATATATTTCAGTACTGAAATGCTTACTTTGCATTATGAATAATACCTACCGTAGCTTTGAAAACTTAACTGCAGAACTGAATTAAACTAAAATCTGGTATAGTAACTTTGCTAGATATAGTTCAAGACTGAAACAATTATTGTGTACTATTAATGTCTACTGGAAGGCTAATTTTTCTGCAAGATATTAAGCAAACAGTTGAAATAACTGTTCCCTAAACTTCACGCAAAGTGACAGAAATCTTACAGCTACAGACATGGAGCTCTACGGTTACGTGCATTCCCTGTTTAATACCAGGGGTTTAGCTCTCTTCAGTAATGAGAATCCTTCTCCTACAGGTCAAAGAACTGTAATTTTGGATTCTCTGGTGTCCTGGGTCTGGCTGGGATGCAGTTTATTTTCTTCACAGCAGCCCACACAGGGCTGTGCGTTAGATTTCTGACCAAAACAGTGTTGCTAACACACCAGATTTTTAGCTAGGGCTGAACAGTGTCAACAACTTCTCTTTCGCACTTTGCCACAACCCACACAAGTAAGTTCAGGGTGGGCAAGAAGTCAGGAGGGAACAGCTGCAAGAGAAAAGGTGGAGCGGGGAGCAGGGCAAAAAATCCTGAGGTACCTGCAGTGAAAAAAACTGAGATACCTCACCCTTTTTAAACACATGAAATACTTCTATGCCTGTGCACACACTCATGTAATTAATCAGAATTTGTGCACGTGACCTCATTGTTGACTTGGCCAGCATGTTCAAAAGCACTCTAAACAAAAGTGAAGTGTTTGTCAACACAAAGCGCATCAGGTAGTCACAGGAAAGAACAAGAAAGAACAAGAAAGAACATCAGGTGGTCACATGAAAGAACAAGAATCTTCATAGGCGTCAGGTTTACAAAAAACCTAAACACACAACAAAAACCCAAACTAGCCTCTAGCTCTCAGGCCAATTTTTATCATTAAGTAAGTTTTATTTTCAACATTCCTTATAGGCATACCTTCCTTCATCCTCAGATGTTTCACTGGAAGTGCTCTCATCCGGTACTTGACCATGATTGCCACTGGAAGAGCTCATCTGCTGATGAGCCTTCTGCTTTGAAGGCTGTCTTTTACTTTTCTTTGCACCTTTGGCATTCAGGGCAATTTTACTGCATTACACAGAAAGAAAGAAAAAAAATCACCAAGTGAATAGGTTTATAAAAAATATTTCTGTGAAACAGACATACTTAAGATGATGTCCAGAAACAACCGAGACAAAAAATATCTATGATAAAATCACAGACTTGACTGTAAAGATCGTGGAATATGCCCAAGTATTTAAAACCCTTCCCCTAGGAGTGAGGGGGACACGTGGAATCTGAGCTAGATCCAGGTTAAGCTGGACTATATCCAATAGCCACGGTACAGAAAGCACCTAGAGCAGAGATTCCTTTGAAGGACAGACAGAAAAAGCTCCTGCTTAGGTCTGCATAAAAATACGTGTGCCTTCTTTAGACTTTTGAGATTGGTTTGGTAATATCATCTTTTCCCCTCTCCTGACAAAGGGCATATTAACTTAATGAAAAGGAAAACACCAACTGCACGGAGATCACTAAAATCACCTAGAAAAGGGAGGAGTAGCAAACCCCAAGTTCCTACTTTTCTTTTCTAGGTGGCCTTTTCCTACAAAAATAACTGCTTTTTCCAGTCTTCAGTTCTGGTTTTGAAGATGCATTTTACCTCAGTGTTGACATGGAAATCACAGGAATTTAGGTGGGGGTTTTCTTTTGGTTTCCCCTTTTCTTTTTTTAGAGCAGGCAATAAATTTGAACCTCCATCGTGCGCTTCATTTTGTCAAAAAAGAATTTTTCTTCATTTTTTGAGAAGCAGTGGACTACTCACTATGGCTTTCACCACTGAGGAAACTACTTCAACTACCACAGTATCAGAAAACCTAAGACACTTACATAGCACTACAAATAAGAGCTAGAGATTATTTCCTTAGCTTACCCTTTCATTGGCACTTTAATCAATTTTGAGCTCTCCCCAGATGAAAAACTCCTTTTGTCTTTTTCTTCTATCGTGTTTTCACTCTCCATTTTCAAACAGTCATTCTTCCTTACATTAATCTTTTGTTTCATTTGCCAATTAGTGATGTTAATTAATTTATCCACACACTCCTGTTTTGCCACCGCCTGCACTTTTGAACATCTTTGTTTGCTTTTTTCCTTCTTAACCTATAAAAACAAAGTTAAGCTTCACGTATTTCTAGAAGACAGAAACACCACATCCAAGATTGATTAATTCAGGGTTTACCCCTGAAATAATATAAAATGATTTTTTTTAATTCATACAGAAGCATTTTCACAAAATTACACTACAAAGTGTATTATGCCATTGAAAGTACTTTGAATTCACTCATCATGCAAGACATAACAAAAATACAGCCCTTAGAAAGAAAACAATAGTGTCTCTTAAAACAGGAACAAGAAAAAAGTGAAAACATTACTGATGGACAAAGCATTAGGAGGACTGCACAATGTTCGTTGTAACACCACCAGAAAAAAATCAAGTGGATCTGCGAACAAGGAGAGGAAAGAAAAAAAGATCCCAAACCCACAAACACAACTGGTTTCACAGGAAAGAGGAATTTTAGTGAAAGGCAATGAAGACACACCACGCAGATAGCACAGCACATGAATTAGTAGTCAAGACCCTGTCCAGAAGCTATTTTCATTCTTTGATTCAGAATCAGAACTGATGTAATTGTATGGATTTCTTTTTATGGCAATGAAGAGATAACTACTTGCACTGGAACCAAGTGCCTGGAACAATAATGCATTCCGTTTTCCAAAAATGGGGGAAAAGACAACTCTCCACTGCCCTCTTTATTCACCAGTCACCAATTTAATTAGAACAAACCCCAGTTTGTAGGAAGCATCTCCCCTTCGTGACGAATAGCTAAAGTGAGCAGCACCGTTGATCCGGAGCGAGATTAAAGAGTAGCAGGTGAACCACCTCTTCTGGCAGCTGTACCTTCTCTTTCTCCAAAGCCAGGAATACTATTTGCAGCATTCCTACCTTACCCTTAAATCTTCCCGTATCTTGGTTTAGTTCTTCATCAAGATTCCTTTTCAGCATGACACATGATTGCTGAGCACTTGCAAAAAGACTTTCCATTTCTGTTTCTCCTATTTTGTTGTCGATAAAGCAGTCCCTGGGAACATCATCACTAAATCCAGAGTCTTTTCCAAGTTCCCTCTCTGTTACAAGAAGTGCATTTTCACCACGTGTAGGAACTGTCTTATTTTAGGAATAATATTAGAAATGTCATCCAAAAGACTTGTTTTAAAGCTGTATCTCGGGGAGTATTCAGGACCTCCCACTGCATTTCTACTACTTCCATTTTCATTCTCTTCCGTTTCCATAGGAGGCGCTTTTTTTCTCTCTCTCCTTTTGCTAGAGGCATCTTTGTATCACTGATATTGGTTGTGCAACCTTCTTCATCTGTACTCCAGGTATCTTCCATGTTTGCATTTCAGTTATCTTGATCAGAAAGGACACCAAGACTCGGATTACAGTTTCCATTTTGGGTACTCACCCACCTAGCATAAGTTTAGTATCTCCAAATTCACCTTTACTTTCTAAGTTGTTACTTGATTCTGTTGCATGAGACAAAACAACATGAGAACTCTTCAGCTCAGCACTGAAGCCATCTTCTGACATTTCTTCCACAAGGGAAGGAGTTTTCCCAGTTTCATGAATTTCACCAAGCAGCTGCTTTAGCTCTGCTGTAACATTTTTACAATTTGTTTTCAATTCCCTTTTCTCATTTTCAACTTACATTCTTGCATATCTTTCTTCCCAAGGTTTTGGACTTAACTGCTTGTCAGCACTGTGCAATTCCTCATTTTCTGCTGTGAAATTTCTGATGTAAAATTTCTGCCTTATCAGTGTGATTTTCATGTGCTGTTTTTTTCTATCAAGTTGGTAGTTTCTAAAATATATTTATCCTTAAGTAAACAGGTACAGACAGAAAGATTATCAAGAAAAAATATTACAGTTAATCTATGCAATTTCTGTTGCAAACTCATCCTATAATAGAAATAAGGCATTTTGAAAGCCATTTTCACTACAAAAATCAAGGGACACTAAATGAAAGGTTCACTGCACACCATCTTCTTAACAAGAGAAGGACTCAGAGTCAGCAGTTTCTTGGGTTAGGTTTGCCTAGGCATTAGGGTTGCTTTTACCTTTTAGCCTGCTTGCTTTCTGTAACCGCCGGCATTTGTCACAGAGCATGTTTATTTTTCACGGTTTATTGCTTTAATACCATTTTTCATTAAACTGCCAACATTTTCCTCACCCACCCTCCTCCCTCCATCGCGCTCTACCGTCTGGCATTGCACAGTCCCCGGCCACCTAAGCTAACCCAACGGGAATGAACATGACAAGCTTTTTACCGTTCACCACACAGAGAACTGGCTAAGGGAGGATTATTTCTTCACCCAAGCTTCAGAAATAATAAATTCCACTCCAAGGTGCAAAGGAAAGGATTTATTAGGGAAACCTGCCTGCTCCTGCCCTCACCCCAGGAATCAGGAACCCAAGCTCGCAGGAAAATCGCACCACGCCTTAACCCTACCCAGCCCCCTCAAGCCCCTGTCCCCACGCTCTGTTTCTCAACAGCTCCGACTGCTTCTGCCCCGTGTCACAGTCCTGCCCACACGCCTCCTCGGCTCGTGGTGCCTTCTGAACAGGGCCTGCAGCCTTGGTGTCCCAGCGGGCTGAGACCCTCACGCTCCTCGCGCTCCTCTCGTCAGCCAGGCCCTGTTCCCCCGCGGCAAAGACCCCTCCGCTCACAAGAGGGAAGGAGCACCTCAGCCAGCCACCACCTGTCTCACCCTCCCCCTTCCCAAGCTCACTGGCCAACTACTACCACCTTGCAACAGGCTTAAGTCCTGCGCTTTGCCTGCTAGAATTAGGCACGTCCCTCTCCCGTGATGCCCGGCTGTGGGGTGGAAATCATTTGCTACGCTGTCCCTTCGGGTGTTCCAGAGGACGCCAGACCCCGCTGTGCAGCCCTGCCCCGCACGCCCAACACAAGCAGGACGCCTGCCTTATTCCCCTCTAGGATACCCTCTGAGAAACCCTTTTCAAACACTTCACGTGGCCAAACAAGAGCGTATTTTGCAGAGGCTGGGGAAGCCTCAGAAAGGTCACCACATCTCAAGGTGTTCTCTTTGATCCTTGTCTTACAAAGAGGAAGACCGGCATGTTTCATCAAACAGATCAGCCTATTACAGACAAATCTCCCTCTTCACTTGAGCGTGCATTTTGCACAGGCAATAAAACCCGCATTTGCCCGCACTGTTTCTCAGCAGTGCACAAGAGGAAAAACACCCCTCAAAATTTAAGCAAACCAACTGAAAAAAAAAATCAGTGTAACAGCAAGCATCCGACATAGTGACAAGGATTTTACCCCACCATAAGAAGACTGTATCCAGCTTTCCTTCAGACTGTAACGCAGCCTTCACCTACAGGACGTCCCATAAGCATTATTCACTGACTGGTAAGTTTTCTTTACCTTAGTGTATAATACAGCCTACTGAATCAGACTGCAATCCAAAATATTTGGGTTTACATACCTGCACACCATAATATTCAATGCCATCCTTCATGTCTTCTTTTTCACCTGATGATGACATATGAAAGGTAGATCCCGAGTTCTCACCTGCAGTGAAAAACCACACATTTTTATAAACAGCATGACTTCATATTACTTACTTACACCTAAAGTGCATCTTGAATCACCCTACTTGTGACAACAATCTTAACACAAAATAAGAAAAAAAACTACATGCAGGACCAACATGGAAATCATTTACAAACCCACACAATCTACTGGCCCACCTATATTTCTCAAGTCCTCTGCTTTAGTCATCTTACAGTTTGAGTCCTCTCATGAAAGAAGTGCACGAAATGTTACTAAGAAGGGCTCCACAGCAAAATTTTCATGTTTACAAAAGCGGTTAAAAAGCAAACAGCATTTGATTTCAGTAAACTTGGTGGTCTAGCAGTACAGAAAAACCTTAGAAAGATTAGCGTCATCACCTTTTACCTCCTTTTTACGCTGACTTTAAACTTCTCTTAGTAGAATCATACAAAGCATGACAACTACTCAGCAAGGGGATTTACAAGCTCCCAGGAGCTTTTAAAGTTTTGCTTCCAGCTTACTAAACTAAAACTGGATACGCTTCTTCAGCTATTCTATCATACTTACACTACAAGCAGGACTGACCGTTTAGTAAAGGAGAAATCCTTCAGATGAGAGTTCTACGCCAACAGCAAAACTTCCCTGCCATTCTACACTCCAGATGCTCAAGAGACAGCGGCACAAACTACAGGCAGAAGCCCTTCACAACAAACCCTGAACTTTCAGTCACATTTTAGCTCCTAGGCAAAGCATAACAGCAAGGTATCAAAAATTAAGACGGGGGGAAAGTGCTTGGCCAGATCATAGCTTTCTCCTGCTACGTTATCATCCGAGAACGTTCAGGTGTTCAGACAGGTCAGCCCTAAACCACATACACTTTCAGCACTATGCCACAAGAACCCGAACCCAAGGAGATACAAACACATCCAAAGGACACACGCAACGCAAACAAGGTAACTTCCCTTACAACTTGCCAGCAAGCGCCGTGAGAGCTGGTGTTAATTAACAAATACTAAGCACTTCACTGCTATAGCGCGCACCCACACCGTAAGCGCATTCCTAAGGCAGACATCGATAAAAGCTCACTTCAGCCTATACGTGTTTACAGACAAACATTTAGTCCACCACGAAGTTACCAGTGTGGCGCTCCCCTGAAACAATCCGCGAGCGTGCTCCGTGTCTGTCTGCAGCTGGAAGCAACACACCAGGTGATCCTTCTTCCGGACTTTCAGAATCCGTCTGTAGAGCATAACACACGGGCGTGAGCATCGGTACAAATTCTCAACTCATTTCTACGCAAAATGTTCCTGCTAAGCCAACTTGCACAGCATGGAATCACAAAAGCCTTTGATCAGCCCCTTGGAAAGGGCACGTCAAGGCACAGTATATTGGAAAATCACAGCAGACTTGTGTGTTTTCAGATCTTGGGCAAAAACCTCACAACTCATCTAAACTAGTCTGTCACGCTGGCAAACTGCACAGCCGCAAGAGAGAATTAACACGGTAACTCGAGCTGTGGGTTGCGAACCCGTAACCGCAGGTCTGGGGGGGGCCCAACTTTCGACTGAACTCGTACCCGATACTCAAATTTGTGCTGATGTTCCCCAGGCACACGTCCTGCAGTGGGGAGCGAACACATTGCTACTCCCGGTTGCAAGGGCTGAACAAAGACAAGCAAGACAAAGCTTACAGAAACCAAGGCTCTACAAAAAAAAAAAAACCCCAAAACAACCCAGCAGCATTTGAGCCTTGTATTTTTAAGAAGCGGGTGGGGAAGAGTTCCTTCTTCCTCACAAGAAAAGTCAGAGGGCGTAAGCTACAGACTCTGCTCGCTTTCTTCTAACCCATTACCACAGACAGGAAGAACTAAAAGGGCAAACACAGCCAGCACGTGCGGTATCTCTGTTGAACATTACTCTCAAAAAGGGCCAAAACGGTAGAAAGGCTCTTTCCCAAAGCAGCTCATCGTCTAGGCTGCAGACCCTAAGGGCAACCACTGAACACGTCAGCGGAACAGAGTTGTGTGGTGAAAAAGCAACAATCCCGCCAGCCCCGCTGAGAAGCTCAGACTATTTTAAGCAGCAAGAAACTTCACTGCCGCAATACTGTACTAGAAACCCAACTGCAAGGGCCAGTTGCCACGAGACCCAAATCATTAGCTCGACCTACCTTCACCCCAAGCCTCGCTGAGCAGCTAGCACACAGCACAAGTATTTCAAGGGCCCCCAGTTACAAACATACAGCAGAACCAGGAGAAGGGGAAATAAGCCTCAGCCGCAGCAGGGCCCAAGCTCCGAGTGCTTCTGGATCTCGCTCCCCACCCCCGCCCCACTGGGAACCCCGGTGTCCTTCACAGGGAATACCTCAGAATCCCAGGGAGATTCAGCATCTTCCTCTTCCTCTGCTCCCACTGCAGTCAGGGCACCTACAAATGCAGGAAGAGGGGAGACACTGAGCCCTTCTATTTCACTCTGCTTTTCCCCATCACCCCTGCGCCCAAAAGGTGCACAGCGGTTCTGTTGCCGAGGACAAACTAAGGAGCGAGTGTTGAATTCGAGGGTTTCTTCACACCCAGCACACAACATACCACGGTATTTCCTTTGGATCGCCACCTCTTGCCTCCTCTCCAGCAGGAGATGGCTATGCACAAAGCTTTGCTGCTATAGAGGGACGCAACATTCTTCGCACAAGAAAAGCGAGCAAGACAGGAAGAAAATCCAGAAGATCATAAAAATACAAAAGGGTCTACTATTGATGAATCACAGGGCCAACCTCGCTTTTGGCATTTTCTCCTGTAGGTGACTCCTTTCACAAACTTTCATTGTCTATGTGCTACTCCTAGAAGCCTCTCCACCCAAGTACAGCAGCGGGTGGTCAGTCGGTCAGACAGATGGGGCTGCTCCTACTCTGCTTCCATGAAGGTACGCTTACCAGACTTCTTCTGTCACTTCACCAGTGTTCACTCAGGTCACAAACAGAAAAATGCAGGCAGCTTCCTACCATACAACTTGATATGCGCCATCACTCCCATCATGTAACATGGGCACCACAATTTTGCTTAGAAGATAGACTTAGATATTTTGTGGATGCAGGAGAGCTGTGACACCTCCCCTGTGCACAGCACAGGCTGAATGACCAGCTTTTCTGGTCAACCGTATCTGCCTGAAAGCTGGATAAAAGCAGACCTGCGAGCACCCAGGGTTTTCTTTTGTACGGGCCTTCTAAGGATGCAAGTCACATTCTCTGTTCAGAGTACGTAGGTGTCTTCGTCTTTCGGATTCTGTTTCAGAGTGCAGTCACTTCAAAATTAGGCGCCATGCTGCTAGAATGAAAAGCAACCCTTAACTCCTCTGCAGCCTTGCCCATCACGGTCAACGGGAAAGTTTTCAGCAGCAGCTATCTGAGCCTGAAGTCTCCCTTTTTAGGTAAGATTTTAACAACGTTGGAGCCCCTAAGAACCCTTTTCCATAGGGTTTAATCAATCTTGACATTTCTGTATGATGGGTACAGAACAAGGAAGAAGCAGGAAAGGTGAAAGGCTACAGTGTTCTTCTACCTGCAAAATTCCAGTTCTCATCGTGTCAGTAACTCCAGTCCGTAATTATTTTCTCCAACCACTGGAAAAATAACTCAAAAACATCAACTAAAAAGATAAGGACTTCTCCCATTAGCTGTTGCAAGTAAAATTTCTTCTTTCCTTGGAGCAGTAATTCACGAGTCTATTTTCTGCCAACACTGGCTTCTATTGGCTTCTGTCAACATTGTGAAAGAGGATGACTCCTCGCTGTCAAGAGTTCTTCGCTTTTAGCACAGGGAGAAATTCTTAGTCAAAACACTGGCAGAACCCTACTCCAAGGCTTCTGAAGAGACCACCATTCAAAAAAACGTATATAAAAAATTCACAGGGTAAACCAGATTCCAGTATTGTTGCCTGTCATCTATTGCTACCATGCATTTTTAGTAACGGATGCCTGCAGTGCAGCGCACACAAAAAGATACGAATCCCCCACCTTTTACTCTGTCTGCTCTTCTAGCTAGCATTGAAAAATGACTTCTGGTCATCTGAGTTCTTTCCAATTAGTCCTCACCTCTCCACTCTATTCTGAGGCTTCCCTCCTCATAAACTCTCTTACATAATGACTTTTTGCAGATTGCAGTGGACAGCAGCTACTCTTCTATACAGAAAACACGAGAACACCACTACTTTGCCTCAAAAAGAGATTTTAAGAATGTATTACTATGCGACAGTAACAAAGTAAATAGAATGGGAAATTCCAGCCCTCACTGAACATTTACTTGTGAAAGATACTGTACCTGTTCTCCAGATTTATGAAATCAAGTTGTCAAGGATGGCATTTCAACCCTTTTAGAGTCAGAAATATTTGTGCTGCAGGAATCATGATGCTTTGCCGAAGCAACCTAAATTCCTTAAACCCAAATCCAAACACAAAATGTTTGAAAGAAAGAAATTTTTACATCTACACCTACTTCTTGGCACCTGACCTTCAAGGTAACATATGGCTAAAAACCAGCATGACGCAGCTGAATAAAGCCACGCAGGAAGAACAGCCGACATGAAATGAGCCACGAAAAGGCAACCTTTCTGTGTCGGGAATATCGTAACATACTGGTCCGTTGTGGGGCTACGCTTCACATTACTGTGGAATACACGCATAACCAAAACTCAAGTTTTAACTGAACAACCTCTAACAAGTATTTGTGTGTCTTACCAGAACACCGTCACTGCAAAATAAAGGGCAAGAGAGGACCTGTTGCTTACCCATTGCAAATACAGGGGAGGGAGAAGAGCGAGAGGAGAAGGAGGAAGATACATCTCCTAGAGAGAAGTTTCATCTCTATTATTGTCAAAAGAACAACAATACTGGTTTTTTTCTTCGCCTAAAGCACAGATGCCAAAGAACTTGTAACTTCTAAGTAGAGAATACAAAGAGTTCCAAGTCCGCTTACTTTTCTGCATATCTGTTCACCTCTCTCTGGTTTATATTGTCAATAGCCAATTGCAGAAACTCTAAAACCTGAATGGCAAATTGTTTCTCATCCGATTAACAAGCGTGATTAATACAAAATACAACACAAATTATCAACTATACAAATCAATAAACCTCAGAACAAAGAAACAAAAAACCCCCATTAAGGTTACATACCCTCTCCCCAATACATAGCCGACCAGCTAGCCGCCTCAACTTTAGCCTTGTTTCCAAAGAAAAAAGAATTCCTGACAACACGCTGACACTCATTTCCTCCCATCTTGCCTCTCTTCCTCACCTCCCTCCCCTGCCTCTGAGCCTGCTGGTCATTTTCCATGAAACAAGAGAGGGAAGCCTCAGAGGAACGTGTTTGTACATGTTTCAAAACGACTGCCAGACAGGTAGAGATAAAGCCAGGCAAGTAATAATTCCTGCAAACTACAGCTACGGCATGAGCCCAAGAATTCCCCTTTGTGGCTCACCTGCAGCTCCTGGACAGCCTAGCCTACAGCCCCCTAGCCTGGAATCAGCCACAGCACATGCTCAAAGGACCAAGACAATCAGGAACGGGGGGGGGGGGTTTGAGCCCCTGAAAGAAAAGCAGACTTTCAGGACTGCCTGAAAAGGGGAGATGACAGCAAGTACGGTGTAGGAAGCGTACCTCATGGAAGGGTATGGACAGTGCTGAACAGCAGGCTAGAGGAGGGAGCAAACGCATACACCGAGGTATATTTCAGCACACCACCTGCTCCCGGGATGCCTTGCTAGAGCCATTAATTTCGTATTAGAAAGAAAATTGCAAGTACAATGGGTCTGTTCATAAAAGAACACTACAAAGAGATTGTTATGAACACCTTCAACATCTTCTGCGTGTCCTAAACCAAATTCCTCCAACAGATCCGCAAAACAAATCAATCAGATGCTTTATTAAATACTCCCGTCTAGAAAGATTACGAAGCTAAACCCAGAACTACATGCCGTGAACATTACCTGATTTCTGCTGCATTTTTTTAGGAGAGGTTTCATTCATTTCCAAAACAGATGCAGGGGTCTTCAGCTATGAAAGACAACCCAATGACGACAAAAAAAAAAAAAAAAAAAAAAAAAAAAATCAAACTTAAAGTAACTACATAATATTTAACGAGCAGGACAAGTAGGCAGTCTGACACAAACAAATACTTACCTGGGAATTGTCGGGGTTCTCCAAAATGCCTGGAGGTAAAAAAACGTTTTGGGAAGTGTTACTTCATTTAATTGAAGGTACCTTTCACTCCATTCAACATCAGCAGTTTCTACAACTAAGTATTACTCGCAAGCTTTATTCCATCGAGACTGCGATACTTAACATTCAATCCACTTCAACATCCAGCATTTGTATCGGTATACAAGAAATGGACAACGCACGCTTCCCATCGTGCGCCTTGGATTTAAGAAATAATACTCACAGAACTAGGACAATCCATAGGAAGCAGGAAGGACATGCTTGTTAACACAACAACAAGATCAAAATACTTATTTTGAGGAGCTGAATCCTGCCTTCTACAAAGATTATTTCAAAAGCCAAAGCTGGTCTGCTGTAACGAATTACCATAAAACAGGCCAGCAGCACTACGACTGCGATTATCCTACAAGTGTTTAATGTCGAGGAGTATTTTCCTTTCCATTGATGGGACAGAGGAAACGTGGGTGCGGACACAGACACGTCATACACATCATTCAATGAGGTAGAAGCAAACTAGTTCTTATCAGGTTGTTCGGGTCTAGCTTGTGTGGAAAGGAAAAAAACCAACACCTTACAATTGGTTGTAATCTGCATTTATAGCACAGTTCCAAATATGTAATTTTTTAAAAATTTTTTGGCCAACATGGAAATCATTTACAAACCCACACAATCTACTGGCCCACCTATATTTCTCAAGTCCTCTGCTTTAGTCATCTTACAGTTTGAGTCCTCTCATGAAAGAAGTGCACGAAATGTTACTAAGAAGGGCTCCACAGCAAAATTTTCATGTTTACAAAAGCGGTTAAAAAGCAAACAGCATTTGATTTCAGTAAACTTGGTGGTCTAGCAGTACAGAAAAACCTTAGAAAGATTAGCGTCATCACCTTTTACCTCCTTTTTACGCTGACTTTAAACTTCTCTTAGTAGAATCATACAAAGCATGACAACTACTCAGCAAGGGGATTTACAAGCTCCCAGGAGCTTTTAAAGTTTTGCTTCCAGCTTACTAAACTAAAACTGGATACGCTTCTTCAGCTATTCTATCATACTTACACTACAAGCAGGACTGACCGTTTAGTAAAGGAGAAATCCTTCAGATGAGAGTTCTACGCCAACAGCAAAACTTCCCTGCCATTCTACACTCCAGATGCTCAAGAGACAGCGGCACAAACTACAGGCAGAAGCCCTTCACAACAAACCCTGAACTTTCAGTCACATTTTAGCTCCTAGGCAAAGCATAACAGCAAGGTATCAAAAATTAAGACGGGGGGAAAGTGCTTGGCCAGATCATAGCTTTCTCCTGCTACGTTATCATCCGAGAACGTTCAGGTGTTCAGACAGGTCAGCCCTAAACCACATACACTTTCAGCACTATGCCACAAGAACCCGAACCCAAGGAGATACAAACACATCCAAAGGACACACGCAACGCAAACAAGGTAACTTCCCTTACAACTTGCCAGCAAGCGCCGTGAGAGCTGGTGTTAATTAACAAATACTAAGCACTTCACTGCTATAGCGCGCACCCACACCGTAAGCGCATTCCTAAGGCAGACATCGATAAAAGCTCACTTCAGCCTATACGTGTTTACAGACAAACATTTAGTCCACCACGAAGTTACCAGTGTGGCGCTCCCCTGAAACAATCCGCGAGCGTGCTCCGTGTCTGTCTGCAGCTGGAAGCAACACACCAGGTGATCCTTCTTCCGGACTTTCAGAATCCGTCTGTAGAGCATAACACACGGGCGTGAGCATCGGTACAAATTCTCAACTCATTTCTACGCAAAATGTTCCTGCTAAGCCAACTTGCACAGCATGGAATCACAAAAGCCTTTGATCAGCCCCTTGGAAAGGGCACGTCAAGGCACAGTATATTGGAAAATCACAGCAGACTTGTGTGTTTTCAGATCTTGGGCAAAAACCTCACAACTCATCTAAACTAGTCTGTCACGCTGGCAAACTGCACAGCCGCAAGAGAGAATTAACACGGTAACTCGAGCTGTGGGTTGCGAACCCGTAACCGCAGGTCTGGGGGGGGCCCAACTTTCGACTGAACTCGTACCCGATACTCAAATTTGTGCTGATGTTCCCCAGGCACACGTCCTGCAGTGGGGAGCGAACACATTGCTACTCCCGGTTGCAAGGGCTGAACAAAGACAAGCAAGACAAAGCTTACAGAAACCAAGGCTCTACAAAAAAAAACAAAACCCAAAACAACCCAGCAGCATTTGAGCCTTGTATTTTTAAGAAGCGGGTGGGGAAGAGTTCCTTCTTCCTCACAAGAAAAGTCAGAGGGCGTAAGCTACAGACTCTGCTCGCTTTCTTCTAACCCATTACCACAGACAGGAAGAACTAAAAGGGCAAACACAGCCAGCACGTGCGGTATCTCTGTTGAACATTACTCTCAAAAAGGGCCAAAACGGTAGAAAGGCTCTTTCCCAAAGCAGCTCATCGTCTAGGCTGCAGACCCTAAGGGCAACCACTGAACACGTCAGCGGAACAGAGTTGTGTGGTGAAAAAGCAACAATCCCGCCAGCCCCGCTGAGAAGCTCAGACTATTTTAAGCAGCAAGAAACTTCACTGCCGCAATACTGTACTAGAAACCCAACTGCAAGGGCCAGTTGCCACGAGACCCAAATCATTAGCTCGACCTACCTTCACCCCAAGCCTCGCTGAGCAGCTAGCACACAGCACAAGTATTTCAAGGGCCCCCAGTTACAAACATACAGCAGAACCAGGAGAAGGGGAAATAAGCCTCAGCCGCGGCAGGGCCCAAGCTCCGAGTGCTTCTGGATCTCGCTCCCCACCCCCGCCCCACTGGGAACCCCGGTGTCCTTCACAGGGAATACCTCAGAATCCCAGGGAGATTCAGCATCTTCCTCTTCCTCTGCTCCCACTGCAGTCAGGGCACCTACAAATGCAGGAAGAGGGGAGACACTGAGCCCTTCTATTTCACTCTGCTTTTCCCCATCACCCCTGCGCCCAAAAGGTGCACAGCAGTTCTGTTGCCGAGGACAAACTAAGGAGCGAGTGTTGAATTCGAGGGTTTCTTCACACCCAGCACACAAAACATACCACGCTATTTCCTTTGGATCGCCACCTCTCTTGCCTCCTCTCCAGCAGGAGATGGCTATGCACAAAGCTTTGCTGCTAGAGAGGGACGCAACATTCTTCGCACAAGAAAAGCGAGCAAGACAGGAAGAAAATCCAGAAGATCATAAAAATACAAAAGGGTCTACTATTGATGAATCACAGGGCCAACCTCGCTTTTGGCATTTTCTCCTGTAGGTGACTCCTTTCACAAACTTTCATTGTCTATGTGCTACTCCTAGAAGCCTCTCCACCCAAGTACAGCAGCGGGTGGTCAGTCGGTCAGACAGATGGGGCTGCTCCTACTCTGCTTCCATGAAGGTACGCTTACCAGACTTCTTCTGTCACTTCACCAGTGTTCACTCAGGTCACAAACAGAAAAATGCAGGCAGCTTCCTACCATACAACTTGATATGCGCCATCACTCCCATCATGTAACACGGGCACCACAATTTTGCTTAGAAGATAGACTTAGATATTTTGTGGATGCAGGAGAGCTGTGACACCTCCCCTGTGCACAGCACAGGCTGAATGACCAGCTTTTCTGGTCAACCGTATCTGCCTGAAAGCTGGATAAAAGCAGACCTGCGAGCACCCAGGGTTTTCTTTTGTACGGGCCTTCTAAGGATGCAAGTCACATTCTCTGTTCAGAGTACGTAGGTGTCTTCGTCTTTCGGATTCTGTTTCAGAGTGCAGTCACTTCAAAATTAGGCGCCATGCTGCTAGAATGAAAAGCAACCCTTAACTCCTCTGCAGCCTTGCCCATCACGGTCAACGGGAAAGTTTTCAGCAGCAGCTATCTGAGCCTGAAGTCTCCCTTTTTAGGTAAGATTTTAACAACGTTGGAGCCCCTAAGAACCCTTTTCCATAGGGTTTAATCAATCTTGACATTTCTGTATGATGGGTACAGAACAAGGAAGAAGCAGGAAAGGTGAAAGGCTACAGTGTTCTTCTACCTGCAAAATTCCAGTTCTCATCGTGTCAGTAACTCCAGTCCGTAATTATTTTCTCCAACCACTGGAAAAATTAACTCAAAAACATCAACTAAAAAGATAAGGACTTCTCCCATTAGCTGTTGCAAGTAAAATTTCTTCTTTCCTTGGAGCAGTAATTCACGAGTCTATTTTCTGCCAACACTGGCTTCTATTGGCTTCTGTCAACATTGTGAAAGAGGATGACTCCTCGCTGTCAAGAGTTCTTCGCTTTTAGCACAGGGAGAAATTCTTAGTCAAAACACTGGCAGAACCCTACTCCAAGGCTTCTGAAGAGACCACCATTCAAAAAAACGTATATAAAAAATTCACAGGGTAAACCAGATTCCAGTATTGTTGCCTGTCATCTATTGCTACCATGCATTTTTAGTAACGGATGCCTGCAGTGCAGCGCACACAAAAAGATGCGAATCCCCCACCTTTTACTCTGTCTGCTCTTCTAGCTAGCATTGAAAAATGACTTCTGGTCATCTGAGTTCTTTCCAATTAGTCCTCACCTCTCCACTCTATTCTGAGGCTTCCCTCCTCATAAACTCTCTTACATAATGACTTTTTGCAGATTGCAGTGGACAGCAGCTACTCTTCTATACAGAAAACACGAGAACACCACTACTTTGCCTCAAAAAGAGATTTTAAGAATGTATTACTATGCGACAGTAACAAAGTAAATAGAATGGGAAATTCCAGCCCTCACTGAACATTTACTTGTGAAAGATACTGTACCTGTTCTCCAGATTTATGAAATCAAGTTGTCAAGGATGGCATTTCAACCCTTTTAGAGTCAGAAATATTTGTGCTGCAGGAATCATGATGCTTTGCCGAAGCAACCTAAATTCCTTAAACCCAAATCCAAACACAAAATGTTTGAAAGAAAGAAATTTTTACATCTACACCTACTTCTTGGCACCTGACCTTCAAGGTAACATATGGCTAAAAACCAGCATGACGCAGCTGAATAAAGCCACGCAGGAAGAACAGCCGCCATGAAATGAGCCACGAAAAGGCAACCTTTCTGTGTCGGGAATATCGTAACATACTGGTCTGTTGTGGGGCTACGCTTCACATTACTGTGGAATACACGCATAACCAAAACTCAAGTTTTAACTGAACAACCTCTAACAAGTATTTGTGTGTCTTACCAGAACACCGTCACTGCAAAATAAAGGGCAAGAGAGGACCTGTTGCTTACCCATTGCAAATACAGGGGAGGGAGAAGAGCGAGAGGAGAAGGAGGAAGATACATCTCCTAGAGAGAAGTTTCATCTCTATTATTGTCAAAAGAACAACAATACTGGTTTTTTTCTTCGCCTAAAGCACAGATGCCAAAGAACTTGTAACTTCTAAGTAGAGAATACAAAGAGTTCCAAGTCCGCTTACTTTTCTGCATATCTGTTCACCTCTCTCTGGTTTATATTGTCAATAGCCAATTGCAGAAACTCTAAAACCTGAATGGCAAATTGTTTCTCATCCGATTAACAAGCGTGATTAATACAAAATACAACACAAATTATCAACTATACAAATCAATAAACCTCAGAACAAAGAAACAAAAAACCCCCATTAAGGTTACATACCCTCTCCCCAATACATAGCCGACCAGCTAGCCGCCTCAACTTTAGCCTTGTTTCCAAAGAAAAAAGAATTCCTGACAACACGCTGACACTCATTTCCTCCCATCTTGCCTCTCTTCCTCACCTCCCTCCCCTGCCTCTGAGCCTGCTGGTCATTTTCCATGAAACAAGAGAGGGAAGCCTCAGAGGAACGTGTTTGTACATGTTTCAAAACGACTGCCAGACAGGTAGAGATAAAGCCAGGCAAGTAATAATTCCTGCAAACTACAGCTACGGCATGAGCCCAAGAATTCCCCTTTGTGGCTCACCTGCAGCTCCTGGACAGCCTAGCCTACAGCCCCCTAGCCTGGAATCAGCCACAGCACATGCTCAAAGGACCAAGACAATCAGGAACGGGGGGGGGGGTTTGAGCCCCTGAAAGAAAAGCAGACTTTCAGGACTGCCTGAAAAGGGGAGATGACAGCAAGTACGGTGTAGGAAGCGTACATCATGGAAGGGTATGGACAGTGCTGAACAGCAGGCTAGAGGAGGGAGCAAACGCATACACCGAGGTATATTTCAGCACACCACCTGCTCCCGGGATGCCTTGCTAGAGCCATTAATTTCGTATTAGAAAGAAAATTGCAAGTACAATGGGTCTGTTCATAAAAGAACACTACAAAGAGATTGTTATGAACACCTTCAACATCTTCTGCGTGTCCTAAACCAAATTCCTCCAACAGATCCGCAAAACAAATCAATCAGATGCTTTATTAAATACTCCCGTCTAGAAAGATTACGAAGCTAAACCCAGAACTACATGCCGTGAACATTACCTGATTTCTGCTGCATTTTTTTAGGAGAGGTTTCATTCATTTCCAAAACAGGTGCAGGGGTCTTCAGCTATGAAAGACAACCCAATGACGACAAAAAAAAAAAAAAAAAAAAAAAAAAAAAAAAAAAAATCAAACTTAAAGTAACTACATAATATTTAACGAGCAGGACAAGTAGGCAGTCTGACACAAACAAATACTTACCTGGGAATTGTCGGGGTTCTCCAAAATGCCTGGAGGTAAAAAAACGTTTTGGGAAGTGTTACTTCATTTAATTGAAGGTACCTTTCACTCCATTCAACATCAGCAGTTTCTACAACTAAGTATTACTCGCAAGCTTTATTCCATCGAGACTGCGATACTTAACATTCAATCCACTTCAACATCCAGCATTTGTATCGGTATACAAGAAATGGACAACGCACGCTTCCCATCGTGCGCCTTGGATTTAAGAAATAATACTCACAGAACTAGGACAATCCATAGGAAGCAGGAAGGACATGCTTGTTAACACAACAACAAGATCAAAATACTTATTTTGAGGAGCTGAATCCTGCCTTCTACAAAGATTATTTCAAAAGCCAAAGCTGGTCTGCTGTAACGAATTACCATAAAACAGGCCAGCAGCACTACGACTGCGATTATCCTACAAGTGTTTAATGTCGAGGAGTATTTTCCTTTCCATTGATGGGACAGAGGAAACGTGGGTGCGGACACAGACACGTCATACACATCATTCAATGAGGTAGAAGCAAACTAGTTCTTATCAGGTTGTTCGGGTCTAGCTTGTGTGGAAAGGAAAAAAACCAACACCTTACAATTGGTTGTAATCTGCATTTGTAGCACAGTTCCAAATATGTAATTTTTTAAAAATTTTTTGGCCAACATGGAAATCATTTACAAACCCACACAATCTACTGGCCCACCTATATTTCTCAAGTCCTCTGCTTTAGTCATCTTACAGTTTGAGTCCTCTCATGAAAGAAGTGCACGAAATGTTACTAAGAAGGGCTCCACAGCAAAATTTTCATGTTTACAAAAGCGGTTAAAAAGCAAACAGCATTTGATTTCAGTAAACTTGGTGGTCTAGCAGTACAGAAAAACCTTAGAAAGATTAGCGTCATCACCTTTTACCTCCTTTTTACGCTGACTTTAAACTTCTCTTAGTAGAATCATACAAAGCATGACAACTACTCAGCAAGGGGATTTACAAGCTCCCAGGAGCTTTTAAAGTTTTGCTTCCAGCTTACTAAACTAAAACTGGATACGCTTCTTCAGCTATTCTATCATACTTACACTACAAGCAGGACTGACCGTTTAGTAAAGGAGAAATCCTTCAGATGAGAGTTCTACGCCAACAGCAAAACTTCCCTGCCATTCTACACTCCAGATGCTCAAGAGACAGCGGCACAAACTACAGGCAGAAGCCCTTCACAACAAACCCTGAACTTTCAGTCACATTTTAGCTCCTAGGCAAAGCATAACAGCAAGGTATCAAAAATTAAGACGGGGGGAAAGTGCTTGGCCAGATCATAGCTTTCTCCTGCTACGTTATCATCCGAGAACGTTCAGGTGTTCAGACAGGTCAGCCCTAAACCACATACACTTTCAGCACTATGCCACAAGAACCCGAACCCAAGGAGATACAAACACATCCAAAGGACACACGCAACGCAAACAAGGTAACTTCCCTTACAACTTGCCAGCAAGCGCCGTGAGAGCTGGTGTTAATTAACAAATACTAAGCACTTCACTGCTATAGCGCGCACCCACACCGTAAGCGCATTCCTAAGGCAGACATCGATAAAAGCTCACTTCAGCCTATACGTGTTTACAGACAAACATTTAGTCCACCACGAAGTTACCAGTGTGGCGCTCCCCTGAAACAATCCGCGAGCGTGCTCCGTGTCTGTCTGCAGCTGGAAGCAACACACCAGGTGATCCTTCTTCCGGACTTTCAGAATCCGTCTGTAGAGCATAACACACGGGCGTGAGCATCGGTACAAATTCTCAACTCATTTCTACGCAAAATGTTCCTGCTAAGCCAACTTGCACAGCATGGAATCACAAAAGCCTTTGATCAGCCCCTTGGAAAGGGCACGTCAAGGCACAGTATATTGGAAAATCACAGCAGACTTGTGTGTTTTCAGATCTTGGGCAAAAACCTCACAACTCATCTAAACTAGTCTGTCACGCTGGCAAACTGCACAGCCGCAAGAGAGAATTAACACGGTAACTCGAGCTGTGGGTTGCGAACCCGTAACCGCAGGTCTGGGGGGGGCCCAACTTTCGACTGAACTCGTACCCGATACTCAAATTTGTGCTGATGTTCCCCAGGCACACGTCCTGCAGTGGGGAGCGAACACATTGCTACTCCCGGTTGCAAGGGCTGAACAAAGACAAGCAAGACAAAGCTTACAGAAACCAAGGCTCTACAAAAAAAAACAAAACCCAAAACAACCCAGCAGCATTTGAGCCTTGTATTTTTAAGAAGCGGGTGGGGAAGAGTTCCTTCTTCCTCACAAGAAAAGTCAGAGGGCGTAAGCTACAGACTCTGCTCGCTTTCTTCTAACCCATTACCACAGACAGGAAGAACTAAAAGGGCAAACACAGCCAGCACGTGCGGTATCTCTGTTGAACATTACTCTCAAAAAGGGCCAAAAAGGTAGAAAGGCTCTTTCCGAAAGCAGCTCATCGTCTAGGCTGCAGACCCTAAGGGCAACCACTGAACACGTCAGCGGAACAGAGTTGTGTGGTGAAAAAGCAACAATCCCGCCAGCCCCGCTGAGAAGCTCAGACTATTTTAAGCAGCAAGGAACTTCACTGCCGCAATACTGTACTAGAAACCCAACTGCAAGGGCCAGTTGCCACGAGACCCAAATCATTAGCTCGACCTACCTTCACCCCAAGCCTCGCTGAGCAGCTAGCACACAGCACAAGTATTTCAAGGGCCCCCAGTTACAAACATACAGCAGAACCAGGAGAAGGGGAAATAAGCCTCAGCCGCGGCAGGGCCCAAGCTCCGAGTGCTTCTGGATCTCGCTCCCCACCCCCGCCCCACTGGGAACCCCGGTGTCCTTCACAGGGAATACCTCAGAATCCCAGGGAGATTCAGCATCTTCCTCTTCCTCTGCTCCCACTGCAGTCAGGGCACCTACAAATGCAGGAAGAGGGGAGACACTGAGCCCTTCTATTTCACTCTGCTTTTCCCCATCACCCCTGCGCCCAAAAGGTGCACAGCGGTTCTGTTGCTGAGGACAAACTAAGGAGCGAGTGTTGAATTCGAGGGCTTCTTCACACCCAGCACACAACATACCACGGTATTTCCTTTGGATCGCCACCTCTTGCCTCCTCTCCAGCAGGAGATGGCTATGCACAACAGCTGACACAGCTACAAGCAGCAGTGAACACGGGTTTGTGTCACGCTCAGGAAGAGGCTCCCCCACGCTGCAGCCCTGTGGCATAGTGTTCTAGGTCACCTGCTCTCCAGTCTACAGCTCCAGAATTTTCCACTGACTACCACTATCCACTGTACAAGAAGTACCATAGAAACACCACCCGACACATCTTCACGCTAAGATCAGCAAGAAACAATGCTCCTTTTGTAGCGCTACCAGAAAAGATCTTCCTTGACTAGCAGTTTTTACCCTGCACCTTCCCAGAAGGTAGACACCTAAGCATTGCCATTTAAAAAGAGGAGAGGCTCACAGCCCAAAATCTCACCCCAAACACACAACTTGTCTCTATCTCAGGGGCCAACATCCCAATCTCTTCTCTACTAGGCACACGCAAGGCTCAGTCTCAGTAGGTTCCTGGCCAGATTAAACTATCTTCATTTCTCTGTTTTAAGCTAGTCCGTTAGGTAAAACGGATTCAGGATTCGCTCTCGTGGAGACACGCACACAAAAACGGGAAAGGAGGTAGAGACCAGTGAGGGCACCCGTCCTAGCAGAGGGGAACTGCTGGTTCCAGCCTCAGCTAGGACTACTTACACTGTGCCAAATGCAGGCTTATGGTAAAATGCACCGACAGAAGAGCACGTATAGGCACAACACCTGGAATACAGCAGGTTCTGCCAGGCCCGCTCTGTAGCATTTGATCAGCAGCTACACACGCTCTGGTAACATCTACCACACCACTCTACTCTCTGGAGACAGACAATGCAAAGTGTGCCTTCTCCTCCTGCTCCAAGACCCGAGGTGAGTACCGGAGTGCTCAGCCCTGACTGACGGGGCAATGCTTTCGAGCACACACAAGCGTGGCACTGGAGAGACTTTCTACGTTTTAAAACTGGACAAGGTGAGGCACTGGAACAGAACAGCTTTCTCTCAGATTGACTCAAATCTTTCCCAGGCTTCAGCCAAGAGCAATCACAACTTTTCAGTCTGACAGCACGGGCCAGAAAGGGGAATACTACTGTCACACCAAGACTCTCTAATCCTCCTCTTTTTCAACCGTGCGTTTTGTTCTGATCGCTTCAGGGAGAACACAGCAACAAAACCAAGAATGACACCTGCTCCATTTAGCATCGTTTGGAATCCAAGGCCACAATTTGTTCTTCAGGAACGAACGAAAAGGAACAAAAGCTACTTTCCTCCTTGCCAATGCCCACTAGGGTTCACAGGCAAGGGAAAAACTTACTGTTTCAGAAGTCAAGCACCATTTCAGTTCATTTACTGTGCATTAATATTTATAGAGGAAGAACTGGGAGCAGTATTCACTAACTCACTTCTCTCACCAGTGTCGTCTTTGGAAGCACTGTGGACTTGATGGCTATCATTACAAATAGAATTTTTCACACCCTCAACAACTGCAGTTCGTAGCTCTTCACCAGTGTTTTCCTTTTCCTGCTCCTTCTCCTCTTCTTCCCGTTCAGGTGATTTTTCCTAGAAGAGATTGACCAAACAGCTGGAAATAGCAGAAACAAGCACCTTCTTAGCCACCCATCGACAACTTTAAAAATGCTTTTCCTGTGTAAGACAACAGGGAAACTTTGTCGAGCTTTGTTTTACAACACCTTCAGTTTTTCCATGGGAATCTCTGAGGAGACAGCAATGACATTAGCCCTAAGTCATTAGCCCTGGCTCTGCAAAGCTCCTGAGAAGCAATTCTTCCTGTCAGCCTAACTCTAGCTTTCATTTCAGTTACATTGTTTTGGAACACGCTCCTTTTCCTCTACTTTGCTCCAGGAAAATCACTAACTTCCTGCTCTCAATCTGACTCAAACTTGTTGGTTCCTCACTTTCAGCCATCACACCAGGTATTTTACTAAATGGCAATAAATCTTGACAGATAAAAAACTGTACATACAGCTGAGAAAAACTGAATTTATTTCAGAAAAATTATACTGCCTATTTGTTTTCCTGCAAAACCACTGCAACCAATTAAAAAAATATTGAAAATACTGCCCAACGCTGTTCTTATACCTAAGAAACTGCTTTGGCTAGGAGTAAAGGCATTTTCTAATATAAAAAAAGGAAGATCAAAAGATGGATATACGTGAAGTATTAACAGAAATCCAGTTTACCTTTTGGTTCTTACCTTTATTACCCTTAGAAAATACCTTTGTGATTGAATCATCCTTATATAACTTACTTTGGTGCTCGAGTGAAATGCTGCTCTTACGTTTTCTTCATGCCTATTCAAGCACAAGTGTTCACTTCCTTGTTTCAGCGCTTCACACACTTTATTATCTACTTCACATTGCTCTTCTTCTGTATCTTCATCATCCACATGTTCAAGAAAGACAGAGTTTGGTCTTTGACTTTCAAGCATTGGTTTTTTTCCTGCTGACAAAGAACTATTATCACTTTCAAAGCCATTACTGAAGCTTGACTTTTTCTCCTTAAGACCACAACTATCTGAGAGAAGCTGAGGTGTCTCTTTTTTCCAGTTTGTCATCTCAGAGTCATCATTTCTGTGAAACTTCACCCGAATCATGCTTTTCTTGTTCCAACTTTCTTGTTTATCTTGCAAATTATTTAGATTTTGAAAGACAGTTTGCTTTGGTACCGACTTGCAAGATACTTCATTATTCACCGTCTTTGGAGACATGGCAGTTATGTCAAAACAACAAAAGGAGTTATGGAAATGGCAACAGGCATGTTACCAGATTAATGGAGTAATCTGGGAATGTCTGGAAAAGGAACCAAGTCAAGGATGGGCAGGATGGAGGAAGGACTTGGCCAGGGACAAAGGCTTAGGAGGGGATTAATAGCTTCGTTTTAACAACATGACTTATGTTTTCTGAAGTGACTAAGTGCTGTGTTTTCAAAATGCTACTTTTCTCATTTACCATAGGAAAAGAAATGTTTAAAAAACGACTTAGCAAATCTACTTTTATATATTAGCATACTATGCAATCTTTTCCAAATAGCTTACTGTTTTTCCTGAACTGCTGGGAAACATTCATTAAGAATGTCAAGTTTGGCTTCTGCAGCTTCTGTAAATAAAGAAGCCAAAAAACAATTATTTTTTTAAAAAAAACCACTAACGACAACAACAAATCTTTTGTTCACATCAAATCTTGAACACTAAATGTCATCAGGCTGTCCTTTTGATAATGGTCAGGTGCTGGCTCCATCCTGTACTTCTAAGTACAAAAACACTCCTCACGTATGCAATTCAGTGAGTATTTCACCCCCCAAAATACCGTGCAGGCACCCTTCTGAAAATTGTGCCCAAAACTATGGTTACATGCATAGCAGTTCTAAAAAATCTGGGTTTAATATGTGTAGTACTTCAGTAAAATTCAGTTATATTTAAGATCGCAGCTTCTGGATGCTTACTTGCAAGTGTGCACAAGGGAAGTAACTGTTAAGAACCCTAGACTTACTGCGTTAATTAGTCCCTGCAAGTACACTCACCAGAATATCCTGAAATTTCAAAAACATGCCCAAAAAATGCATAATTTATATTTAAATCAGTGCAAGAAAATGAAATCATGTTAAAACTAAACATGCTTGCATCTCCAGTATTGCAGAGTAGGTTGAATTAGAACACCGGTTCCCCATCGCTGCAGAATCCCAGAGCAACAGAACTGATGCTCCAGACATCACTGCAGAAGTTAATAACTCTTCAGAACACTAGCAAAAAAAAAAATAGGCCTGAGAGCTTGTAGCTGACAAAAAGAATACTGCCTAAGCATATTCAAAAAAAAAAAAAAAAAAAAGAGGGAAAACATGCAGTGTGAGATTACATGCAAGCACAGAATGCCATCTCAATAGAAGAAAAAAAGATGACCCGTTTGAGTAACTCATCCGCTGAGCACTCTTGAGTAACCTGAGGAGGAGGAGAGGAGAACTAGGTGATGAAGAATTTCAGTACATCTTCATTAAAAAGTGCCCTTTATCAGTTAGGATTCTATCACGAAATCTACAGGAAACATTAACAGTGTTTGAGGAAGAACAGAGCAGGTTATATTAGTAACTTATAAACTTAAAATCTGACTCAAATGACCAAGAACAAACAAAACTGTGGGGGTTTATCTCGTCGCCTATGGCTCTTTTGCCTCAAACCACAAATCTGCTGCATGCTCTGCCACAGCTACAGGTCTTTTAGGAAAAACTCACAGCAGAAAAAAGGCTGGCAGGTCAGAGACTGCTTCTAAGGAGAAAACAATATTGGCTAGAACTGTAGTTTCTTTCAATCCCCCAGAAAACTTGCCTTCAGATCACTTATTTTTACAGGACATTTACTGTAAATACACCATACCTTGGGAGAAAAATCGAGCTCTTCCTCAGAAGCACGCCAACTGACATCGCTCCCCTCTTTCTCCAAGCTTCTTAAAAAGTAAAGCAAATTGAGTACTGCGTCTCTCCAATCATTCCTCAGGTATGTGCTGGGTATGTTTAAAGTCTTACCCGATTGAGTCTCCTTGCGACAAGTCGTCTGTTGCTGTTCAAACATTAATTGACATGTTGAAATTAGATTTGGCATGCTAAAAACCAACCAGCACATACAAACATTTAACCTGGACAACTCTACATGTCATAGCAGAATGAAACTTTGGGGAGTCAACTTTACGTAAGACAGCATGAATGAATGAATGCTTTTCCAAACAACTGCTTTTTCAAGTCACACTGAATTGACAAAACAAAAAAGACTAGAGTTATATCTCCTTTGAACTTTTATACCTAAAAGTTTAAGAACTACCTCTAAACTAAAAAAAGCCCAGCATAGCATGAATAGGCTACGTTAATAAACAGTTAACAAAATACTGGTGCTTTAGCAAGACAGTAAATAAATGAACTGCTGAAGTACTCATACTGCACACACAAGCACACACTGTTGACAGAGATTTTACTGGTTTATATACTCTACTAGCTGGTGCTCTACCCACTTACAGGTTATCCTGAAAAGGTAAAAAACATCAAAAAGCATAACCAAGATCTAATGCCTATCCTCAGGTAGAAAAATCCCCAGCAGGTCTCTATGCTGCACCAAAAAGGATAGTCAACAGGCAAGACAGGCGTAACCAGGGCAATCTACACTACGCTCCAAGCTTTCATCAATTAAGAAAGCAACTGGCACACAGGATCACAGGATAAATCAGGTCACAAGGGACCTCGGCAAGTCTCTCAGCCAACCGCCTCCTCAAAGTGGACTCAGCTCTGAGGTCAGACTAGGCTCACAGGAATTTTCCAGTCTGATCTTGAACCATTCAAGGAGGGAGACTGCACAACCTCTCTGTTTTACTGTTCTCACCATGGTGAAGCTGCCCACATTCCATTAGAAATTCTCTTGTTTCCATTTATGCCTCTTGTACCTTTGCTTCCTGTCACGCACCACTGGGAGGCACCTGTCTCCGGCTTCTCCTCACACGTGCTGCAAGCTGCTGCTGGGTCCCCTTCAAAGTCATCTCCTCTCTACACTGAACAAGCCCAGTTCCCCCAGTCTCTCCCCAAAAGGCAAGTAGTCCTGCTCCTGGCAAAGTTTGATGGCCCTCCACCGAACTCGCTCACGGATGAAAGACCACTCTCTCTTGCACTGGGGGCTCAAAATTATACCCAGGGAGCTGGACACAAGCCAGGGACTGCCAGGTAGCAGCGTACAATCCCCTCCCTCAGTCTCCTGGCTACGCTGCTCTTCATACCGCCCAGGACACCGTTAACCCTCTCAGCCGGCAGGGCACCCTGCTGGCTCATTCTCAGCTCACTTTCTGCCAAGACCCTCTGGCTATTCCCAGCAAAGCAGCTCTCCAGCACGTGCTGTAGCAAATGGTTGTTCCTTTCCATGTGCAGGACTTGGCATCTGCCCTTGCTGAATTCTGTTAAGACAGGCCTGACAGCCCATTTACCCAGCTTGTCAAGATCCCTCTGAACGGCAGCGTGGCCCAGATGCACATGTTGCAAACTCAACCATAGCGCACTCTAGCACACCACTGATGCACTAAAGAAACCTGAACTCTAGGAATCCAGCCTGAAGAGTGCGAAAACCTCTCAATTATCAACAACTAAGATGAAATAAAAGGCCTCTTCAATTCCCAGGACAGAAAGGAAAAAAACAAATAGAGCCTCCACATCGTATCTATTTCAGCACTCCTCAAGTCCTCGATAATTAGTTCTCGTTAACTATCATCACAAAATGAAGTTGCTTATAAATAGGAGATTGGTAGCCTTCTATAAAGTTGTATGATGAGAGCCAAACCGAGGTCTTAGACAAAATCATTAAAAGGAAAAGAAAACAAAGGGCATATCATGTTGAGTAAGTTATCTGAACTTTTGCTTTCCATGTATAGTAACTTCAAGCAATGATCAAAACCAGTTCCCATTCTCCTTTAAAAAGCAAGAGAGAAAGTTTATGAGATAGTTTTCAGACAGATCTTGATGCCCTACCGTAGAAGTGGGATCTAGAAAAGTAGTATCTAGGGATCACTTGTTTCTACTTTAATTGAAGTCCATTTTCATTTTGGAGTAACAGAAGAGTTTTTTTTTTTAATAATATTATTTACTATCACTAATGACACAAAGCAATCACTCAATTCAGTAATAAAGGACCTGTGCAAAACATGCCAACAAAAAGCACCCCAAGCCTGCTCTCAAACCTAATTTATAAAACCAAAACCATCAGAATAGAGACCTCCAAGATAATAAACATCACAGGTGTGTTAGTATTTGTACATCACGCAACATGTTTCACAGTTGAAATGCTACTGTATAGAATACCTTTCTTTGGTTTTCCTGTTCTTGATGTCTGGCTAGGAGATTGTGGCATTCCTATATCCATTTAGGGAAAGCCATGTCAAGGACAGACCAAACAAGGACACCAGAATAAATGTGAATTCCCAGAAATGCAGAAAACCTAACCAGTACATTAACAAAGCTGTAGCAATGGGAGAATGTACTGTGACCATCAGCCTACTCTACAGTTACAAGAAGCAGAAGCCAAACCTATCACAACCTACAGAACTCTACTCTTAAGGGACAGTGTCAAACACTGTAACTTCATTTACTTGCTCCATTGTAGAAAACATATATTCCAATATTTTGAAACACCGAAACAGATTCTTGGCAGTTTACTGTCCTGCCAACTTTGCATTTCTCTCAGCTTGACTAGTCCTTGCCCAGCACTGACTACCAATGCAATTCCTTCGTATTTGTAGAGTGTTTTATACATACAGCACACTTAAAATCCCTCCGTCTAAGCATCCCAAAAATCTGTAGGTGCCAACAAACTTTGGAGATATGCTAGCCAGTTGTGTCAGATGGTGCCTGATGCAGACACAGCCCCCTCCTACCTCAGTTTGAGGTAAAAGCCCTGCATATATTGATTTGACCATGCTGAACTGTTCACAGAGAGAAGCTACGCCACCAGCCAGAACGCAGGCATGACAAGCAGTCAGAGTGAATACCCTGTTCCCCCAGGGCTATAGGGCAGGCCACAACTGGACCAGAACGGGTGCACTGACTGCTGTGAGTGTCATGCATGTGTGCTTGTGTGTGTACGCGTGTCTATGTTGTGGAACAGAAGCTTTAGAATACAAATCACCATCTGCCTGCTCTACCCATCCTACTTAGTAAGAATGGTGTGGTTCTGTTATTGCAGCTACCCAACACCAAACGTCTGTGTGACAAGGCCATAACATTTGCCTCAGAGCAACAGGGAGTCCTGCTTATATTGATGTTACCACAAATACATGGAATGGACGTGGCAAGAGGACTCCTATCAAAAACACACACGTAAGAGTGAAAAAAAGGACCTCAAGATTGTTTCTCATTCCTTCTCCATTTCTCAATTTTCTTAAAAGGTGATACAGCAGATATAAAGCACACTGAAGCACTCGTTTCTTTTCCAAGAGCTCTATGACGAAAAACCAATGGTTTCTGTAGGAACAATACACCAATACGCAGTGCAGCAGCTAAAAAAAGCTGCCACTGAAGACATACTAGAAATCTGAACCCTCGCTTTTAGAAAAAATGCATAATTACTTTTTGCCAAAGAAATTTCAACTTCAAATCTGAAAAGTCTGTCATTCGATATGCTAGAGGTGGAAGCCATTCATTTGGAGGTTTTTGCAAGTCTGTCTGTAATCAACAAAAAGGTTCGTGTTCTGACAAAAAGTATACACTCAAATAAGCATGAGCCAACTTCTTAAATATACCGACTTGCTCACTAGAGGCGAGTATTTTGAACAATGTTCAACAAGTGCAAAAGTAGCAAAAGGAGGAAGGACTACATTGAAGATCCCAGAAAAATAGGAATGAAGAGCAAGATTAAAACAAAGAATTCAAAGTGGGTATTCCTCCGTTGTCTCAAGATCAGTCTAGCTTCTCCTCTAACAGGGGCTTCAAAGCTTTTACTGCAGCCTGTCAAAGGGACTCAGGATGCAGGACCTGTGCTTTGTGGGTGCAAGCAAGAGACCGCAGAATCAATGCCACCAAGTGTTCCCTGCATGCTACTAATCCCTCTCACTCAGCAGGCCGGGGTCATTTTCCAGGAGACTGAGCACAAGGAGAAAAAGATTCGTACTACTCAAGAAAAACAAGCCCTACTATGAACAGTTTGAGAACACAGCACACTTTCTCTTCCCAAGTCCTTAACCCACATAAATATGCTCTTCACACTTACTATGCCTCTTCAAGTGAGGATTTCCCATAACATTGTGGACTTATGCTAGTAGTATTACTGTCTTCAAGGAACCGAGCAAATCACTTGGTTCAAGAACCCCTATTTCCCTGAGGGCATATCAATTTTGGAATCACACAACAGTATTATTCTTCAAGCCACATATTTTAAAATAACCCGGGCCTGTCAGTCATCACAATGTGGTACCACAGCAATTATCTATGTGCACAGGAGGCAGCCACAGAGTGCTGTTTGGGTAAAAGCAACATTTTGTTGATTAAACTACCTGTACCAAGCCCTTTCCAAAAATAAAATAAAATATAAAAACCTCCGCATCTTCCTTCAGTCTATCAAGAAACTTTACACATCGCTGACTAGATCAAAATAACTAGTCCTAAGTCAAAGGAACAAAGTTTGGCTCTAAATTAAATTCCCCTATCTGGGAAAAGTGAACTCGGAAAAATAGCCCATGTTTTGCTCGTATTTCACGACATATTTAAAAAAGGAGTAATAAACTGTGTTTGAACACTGTCTGCTGCCCATTTGCCACAAAGTTCTGATGTAACACCCTTAAAAAAACCAGAAAGGATAGAACTTCCCACTGTAGGGCCTGAGATGTAAAGTACAAGAAGTTCGATCTATATTAAAAGATTAGTTTTCTAAGATTCCTCTAGGGCTATATGAGCTCATAAGCATAGACTGGATCTTAAACATTAAGGAGTTGTTTGGTTGGTTTTTTTAATTTAAAATGAACTCACTGAAGGAGCTAATTTTTTGATAACAAGGCAATTCAATTTTTTTTCTGGATCACAAGTTAATATGGACTTTTTAACGTTTATTTCATAAAATTACTGGAAGTAGAAGTGTTATTTATTTTTACTGGAATCAAACTATGTCCATGAAGATACAGTACACACAGAAGTTGCATTATTGTTTCTAACCAAGTGACTTTTCCAAGACGATTTTTCCTAAGTATGTCTCTACAGCACCTACACAGAAACAACCGTAACTGATGCTGAGAAATAAGACAACTCACTAAAAGCAGCTTAGTGCAGGTGAAACTATTAATATTAAAACACCACTGCACAAACTCAGTGGAAATCAACAAGACATGTACAGTCCTGCTAACTCATCTGTTGCTTCCCAACCACAGGAAGATGAACAACTACTCAGGATGAACCTTTTGCAATTTGTTTTCACAATCTGAATGGCCATCTACAGGTACAAGTACACACCCCAAACCCAAAACCACTCACCTAGTTCCTTCCCTGTCCCCCTTCTCTCTCGGTATGAAAACCTAGACAGATGGGCAATCTGGCAGGCAGAACGCAACAACCCCGTACGTGGGCCCGTAGCACACAAACCGCAGCTGTCCTCACCCCTGACAAGAAGCACCTCCAACCAGCAACAAGTCAGCATATTCACAAAGCTTCTTGTGCTACTCCACCTGATGCCTCCCCTAAAGTCAACGGCGAACACAGCGAGCGCTGACAACACAAACCCCCTAAAGAAAAGGCCACAGTGATTTTCCTCGTGAGCTCCTGCGTGATTAAAGATCCTACCTCCTCTGTCCACAGCAGGTGCACCCAACGTCAAGCCAGCAGCTCTGGCCCGGTGAGGAATGCCAGGTACTGTGTCGCCTTGTGCACCACCTTCGTCTCTGTCTCCCCAGAATGCGTATGCCACCAGTTGTGTACAAAGACTATATAGGGAAAGAGAAGAAACGTATTCGGTAAAAACAACCACATACTTGCTTATACAGTTTAATAGAACAGTTAACAGCCACTTATCCACCCTACACGTATTCATAGCCGTAGGAATTCATATACTTGTATGCATTCACTGAGAGTAATACACACAGAACTTACTGCACGGCTACTACCTACTTCAATATTCACTACAGTCACGTTCACTCTAGAGGTGCATATCCACACCTATGAAGCTATTAGCTCCAGCTCGGCACAGTATTTTCAGCCTAGCTGTTAAGCACACATAACCACCTTAGAGAAGGGATACGCACAGGTACAAAGCTATCCATAAGAGGGGTGAAACTGCTTAAGATTTTAACAAAAGGGATATGTTAGATCTCTGAAAGAAAAGGCTGGTAGTTCCTGCTCATTGTAGTGGAAGTCAGTAAGGACAATGGTGCTGGTCTGAGGAGAGGACTGACATGCATTTCAGTTTGCCACATTCTACCTCTGGGTAACTGTAGGATGCAGACATGTTTTAGAGTTTGTATTAGGCAGGTGCAAGTTTAGCATCAAAACTTGACATCTAACAGACAATTCGGGGCGGAAATTTTCTTCAACATCCAGATTAATAGTAGACACAGGGAACAATACGTATCAGAAGACGTCACCGAGCACTGTCTGTCCTGAAGCTTTCAACACACCATTAAACCTTGCTGCTATTACCAAAAACATTCAAAAGCCACACTGACAACTGACAACCTATTCTAACAATAAAGTCAAAAATTTACCTAGAATATCCATGAGTAACAGCATAATCCTCAGCTGTCCATCCGTTACTGTCTTTATGGAAAAGATCAGCACCATATCGAAGAAGAACTTTTATTAAATTAAGCTGTCCACCAGATGCTGCAGTCATAAGTGGGGTTCTGAAACACCAAAAATATGTTATGAAGTAGATCATTTGACACAGACACTGTAATTATTTTTATTCCTGTTTGCTCTCAAAAACTACTTTCCTCATTACTGAATGAGCAAAAGAAAAAGCAGTTTTCATTAAATATTAAGAGCAACCATAAAATGCAAGAGGGAGTCAAAACAAGCAAACGTTCAATCTTCAGACAAAGCTTCCACATAGACAACACTCACGTACAAACTACGCCACTATGCAGGAGATGTTTTTTCAAATTGAGGCAGTGCTGCTGAGCTAACAGCATGTTTCCTGCCAGAAGGGCCACCACAGACAATGCCTTCTTGTAATCCTCAACGAGGAAAGCACCCACTGAGGTATGACAACAGCCAAGCGCAGATGTGCTTTCACAAGTCACACAGAAATAGCTGCTATGTGGCTCCCCGGGTTTTTTCAGAGCTCACTCTCATGCCTCTGATTAATCCAACCTAAAGAATACTAAAGAGACCCATGCAGAGTTTTGACAAACCACTCACCTTTCACAGTGATCTCGAGCATGCACATCAGCTCCTCTCTGCAGAAGAAACTCTGCTATATCTTCATGACGTTCAGAGATAGCAAGAATAAGCGGAGTGTTTCCCTCCTGAAAGGACAGATAAATACATTTAAAAATAAAAGAAAAAAAACCCTACAAGAGAAATACTAGTACAACTTTTTGAAAGAACTTCTTCAACAAATACAAAAATTTACCTTATTCCGAGCATCAATATTGGCATTATGCTCAAGTAACAGCCCCGCTACGGTTGTATTAGGAGATCGGACAGCAAGGTGAAGGGCAGTGTTGCCGTCAGCATCCGCCAGATGGGGGCTGGCACCGTGCTCTAGCAGAATAGCTACACATTCTTCTTGCTGGCACTGTACAGCCTGGGAACAACACGCAAAAAAGGAAGAACTGCCAGCACTCTGTTACAATTGCCCCAGCTTCCCAATGCTGGAAAATAAGAGCACCTTCAAAGCTGAGCTAACATATGCCTATTCCACGCTGATTACAACATGCATGCTTCTACACAGAGCTGTGTAAAGAATCCTTCCAGCCACCTCTCATTTAATGCACAGTTGACAAGCATAACATATTCCACATACCTTCATCAGTGGTGATCTGTTGTCACTGTCAGTAAGGTTTAGTTTACACTTGTTTTCTATGAGATATGTAACAACATTCACATGGCCATTCGCAGAAGCGAGATGCAGAGGTGTCCTAAAAGTTAAACATATTAAATTAGCACAAACAGACAACTAGAGAAATAATTTCAGGCTGTGGTAAATTGTTATGACCACAAGTTTCACTTTGCACAAAGCAAGCTTAAGAAAAGATTTCTCATTCCGTTACCAGTAACAGCAGTTGCGCACCAAACACCCGAGACTGGCCAGCAAAACCCCTCCGCAGCATCTGCTTAGTAAGCTGCCATTTCCTTCACTCTAGAACTTAATCTGCACAGATTCCCGTGCCCAGGTGGTGGTCACTGCCTCCAGCAGGACTACACCTGTGGCACAGCAAAAAAGACCAAAGCTTGGGAATCTGAGAACTATGGCAAGCAACCCTCTAAGTTCTAGGATTATTCACGTGCCAGAAGTGTCTCAGAGATGTAGATGGGCTTTATATAAAGAGTATTAGCGTTTCCCTGCACTTCGAGGATTTCTGCTTTTTCTCTAGCTTGCTTACTACTGCAACAAAACCAAGTACTCACTTGCACCAAAGTGCCCCCCATTACATGCAGCAAACCAGACAGCAGAACACTGTAAGCCTGAGTACAGGAAAGTAATACCCGACCCTTCAGATACGTGTAACTACGATAGTCATAATAAGCCCACTACAGAGGAAGTCCTCTCCAGGGAGGGAATACTGTGTTTCCATAATACATGACCAGCATAAGAAAATGAAACTCTTTTCTTCAAGTTAAAGCCTTGCCAGAGGAAAAAAAAACAAACAAAAAACCCCTCCTTCAAACCACAGAACATCTTAGGTCTGATGTCAATTAACCAGCCTACTTATACTGAAAGAAATTGCCCAGAAAGTCCTTGCATGTGTTTCCCCCTAAATCAGAGGCACAAATCAGCACAAGCTTCACTCTGTGCAAAAGCAAAGCACCTGCTGCTCTGCAGGACACCTGTCCCAACAGAGCAGAAGACAAGCTAGAAAACAGCTGGGACCTTCCTCCCTTGAAGGCGATGCAGTAACAATCCCACAGTTCCTCAAGAACTGAGGGGAACACCAGCACTGGTTCTGAACCACATCGCTGCAGGTAGGTCCTTCTCTGTATTTAGGAAAGCTCAACTAGCCTTGCAATTGTTTGGGTACCTTGCTGAGACAGGAGCACAACAGCTCCCTGGCTAAGGGGGAATGGAAAGGGAGAGGTACACAAATGCAGTGGCAGGTGATGCAGAAACACAGTAATCTGTAACACAGATACTTGCTACAGGGCAGCTGACATCCTCCTCCACTGCAACAAAGATGAGGATGAGAGAAATACAGAAAACTTCAAAGAATTTGGAATGTCTTGCTACAGACAGGGAACAGACTGGAGCACTGACAGAGGAGTAGCTCAAGAGCAACTACCACCACTTTTTGAGAAATTCCCATGGAAACATGCGGGATTCTTCATCTCTGAAGAAACGACTGACTGAGATTATCTGAAAGCTAACCAGAACTGGTTATGAAGGAGTCCACAATCATCTGAAAGCTGCTACTACCAACCACTAGGAAGCATGACAGACGTCAAGTAGTCACTATCAGTTCTGCAAACAGAAAAGCCTTCAGAAAACTTGGACTTGTTGCTGTCCTCCTCAACCAAGCCTCTCAGTCTGTCAACAGGAGACGGCTCTGCTTGGAGCGAGGCCTGCTGTGCTCCACAGAAGATCCACTTCAGGGAACAGGCTGGCAGAGAACACCAGTGCTCAGGGTTGCCTGTCCCTGCAAGAGGCCTCCAGTAACACCGAAGTTCTTCTGCCACCCAGCCCTGGGGACACTGCCCAGATTCTGTTCCTGCTCCTGCTGCTGCTACGCTGATCACCTACAGAGTAGAAGAGAACTGCTGATGCCTGAGCAGCCACGAAACAACCCCACTGGGAAACAGCAGGCTGGCAGTACACACTTTGAATGGCCCTTGAGCCGACAACCCAGCAGCTACAAGCCAAGCAATGAAAGCGCTGGAGTTCAGTCTGACAGGCAGCTGACAGGGTCAATCTCCCTTAGCGATGAGCTCTGACCCAGGATCCATGACTAGCTGGCATTGTGCCCACAGTGCTTCCAACTACAGAGTTGTGCCCGTCTCTGTCAGTGAGGCTGAAGGTTTTGCTAGACCACCTCTGAAAGCTGCCTGCTCCTAACTGATGCTGTATCAAGCGTACTTTCGGGAGGTCTTATGGGCTACAGGACCCACTTTATGGAAGGAACCTGTTGGTGTGATCCTTGCCATGCTCCTGGTGCAGGATTTTGCTTTTGGAAATCCTGAGCAGCAAACCTGAGATATTCATACAACCAATGCACACATTGTTGCCGTTACTTTGCATTATTTCCTATTCTTCACCTCTATTTCCAATGATACCAAGTCTTCCAACACGAAGCCCTGAAACGCAACTGCATCTGGTGGTCACTCACAACACACATCACACCCACAAGCACTAAGAGGGCACAGGTGGCCTTGCAACCCTCATGGCTGGTACAGAGGGCAGTGGCTGCAGCAAGTAGGCAGGCTCTGGCCACCAAATTGCTCTCAGCCTCGCTTTTCAGCACTGGGCATTATCACGGCAAAACCACCACCGTGCTCATCATAGTATGCTGCCTTTTCTTTCTTCCCTCCCTCTCCCCCCCCCGCCCCCGGCTTGGTTTTTTACAGTTTGTGACTGTATTTGTCCTCTTATAACACTGATAATTGCCTGGCACACAGAAGGAAACCCTTCAGAGGAAAAGAAGCTTTCTAGACAAGATGAACTTGAAACGCAAAAACTAGCGAAATTTCGTACCAGGGTCTGCTAAGAGCTGGTGACTGACTGCTGACTGAATCAGGAAGCAGTAAGAAGAAAAAGAGAGAAACTTTCCGAACTATTTCCATAAATGCCATCGGGCACCTTGACTCTGGCAGCTGAATTATGCACAAAAGTGCACTCAAGCCACCTTAAATGGCATCCCCCACCTGCAGCTGCATAAACAAATACTGGCTGGCAACACTCAGGCACACAGCCCACGTGCTGACTGGCTGCACTCTTCATCGCCTTCCTACAAATCTAGACAGTTTCAGGTGTTTTCAGGGCAATAAGCTAGCTGGCTGGCAAAAGTCCAGTCTTCAGAAAAAGACAGCCCAGGATGCTGAAGTACTCCGATTAAACCAGCATCTCCTCTGAATGTCATGGATGTTTTGACTCAGAGTCTTTTCAGAAAAGGCATTAACAGCTCGACACATCCAAGACCCAAAAACTTCAGCTGATTCCCTTATGCTTACGGTGGATCATGAGGAGCTATGCTGCAGCCCAGGGCTTCTCCCTAAAATATAACTGCCAAGTACTTGCTGTGCTTGACTCAAAAGCACACATCACACCACCTGCCAGAAGCAGCAGCTCCCTCTGCATGGCACTGCCCAGATTTTCCAATCCAAGGCACTAATTAGCTGTACCAAGGCCACAGAGCAAACAGCAAAGTAACTGCCACCTAAAATCAGACTGATGTTGCTTTGGCTGCAACATCACAGTCACAAAAGGCACATCAGGCAACCGTCCACACAGCACCAATACACAGCACATTTACCCTTTCCTAAACGCAGTGCTTACCCTCTTTTACTCCAGCTGAGGCAGTGCAGCTTGCTCAGCTCAACTACTAACCCCGCACGCCGAGGCCTCGGAGGTGCATGCACTCTGCCTTCCAAGCGAGCCTGGAGAATGGCCCTGAGGCTCCTTCTGCAACCCCCCCGGCCAGGCTGCTGCCGGCCCCCTGCCGCTCCTGCGCCCCCAGGCAAGGCAGCACCCCCGGGAACGAGGGCACGGAGGGGGCCGGGGCAAGACGGGGGATGCTCGGCCGACTCCAAGGGCTCCTGGCAGCACAGGCCTGGCTCCCCGCCCAGGCTGAGGCTCCCCGCAGCGATGCTGCCGTTCGCTCCCAGCGCCCTTGAGCTGCCGGCGGCTGCAGCTGCACCTGCGGGTCCCGGCGCTGCCCGCAACCCCCCCGCACCCCGCCCCAGCACCGCCCGGCGCTGCTGCCCCCCGCCGCTTACCGCTCCGCCGTGTCCCGCTCGTCGATGCCGCATTTCTTCAGTCTCTGCCGCACCTGACCCAGGTCGCCACGGGCGGCCGCACGGTGCAGCTTGCCCAGCTCCTGCAGCCGGAGCTCGTAGGCACCGGTGGGGAAGGGCTTGGCGGCGCTGCCGGACGCTGCCGGCTGCCCCTTCTTCTTCCTCCAGAACCCGAAAAACCTCTTCATCCCGCGGCAGGGGCGCGGGCACGGTCCCGCCTCAGGGAAGGGACGGCGGGAGGCAGCCGGTGGGCCGGGGCAGGGACGGGGGATCGGGGGGGGCCCCCGGGGCAGGGACGGGGGATCGGGGGGGGGCCCCCGGGGCAGGGACGGGGGATCGGGGGGGGGCCCCCGGGGCAGGGACGGGGGATCGGGGGGGGGCCCCCGGGGCAGGGACGGGGGATCGGGGGGGGGCCCCCGGGGCAGGGACGGGGGATCGGGGGGGGGCCCCCGGGGCAGGGACGGGGGATCGGGGGGGGGGCCCCCGGGGCAGGGGGATCGGGGGATCGGGGGGGGGGCCCCGGGGCAGGGACGGGGGATCGGGGGGGGGGCCCCCGGGGCAGGGACGGGGGATCGGGGGGGGGCCCCCGGGGCAGGGACGGGGGATCGGGGGGGGGCCCCCGGGGCAGGGACGGGGGATCGGGGGGGGGCCCCCGGGGCAGGGACGGGGGATCGGGGGGGGGCCCCCGGGGCAGGGACGGGGGATCGGGGGGGGGCCCCCGGGGCAGGGACGGGGGATCGGGGGGGGGCCCCCGGGGCAGGGACGGGGGATCGGGGGGGGCCCCCGGGGCAGGGGGATCGGGGGGTCGGGGCCCCGGGCAGCGGCCCGGTACGGCTGTCTACGGAGCGAACCACCAGAGGGCGGGAAGCCGAGCGCACAGGCTGCTCCTCAGCGCGGCAGCGGCGGACAGCGCCTCCCTCAGCGGCGAGCGCGGCGGTTAAACGGCCGGCGGGCTCTGCTGGCGGGGGCGGGGTCTGCTCCGGCGCGTGTCCAGCGCGAGTGACGTCACTTCCTGCCCCGCGGTGGCCGGCGGCTCCTGCGCGGTGCCCGGCCGCGGCGCTGCCGAGCGGGGCCGGGGGCAGCGAGAGGCGCGGCGGGTGGCGGCGGCGCTGCGCCCCCCGCAGAGCACTCGGGCCGCTGCCGGGAAGCCCGGGGGGTGCCGGCGTACCGGGCAGCAGCAGCTCCCCGCTGGCCCCGGCGGGGCCCGCGCTGCGAGCACGCTGGGGGGCTCGGGCGAGTCGGTTTTAAAAGCAAATGGCTCAAACTGGGAAGCGCTTGTCGTTCAGGGCAAGGGCATCTCGTCAGGGAGTTATGGCCAAAACAGCTCTGCGAGCAATTTGCCTCCTAGCTTGTTGAGCAGTCCTGCTTGTGTGCCATCGTTAGCCCTGGGCAAATGGATGCCAAAGGAACAAACAGCAAGGGTTAATATAGCGGGAGGGGGGCTGGGGGGGGCTGTAGGCACCATCTAGTTACCTGCCTTGCCATGACAGGGTCAGAAAGTTACTTTCCAGTAAATGTGGCCGAGCTGGCACTGCCACAAAAGAACACAAACGCGCACTGAGGGTATGGAAACGTGGTCCAGAAATCAAAAGACAGGTCACGCCTTTGGTGTAGATAAGTTGGGAACCATCCTCCTATTCTACTGCTGCGGTGATGCCGCTAGGTAGTTCAGCGTGGTGAAACCTTATTATAAGTACCATAAGGTTTTGGGGTGATGTCACAGTCCAGTATACCCTAGATGGTTTGACTCATGGAACACCTTGGCAACACACTTCTTCCTATTAGAAACTGTCTCTTGCCAATGAGTTTGTGAAAAACGGAGAGATGGGAAAGAAATCCTCAATCAGAGAGAGGGACACACTTCACTGTGATTAGCAGTGAAAATATTGATGACAACAGGACAGGAATCTGGTACCACTTTTTAGGGAGAAGATTCAGCCCTTTGAAATACCTTCTTTTTCTTCATCGCTAATAATGGTACAGCTCCTAAAACCTTCATTTTGCTTTCTGGAATGAGCCTTCACAGCTTTATCAAGCCTGTTCGCTCTGGCAGTGTTCTCGCCGACCAAAGTGGCTGATGTACAGTCACTTTCCTTAGCTGATCCTCAGTGTATTAGCAGCGTTCTGTTATTGTAGACGTGATCCCTAGAAGGAAAAGCTATAATAAATAATAATTTTAAAAAGACAGAAAAAAGACTTTTGTTGAAAACACAGCCAAGTAAATTCAGGTTGCAAAACCTGAATTCTATGAGTTTTGGGAAATGGCTATGAGCAGCAGCCATTTCAAGAGCACCTCTGTAATCAGTCTGACCATTTAATGGGGGAATGGAGAGCAAAATGCATTTTTTAATTGGGTGTATTTGTTTTCTTCCAAACATTAGAAGAAAGGCAGGAATTTATTTACAAGGTGGCAATACAGAGTAAACACAATCCATCTCTATGCTCTTTCCAGGAGGAAGTATTTCTTCTCTAGTCCTTTTTCAAGTGCACGCATGCTCAGCCACAAAAACTTGGGTTTTTTACAGGTCATTCCCCAGCCAAGACCAGGAGACCCTACAGTTCCTGTGCAATGTCAAATGTTTCAGAATGGTATTAAACCCCCCCGTGATTACCCAGTTTTAGTTGGTAGGGACTTTGGTAGCTGCCTGGGCTGAAATTCAGTTTCAGGCTTGGAAGATAAGGGAGTGCTGATGGGTCCTGTGGATATAGTGTTAAGGGCACAACAGGAACTGTTTGTTTATTATTAGACAGAAAGGATGCAAAATTAAAAACTAGAATCTATCACCCAGAGCAACCTCAGAAGCACTTCTGGGAACTCTACTTCTGGGCCTCCATGACAAGGGAAAGACGGACTGAGTCAGCTACTAGTAAGCAACAAGTTACAGGGTTTCTTCCGCACCACCTCACACTGCATTGTGCCCTGGGAAGCAAAGACACCATTCCGAAAAGCAAACCCCCACCTGCCTCCTGCTCAACTCGTGCCCGAGACAGCCTTCAGGGGGTGACCTTGGGCAAGGCCAACTGCACAGAGCTGTTCCGAGTGATGGTGGCGTTACTCCCCTCTCTTCCGAGAGGGAATGCATCCGTCGGAGCCCGACGATGCTGCCACGGCCTCAAGCTGCAGCCAGGCCTGTGCTGGGCCTTCACTGCTCTCAGCCCTGACCCTCACCCATGGACGTGACGGCCCAGTAGGACTGCAGACCTGCCCATCCCTATGGACCGGCCTGGTGATCTGCACTCTTGGCGCACTCTGCTTACTGTCCCCAGAACTCTTCTGCTCTTCTTGGTGAGGGCCTGTGGGGCTGATCCCTGGCCTGTGTGGTCACAGACCCTGCCAGCCTTGCTGTGGCTCTTGCTTTGCCCTTCCTCTGCAGGACAGCCTACCCCTGATGTGCCCTCGCAGATACTGCTGTGTACGTAACACTTCCGTCTTTACCCCTAAGAGCTACATCAGTATTACAGTCGCCTACTACTGTGACCATAGAAGGAACATCAAAAAACAGCCAAATAATTTCAGAAATACAGCCAAGAAAAAAAGTCAACAATATGAAAAGAAGTATAAAGAAAGAACAAAGGTTTCACAAGAAAAAACACCACAATAACCCAAACAAAGCAAAGCTCACCTTTGTTCTTAATCTGCCAATTTCATTGACCACTTCAGAATACCTGTTCTTCACTTCTCCCTGCAAATTAAGCTGGGACAGTCCCCCTCTCTCCTCATACACCCTTAGTTCCTTCATAGCTCTGCTCAGCAGCCTCTTCAACCTGCACAGCAAACTAGTCATGAAAACAATGAAGCAAAGGAACAAAACTGGACTTTTTCACATACTCTCATGTAAACAGCACAGACACCGCTTGCTTTATCTTTAATGTACTTGACACACTAGGAATTACCAGGAAAAACCAGTATTCCTGTGTCACATACACTTGGAGAGTCCAGATTTCACCTGAAAAGAGGAATGAAAGACTCCCTTTTTCCCAGGAGAACTGCAGGGCAACCTGCACCTGCAGTTGTTTTGGCAGCTAGTGAAAACTAGGGGCTGGTGTACAGAAGTACCTTGCAAGAACTAACACGAGGCCGGCATCTGCTCACAGTTAGGTACACCTATTTTTACACTAAAGTTTAATAAAACATGACTTCTACGCACGGATACCTCTTCACCACGCTAAAAAGCCGTCCCTCTTACAGTCTTTCTGCAGATCAAGGTTTCTTTTCATTTCTTGGGCCAGACGTAGTTCAGCTGGGCGTTTCAACTCTACCAGCTTCTTCACTTCCTTTCTTTCACTCTCGCACTTTCAAAAGAGAAAAGAAAGATTTATCACACACACAGAGCACAGGAAAAATACCTAGGTACAGTCTGTGCATCTAGCGCTCTCCACAGAGAAGCTGCCGGACGTCTCTATCCGTTAGCCACGTTCCACAGAATGCCATGGGACGGAATTCCTGAGGATATTCCATCCCTTCAGGTTTCACATCAAACAGACCAAAACGTAACTACAGAAACAGATGCCCTCGCTGAAGCAAAGGCCATCCTCTTCTAGACATAACAGGTGGAAAAGATGCTGGAGAACACTTTTGGCAGTGCCTCTGCTCATAGTAGGGATTACGTAGGTATGCACTTCATGGGAGAACATGGATCCATCCAAAGCTTTCATGGGATCTTCCAGCAACCAGCAGGCAGGGGCTTGTGGAGGAATCTGATCTTTTGGAGTTCTTCAACATTTTATTCCCCTCGGCCATTACCTCCACCTCTTCTGTGTGGCCATTTACTTAGCCACATGCTGGTTTTCCTCCTCTTGGTGTTTTCTCAGCCACACCAGAGGAGAGCTGGCAGCTGTTTTGACTTTGTACTTCCATTTTCCCTCTACAGAAAAGGAGAAAAGGGGAAGGCTGTCCCTTGGCAACTGGCAGGCGCTGCTTGTTTCCCAAGCACTCGTTCATTTACCCAGCATTCCTTCAGTATGTTTTTCGGCAAGGCTTTTAAGCTCCCGCTACGCTGAAAACATACAGCAGCTCCTCCACACACGCACTGGAAACATCAAGCATTTTAAACCTGCCCAGAAACCAAGGGGTCAGAAGATGACCACACAAAATCCAAGGAAGAACTGGGAACTGTGGCCTTGCTCGATGTGCTCAACTGATAGCAAACCACACTGGGAACTCTTCCCAACAGAGCCACTCCAGAACTTACACAAGGATACCCATCTAGCTTTTATTTGCTTCCTCCATGACCCCCAAACGATAAGGTACTCGCAGCCTGAATGGCAGGGATAACAGAAAACAATGATATGTAAGAACCTGACCAGAAGGTGCATGTGGTTCTCCTGGGTATTGGCTCGGTGCCCGGAGAATTTTCTGGGCTCACCTGTTGCAACAGTTCAGCCTTCTCCTCGTCCAGCTGAGCAACGCGCTCTTCAAGGTGGGATCTTGACTTCAAGTGCTCCTCCCACGTGCTGTGCAAGTCCTTGGATGTCAGAGCCAGCATGTTCTGCTTCTGCGTCTGTGAAAGCAACAGTGGCAGAAGAAAAAGTAAGGTGGCCGGAAAAGACAAGAGCGCAGGAGAATGCAGTAACTTACACAGAAACAGGCCTAAGCTCTCCTCCACCCATCCAAGACCTATGGCCAAGGTTGGTGTGGAGTGTAAAACACACCTTAGGAACCATAACCAAGAACAGCAGCTGGAGCTGGTGGGAAGAAGGAATACTCTAGAAGCGACAGGATGAGGTTACAACTTTGGGGGATAAGATGACATGCACACACACACAGAATCACCCTACAGCTTTCCTGCAAAGCTCCTCTGGTTCCCTCTATACTTCAGTTTTCGTAAGAACACTGCAAAAGGTGCTGCAAAAGGACAACATTCGCTCCTGCTTTCAACAGCTACGCTCAGATTTATTCATATAGTTACAGACATTAACTACCTTAGTTTTCACCTTTTTTTCCAACTCCTTTTGCAAGCGCAGCTTGTCTCTCTCCAGGTCACTGTGGTAGCGTGTAGTAACTTCAAGTGAAGCTTCTGGCATAGATTGCTTTTTAAGTGCAGCAGCAAGCTCCTGCTGCAGTTGTCCAAACATGCCCTAACGAAACAGTTAAATTAGCATGAAGAAAGTTCTAAGAACATGAAGTACGCCTTTAACTTATTTTGTTATACGGTTAGACCTGTCTAGATTGAACCCAAAAGTATGAGATTTTGCCTGCCACCAGCAGGCATCTGCACAGATGATGACCTCTCGTCATCTTTCTCAGCTGAGCACCTTTGACTATCAGCAGCTGTTCATGAGGATTTCTGTTTCCTAACACATAAAAAAGGCTCAGGTATTGTTCTTCCTTGAACAATACACAGGAACACACTGCAATCGGGTATTTTTTGCCTAACAAAACCCAAAGAAATCTGTTGTGATCTAAGAGCCACAGTATGACTGCAAATATTACTCCGGTGACTGAAGGCAGGACTTTGTGTTAGATTGTTCTTTCTTCTGTTTCTTCACTATACAAATACAATTAAATGAATACAAATATCTGAAAGCTCCTTTGAGATACACTTTAAGGGTATGTTGAATCACATCCTCTTGTAGTCTTCTTACTCAGCTCGTTTTAGAAATACTGATAGATTAGGTTTACAAAAATCTGGATAGCTCATTATATATATATAGCTATATACATATAACACACACACACTCTCTCACATGATCTTCAAAAGGAACCCATTATTTTGGTAGTAAGAATACAAAGCAAGTCACAGTTTACAATGATTGACAGTACTGCTGGAGTGTGGCTACACATCATAGAAGAGAAAGCTTAAGGTCACCGTCTGACATGAACTTTGAGGAACAGGCAGGCCCCTCAGAACCCTCAAAACACATACAGAAATCAACAGCTGGACATTACTAATACTCTTCAATCTTGACAGCAGCTTACAGAGAACCTCTTTTTTCCCCTCTATAGAAGCTTCATATAAATCTAGCCCCAACCACTTCACTTCTCTGTATCTTCATTTCTCAGCCCTCGTGTATTGGATGGTTCCTCCTTTTATACCACTCTCATTCAGGTCATCTGTGCAATACTTACATCAAAACCATCAAATACTTTAGACTATTCTATAGGGCATAACATGGACTAAGGAAAATAGATGGAAAAAAGTTCTAGAGAAGAATCACCTTTCTTGATCAAAGCTTAGACTTGGATACCTTTTTTCTGTTCTCTGCTTAGATCTGAGGACTAATATCCCCGTTGCCAAAACTTTCCGCAATTCCGAGGGAAACATAACAAACCAGAACAAATGAGTATTCTTTGGTCCCATGCATGTAACTTACACCGGATACATTGGAGGAACAAACTAATTTCAAGAACGGACAAACTTTAAATTGTTCTTTCTACGCATATACTTTACCTGTCTTTCTACTACGTCAGTCTCGTATTTAAAGACTTGTTCCCTTAAATCAGTACGCTTGGCATTTAAATCCTTGTTTCGCTCTTCTATTAGATAAACTTGCTTTTCTGTATCAGCTCTAAGTTTGTTGAAAATGTCATTAAAACGCTCCTGCCCATAATCCGCTATTTTTTCTTTCATGATCCTCTTGTTCTGCATCTCTTCCCATTGCTGATGGAGTAAGAAGGTTTTCACTCTGGAGCTGGGCCAATCGCTCCTGCAGGGACTCCTGTTTTATTACAAGTTTGCTTACTGGATCTTTCTCAAGTTGTCGAGCATGATCACATTCCTTTGCCCGACACTGGCCTTGACTTAATTCTTTTTTGTCATTTCTAAAAGCAAAGCTTTTTCTCCGAGCATTTGCTTCAACTGGTGAAGCTCATTTTCTAGCCTATTAGCTTTGCTTTTAGCTTTACACAGCTGCAGAGACAAGCTCTTGTTGGTTTCTTGCACGTCAGAGAGGTCACGATGGAGCTCGACTTGCAAGCAAAGGCATTCATCACGTTCTCTGGGAAATCTTCGTTCAGCATTGCTTTTTGATGACAAATGAAGTTTAAGTTCTTGAACTGCAGCGTTCAGGGAGGAACGCAATGACTCAATTTCTGTCTCTAGTCTGTCTTTGCTTTTGTTTGTCTGCTCAAGTTTGGAAGTCAGCACTGCAGATTCTCTCTTTACTAAGTCCAGCTCCGCGTTGAACTGAAAAAACATTTGTCTTAATGCTTCCTTGTGCAGTTTAAGTTCCTTTTTGAGAGCTTCATTTTTTTCTTTCAAGGTCTCATTTTCCTTGAAATATTTTCCTTGTTCCTCCTGGTGCCTAAGTCTTACTTGAGTGAGTTCTAGCCTTAGCATAGCAATCTCATCTTGTAGTAACTGATTCTTGTACAACAGATCCTGTTCTCTATCAGTGCTGGATTCCTGAATGACAGGGAAAATGAATAAAGAGCCAATTGGGAAATGAATCTACAAAAAACCTGCAGCAATAAACTGCATTTTAACATTTCTAGTACCGAAGCATGACTTCAAAGATGAAGTTTCAGGCAATAAGCTACTCTGTGAACCCATGCACATGTACAACGTACGTACCCAACGGAAGTGCAACATAGCCTTAAAACCTAAATGAACATCCCAAATATACAGTTACGGTTTTTTCCCCCCTTAAACCAGCAACCAAAGCTTTTAAAATGACAGCGCTTTCTTGTATGTGCATGCCTTTATAATACTGCCTTTAAGGTTGAATTAGTTGTGCTACAGATCTGGTAAAAACAAGGCCAGAAAGGGTATTTTCCTTCTCAAATGTCTTCTGAACACTTATCCTTTTGTATTACTGAAAGTTAGCTATAAGACTCAATCACCCCCGGAATGCAATAGTCCTGTATATTTCCTCTTTATTGTATGTATAACTTTTTCCCACTTAAACACATTCACCCTACATTTATTGGGCAGCACAGCCAAGAACAAAAAGGCTTCAAGGCACTGCACATTCTTTAGGAAATTCAGTAAACTCTTTTCAAGATCTTTTTTAATACAGTGTTTATGATTGCTTTTTCTCCTCCAGTTACTCTAACTCTTACAGAGAGTTGAATTCATTGCTGAGAGTCGATCATAAAATTTTAGTTATGTGGAGGTGGCAAAGAAAGGCATACTTGAAGTAAGTTCAATAAGGGAATAACTAATTAAAAAATAAAAGCAATGGAAACACAAACACTGTCAAACAACTTTCTTCCTGGTCAACCTTGCCATAGGTAGCTAGGTGTTTCACTGCTAGAAAGCCTAAAAAGCGATGACAAAATGTCTATGAAATGGAAAATAACAGATAGGTTAAGAAACGGGGTAAATAGTGTCTTCTATTAGCTTCCGACTTGCACAAGTAATTCAGGTACATACAGGAGTGATGCTGCTTTCCAGAACTTTTAGACATAAGAGAAAACAAGAAAGGTATTTACCCAGATAAGTTACACTGGTAAACAGTAAATAAACATCAAGAAACAGAAAAAGTTATGTAAGATTTATTATGACTTTAAAACAAACATGGTGAAATGTAATTTATTAGAAAAAAAATCTGCTTACCTCTGATTTTTTTCCGATAGATCTTCTTGTCTCTTCTTCTAGTTCCTTTTGTCTCCCAAGGTGGTTGTTCAAAATTCCTTCTTGAAGGGCTCTGGCCCTCTTTTCCTGAGAGAGCTGTCTCTGTGTTTCGTCACGTTCCTCTTCAACCTGCAGTAATACAATAAAACTGCTTGCATCTTAAGAAAAAACAGAGCTAGCAATACATCTTCCCATTCTCCCTTGCATACTTGAAAACATTTTTGATTCCCCACCGTTATGATAATCCACCTATAAATAAATAAATTTAAATTTTCTTATGAAAATTTAAGAAGGCGAAATACAGGATGTTTTGTAGTAATTCAAAAAAAGGTCAGGCTTTGCCTGAAATACAAATGAAACCTAAATTTTGAAAAAGGAAAAAGGGAATAATAAACTGCAAAGCAAAAAAAAAAAACAACAACCACCCAATTGTGAACCAACTGTACTCTACTGTTCTCAAAATTTGACAACTGTTATCCAACGCCTCTTCCGTGAACAAAGCGCCTCCTTCTCTAGGCATACTGGAATACAATTGAAAAGAAGCAGAAAATAAGACAAAGAGTTTAATTCATTATTTAATAGACCTGTTTCAAGAGCCTTCTCAGTGTTCTTAACTCCATTTCTAAATTCCTAGACTGTAACTCAAGTTTCTGTTTCTCCTCCATCTCTTTACAACATTGATCTTCTTTCCTTCGGAGGTCTTCTCTCCTTTTCTCACACAGCACTTCTACTCTGAGCCTCTTTTCTTCTTCTTGTTTCAAAGAAGATCTGGGATTTAACGGAGTATTTGAGAAACAAAAGCACTGATATAAAAGTAGATATTCCACATGATGAACTTGCAGAGACAACTCAAACCATAAAAAATGTTAAACGTTTTCAGAGTTCATATTTTTACTGTACTTTTCAACTTTTTAAAGAATTCTAACTTCATGTCATTGTGCATGGTATCAGTTGTACAAGATACAGAAAAAAAAACTTTGAGTGATTTATCAGTTATTTGTAAGTTTGTATAGGGAAACACACACCAGTGTGCACACTTCTATAATAAAATTAAAAAAATCCATCTTCATATTACAGCCATTTTGCTGAAAAAGGAGTTTGTTGTCTCATCAGATCAAAGCATCGTAAACTTTTACTATGGTTAGTATACATTTTCTTAGTATACTGAGCATTGCCTACACATTACGGATTCAGTGACCAGAAGCAATACTGGTGAATCAGCACGCCACTTACCTATGGCAGACCCAACAATTTTTCAGCAAGCCTTCTGTAAGTCTAAAACAACTGCTGACCACAGGCAGAACAAGCAGCTTCTGTTTACTCCAGAAGGATGTCAGTGTTCAAAACCAGATTCAGAAATGCATGGGGTTTAAGCTGAATACGATTAAAAACAGTTTTAAACCCCAGTCGGATCTACCTCTGGGAGAAACTACAGCAATTTCATTTTGAAGCTGACTTACAAGGAAAGCCTTATGGAAGGTCAGCTTCTTTACCAACTGAAACAATCAGCAATAAGCACTGACATGGTAAAAAACGGTCCATGGTGTGCCCACGGTACCCAAACAAGCAAGCAGCTTTGTGTTTGATCATTATTTTGACTATTTTTTCCCATATACTCGCAACAGTGAACAAAAAAAAAAATTTAAAAAATCAAGTGTCAGCGTAAGGGAAGAACTGCCAATTGAAAGCCTGCTTTAGAAATTCTGCAAAACAAGAATCAACCACCACTAAAATTACTTGAAAGACTGACAAACGTTTGTATTTGAATGGCGTATATTGCAAGGAAAAAGCTTTACATATAACTTCTAGTGTAATTTCATAAAAAGTGTAACTTTCGAAAGTACAAATTAACGCTGCTTGGAGAATTCACTTAGAATGAAAATACTACTTCTTTATACTTGACAGATGCTTGAGGATTTTGAACACCTGCTGAAGTCAAACCCAGGCCAAGCTGGGACCGGCCTCGTCTTCCTCGTACTCCCCTCCCCCGCGCTGGGAGGCCCAACTCCCCCAGGCCCAGCTCCCGCAGCCTCCCCTCACAGGGCTGGTGCTCCTGCCCCCGCGCCAGCCCGGCATCTCCCTGCCGACCTCACACGGGCTGGGCAAGATCTCCTGGGCTGGGCGGCCAAAAACCGGACCCCGGGCTCGAGACACAGCTCAGCAAGCCCTGAGGAGGGGTGGGCACTCACTGCCCCCAGTGCCCTGGCACTGCTGCCCCCCAGACAGCCCAGGCCGCTGCGGGCCGCCCCAGCTGCCAGCTCACGGTGGCTCCTGCTGAGCTCGCTCTCTGCCTGGGCCGCCTGGCCCTGCTGGGCCAGCTCCCCAGCCACGCCATCCCACCGGGGATCACCACGAGGAGATCTCCCCTCCCAGGCCAGGGCTCTGCAGTTGTCCTTGCTCAACTGCCTACGGTGCCTGCTGGCCACCCCTGTCTGACGTGATGTCAACAGCGATGAGAAACCTCACACCTCCGGGTCTAGCTCAGGAGTGTGGGGAAAGGGGCAATCCCAAACTTGACCTTTCCAACAAACAAACAGGTAAGCAAACAAATGCTCTAAGCTCTGGTTTGACTTGCACTGGGTGGAGTTACCAGAAATCCTAGTATTATAGGCCAACTGAAGCTGCGAGGACAAAACGAAAAAAAAACCCACACCCAACCATCTCTCAGATCTCTCTTACAAATCTGATTTCCCCGTACACACTCTCTTGCTCTTTTCTTGCTAGAAAACAAAGTTAGAACAACATCCAGAAGACTGTACATGGAGCTGGTATCCGGACGTTTTTCCCCTCTCACATTATGTACTTCATAGCATAACTGGCCCACGGGATTCAAAAAACCCAAACCCAAAAGACTGGAAACTTCTCATCCTGTTGCCTGCACCATCGGTGTCTTTCGGAACAAAACCACTGACAAGATAATACATTATCAGACCACAATTTACATACTTAAGGCTTTGGATACCCCTTTTCCATTCCGCTTCTTGGTGAGCCAACACGGATTTCAAATCTTGAGTCTTCTCCGCTCTGAACTGTGACTCCTCCCTTTCATCTTCCAATTTCCTTACTTCTCTTGAGAGCGCTTTATACTGATTTTTCTGACGTTCTATTCTCTGTTCATATTCAAGAAGTATGTTTTGCATTTTCAACAAAGTAGCAGAACCTGTTTTGAGACAGAAAAGACACAAAGCTGCACAAATACTGCCCAATGTATAAGCTGTTCAGTGCTTTGCTGTATTAGGTGCAGGTGGCAGGTTAGCGGGAAGGTCCCTGTGAGAAGAAGCCAGGGGTCGCCCCGTGCTGGCCATGGACGGTTTCAATGGACCCACCGCAGGGCACAGCTGAGCCTCTCAGCCGTGCTGGCAGCTCCTCAGGAAAAACAAATGTAGGAAAGGGCGAAACCACCACACGGGCAGAGAAGGGGAAAAGCATGTGAAAACCAGCCCCGCAAACGAACACCCAGGTCAGCGAAGGAGGAGGGAGAGGTGCTGCTCCAGGTGCCAGAGCAGAGATTCCCCTGCAGCCCCGGAGAGAACCATGCTGGAGCAGATACCCACAGCGCAGTGCTGCGGAGGACCCCGTGCCAGAGCAGGCGGATCCTTCCCGAAGGACCTGCGACCCATGGAGGGCCCAGGCTGGAGGAGATTTTCCCCAAAGGACTGCAGCCTGGGGGAGGACTCACACTGGAGCAGGGAAAAGGGACGAGGAAGGAGCAGCAGAGAAACTGCTACGTCCCGACTGCCGACCGCAGCCTCCCCGCGCTGCCTGGGGAGGTGGCAGGGAAGGAGCGCAGCAGAGCTTGAGCAGGGGGGGTGCCGACGTGTCCTTCTCAGGTTTGGGGTCTTTGTTTCTCACTATCCAAATGTATTTTAATCGGTGGAGTCTGTTTTGCCAGTGACAGTCACTGGGAAGTGACAGCCCTGCCTTCACACTGACCCACCAGCTTTTTCGCCCCGTTTTGTCAAGGAGGGGCAGTGGCAGCACTGGGGGGGGAGTTTGGCCTTCGGCCAAGGTTAACACTTGCCTAATGAAATTTTAGCATAGTTTAAGAGCCCTAGTAAGTGATGCTTATGTTTATATAATGCCTTGTGCACATATGCAAGCATCTTATGACAGTTGAAATTTGTTATATACATGTACTTATTATTTTTAAGCAAAGCCATTATTTTGCTGTACTCTTTGTCATTAGCTGTTGAGGGGTGTGCTGGTTGTGGCTGGGATAGTGTTAATTTTCTTCGCAGTCGCTGGTACGGGGCCATGTTTTACAGTTGTGCCGCAAACAGGGTTGGTAGCACGGGGATGTGTTCGTTATGGCCCAGCAGCGCCCACACAGAGCCAAGGCCTTTTCTGCTCCTCACCCCACCCCACCAGCGAGCAGGCTGGGGGTACGCAAGGAGCCGGGCCGGGACACGGCTGGGACAGCTGACCCCAGCTGACCCAAGGGATGTGCCATGCCACGCGGCATCATGCTCAGCATATAAAGCTGGGGGAGGACGAAGGAAGGGAGGGACATCCAGAGTGATGGCACTTTGTCTTCCCAAGTATTTGTTATGCGTGACGGAGCCCTGCTGTCCTGGAGATGGCTGAACACCCGCCTGCCCATGGGACGTGCTGGATGAATTCCTTGCTTTGCTTTGCTTGCGTGCGTGGCTTTTGCTATTAAACTGTTTTCGTGCCGACCCATGAGTTTTCTCACTTTTCCCTTTCCGATGCTCTCCCCCACCCCACTGGGGTGGAACAAGTGAGTGGCTGTGTGGTGCTTAGGTGTTTAGGTGTGGCTGGGCTTAAACCACATCAAGGGGATATAAAGAAGAAAAAGCTCTTGCTGACTTTTGATGACCGCATTAGAAGGAGCTGAACTGTACTTTGCAAGAAACTGCTTCTCCAGCTCTGACTAGACAGAGAACCAATGATAACGTAAGGCACATCGGCTGGTAATGCAGGCAACATCTCAGGTTAGGTGACAGTTTCACAGCTTTTGAGGGGGATCTCTAGTCACAAAGAGATACTATATCAAAATATGAAATTAAAATACTTAGGAGTGCCTACAAAGAAATCATGTTTTAAGGGGAACTTGTAACAGCTGAAGACAGAGACTTGAAAACATACCCGTATGAACCACGCTAAGCTCTTCCAACAGCAGCATAGTCTCCTTGTAGGCTGAAGCTTCTAACCGGACATCCTCTGAAGTTGGGTCAGATGAGTGAGTTAAACCAGGGCCATCAGTTACTTCCATTGGTATGCTGACCTACAAAAAATACAGTACTTTCTGTAATTCCACTGTCTAGTATTACAGACCATTACAAATGCAGGAATGATTCATTCTCTCCTTCACAGCCCACAGATTTGTCTCAAATACAATAAAGCTGTGTACCAGCAGCAATTTGTACATCTGGTTGATCACTACATAAACACTGCTCCCATCGAAGTGATTAAAAGCTGATAGAGACTGTTTACCAAGAAACTAGTTTTACAGTACCTCGTTCCTTTCACTCCTGGTTGTTGCTGCAGGTCTAGAAAACAGAAATATATTTCAGTACTGAAATGCTTACTTTGCATTATGAATAATACCTACCGTAGCTTTGAAAACTTAACTGCAGAACTGAATTAAACTAAAATCTGGTATAGTAACTTTGCTAGATATAGTTCAAGACTGAAACAATTATTGTGTGCTATTAATGTCTACTGGAAGGCTAATTTTTCTGCAAGATATTAAGCAAACAGTTGAAATAACTGTTCCCTAAACTTCACGCAAAGTGACAGAAATCTTACAGCTACAGACACGGAGCTCTACGGTTACGTGCATTCCCTGTTTAATACCAGGGGTTCAGCTCCCTTCAGTACTGAGAATCCTTCTCCTACAGGTCAAAGAACTGTAATTTTGGATTCTCTGGTGTCCTGGGTCTGGCTGGGATGCAGTTTATTTTCTTCACAGCAGCCCACACAGGGCTGTGCGTTAGATTTCTGACCAAAACAGTGTTGCTAACACACCAGATTTTTAGCTAGGGCTGAACAGTGTCAACAACTTCTCTTTCGCACTTTGCCACAACCCACACAAGTAAGTTCAGGGTGGGCAAGAAGTCAGGAGGGAACAGCTGCAAGAGAAAAGGTGGAGCGGGGAGCAGGGCAAAAAATCCTGAGGTACCTGCAGTGAAAAAAACTGAGATACCTCACCCTTTTTAAACACATGAAATACTTCTATGCCTGTGCACACACTCATGTAATTAATCAGAATTTGTGCACGTGACCTCATTGTTGACTTGGCCAGCATGTTCAAAAGCACTCTAAACAAAAGTGAAGTGTTTGTCAACACAAAGCGCATCAGGTAGTCACAGGAAAGAACAAGAAAGAACAAGAAAGAACATCAGGTGGTCACATGAAAGAACAAGAATCTTCATAGGCGTCAGGTTTACAAAAAACCTAAACACACAACAAAAACCCAAACTAGCCTCTAGCTCTCAGGCCAATTTTTATCATTAAGTAAGTTTTATTTTCAACATTCCTTATAGGCATACCTTCCTTCATCCTCAGATGTTTCACTGGAAGTGCTCTCATCCGGTACTTGACCATGATTGCCACTGGAAGAGCTCATCTGCTGATGAGCCTTCTGCTTTGAAGGCTGTCTTTTACTTTTCTTTGCACCTTTGGCATTCAGGGCAATTTTACTGCATTACACAGAAAGAAAGAAAAAAAATCACCAAGTGAATAGGTTTATAAAAAATATTTCTGTGAAACAGACATACTTAAGATGATGTCCAGAAACAACCGAGACAAAAAATATCTATGATAAAATCACAGACTTGACTGTAAAGATCGTGGAATATGCCCAAGTATTTAAAACCCTTCCCCTAGGAGTGAGGGGGACACGTGGAATCTGAGCTAGATCCAGGTTAAGCTGGACTATATCCAATAGCCACGGTACAGAAAGCACCTAGAGCAGAGATTCCTTTGAAGGACAGACAGAAAAAGCTCCTGCTTAGGTCTGCATAAAAATACGTGTGCCTTCTTTAGACTTTTGAGATTGGTTTGGTAATATCATCTTTTCCCCTCTCCTGACAAAGGGCATATTAACTTAATGAAAAGGAAAACACCAACTGCACGGAGATCACTAAAATCACCTAGAAAAGGGAGGAGTAGCAAACCCCAAGTTCCTACTTTTCTTTTCTAGGTGGCCTTTTCCTACAAAAATAACTGCTTTTTCTAGTCTTCAGTTCTGGTTTTGAAGATGCATTTTACCTCAGTGTTGACATGGAAATCACAGGAATTTAGGTGGGGGTTTTCTTTTGGTTTCCCCTTTTCTTTTTTTAGAGCAGGCAATAAATTTGAACCTCCATCGTGCGCTTCATTTTGTCAAAAAAGAATTTTTCTTCATTTTTTGAGAAGCAGTGGACTACTCACTATGGCTTTCACCACTGAGGAAACTACTTCAACTACCACAGTATCAGAAAACCTAAGACACTTACATAGCACTACAAATAAGAGCTAGAGATTATTTCCTTAGCTTACCCTTTCATTGGCACTTTAATCAATTTTGAGCTCTCCCCAGATGAAAAACTCCTTTTGTCTTTTTCTTCTATCGTGTTTTCATTCTCCATTTTCAAACAGTCATTCTTCCTTACAGTAATCTTTTGTTTCATTTGCCGATTAGTGATGTTATTTAATTTATCCACACACTCCTGTTTTGCCACCGCCTGCACTTTTGAACATCTTTGTTTGCTTTTTTCCTTAACCTATAAAAACAAAGTTAAGCTTCACGTATTTCTAGAAGACAGAAACACCACATCCAAGATTGATTAATTCAGGGTTTACCCCTGAAATAATATAAAATGATTTTTTGTAATTCATACAGAAGCATTTTCACAAAATTACACTACAAAGTGTATTATGCCATTGAAAGTACTTTGAATTCACTCATCATGCAAGACATAACAAAAATACAGCCCTTAGAAAGAAAACAATAGTGTCTCTTAAAACAGGAACAAGAAAAAAGTGAAAACATTACTGATGGACAAAGCATTAGGAGGACTGCACAATGTTCGTTGTAACACCACCAGAAAAAAATCAAGTGGATCTGCGAACAAGGAGAGGAAAGAAAAAAAGATCCCAAACCCACAAACACAACTGGTTTCACAGGAAAGAGGAATTTTAGTGAAAGGCAATGAAGACACACCACGCAGATAGCACAGCACATGAATTAGTAGTCAAGACCCTGTCCAGAAGCTATTTTCATTCTTTGATTCAGAATCAGAACTGATGTAATTGTATGGATTTCTTTTTATGGCAATGAAGAGATAACTACTTGCACTGGAACCAAGTGCCACCTATTGTTAAACTGGAACAATAATGCATTCCGTTTTCCAAAAATGGGGAAAAAAGACAACCCTCCACTGCCCTCTTTATTCACAAGTCACCTATTTCCATTAGAACAAACCCCAGTTTGTAGGAAGCATCTTCCCGTCGTGACCAATAGCTCAAGTGAACAGGAAATACTCTGCCTGGCTCCAGAAGGCTGCGGGTCTCCCCAGGCTCTTTTACACACGCTCCATCGCTGCTATCGCTTCAGCAGCGCTTTTACCTCCCAACAGAGACTTCCTTAAAAACATGTTCTGACTTTCCTGAACAGCGGATTGTATCTCACAGTTTCGTTGATTTGCACAGCAGAATCCTGCAGTTTCCGTTGAAGCTAACGAAGACCGTGTGCTTTCAAACCCAAGCACATTCAGCACCTCCACCATAACTCTGAATTAGAGCTATTGCCTAAACCACTACAGGCTGCACACGCTGCCCGTGCCAGCCCTGGCTAGCCCAGCCCTGTTTTACCGATTCATCCAGGCACTTGCATCAGTGCCTCTGACTTGGTGAATTTACACATGAGAAACCAGGCCTTTCTGACCAACACCCATGCTCTTTAACTGCACCGGTTATTTTTAAATTAATGACACATTACTAATTAAAGTGACCAAGACAAGTCAGAACTACAGCTCGGTTGTAGTCAAAATCACATGCGCCGCAGATTTTCCCTGAATTTCTTCACAGCATCACCTATGATTGCTGTTGTCAAATACATGACTGCTGCTTTCTTTTCTTTACCTGCAGAAAGCTTGGCACAACACGTACAATATTGTACAACATACAGGTCCAGCTGACAGTCAGACCAGAATGACCTTCCTGCAGTGCAGGCGGGCTGCATATCTCCAGTAGCACCCACAGCCCCAGCCTGCACTGCTTTAGAGACAGCAAAGATCCGCGCTGATGAGAAACGCTCTCATGCACATGGCATTTCACCTTGTCCACGGATGTGAAACACGGGTTGCTTCGCGAAATTTAATTGTATGGTTTCGTTCCAAGGCAAAACAGACTGTCCAACAACTTTTCACTTACACTAAAAACCATAAATCTTCACCTTCCATATGAACGGGTACATGCCAGGATATGTACGGCTGATGAATTTTTCCGCATGTTGCTGGGGAGCAATACCTGCACGTGTTCATCATCCACCTCTACTGGGATTCCCTCTAGCTGGGTACGTTGCATCTCAGGGTTGTATGGAGGGGATTACCTCCAAGCAGCGGGACAGATCACCCCTGTCGCTCCTAAACTGCCTCTGCTGAGCATCTCAGTGCCTCCCACAGTGGCGGCTTGCTCAGGAAGAGGTGGCCTGTGATGATGGCTCCTCTCCAGTGCACATGCCCACAGGACCACCGAGCAAAGGACTATCCCACACCATCCTCCCCCTCTCTGAGAAAGAAAGCACGTACCTATCTATGGCTAATCTCCCTTCTGAAGCAGTACAGCTCAGCTGAGACCTCAGACTGCTTTTCTGCAGCACCTGGGATTCTTACCAACACTGTCTCCATGGACTCTACCCGGACTCAGTTTTGTGCAGAGGAGGTGTTTACTGCCGCATGCGCAACAGCAACGGCAAGGGCAGGCAGCGCAGCGATCTCCTGTTACCGAACGTGCTGCTCTGGGACTCCCAAACAGGCGGTCAGTTATAGCCCTGGCAAAGTTCTCCAGCAAAGCCACCCCCGATTTGTACCCACCTCAGCTGTACAAACACGGTGTAACCAGACGCGCAGCGGCTCTTTACCTCCAGCACTGTATGTCCCTTTCCTTCCCATGTCACCACCACCTGCAAAAGCGCTCACGGAAATGAGCAAACCCCACCCGCCAGAAAGAGGCAGGGCTTTCAAAGGGAAGGAGGGTATTCAATGGAAGCTGCAGATGTGCCCTGCCTGGAGAAGGCACCACTGGCAACCCCTCCTCTGTGAGAGCTGGGGAGATGCAGAGGGGGAGGAAGGCAGGCGTCGGGGAGGAACTAGAAGCCCTGGTTTGCTACTGCTGCAGTAGCCCTGGCTGTGGGGACAATAGAGCTCGCCATGAAATGACGATCAACCAAAATATTTCAGAGGGGCACAGCAGGGAGCACAAGCTGCTGGGCGTCAGCAAAAGGCTGTGCTCAGCTTCTCTGCGGCAGGTTGTCACAGGCAAGGTGAACACGAAGCACAGGGAGGATCTGCAGTTCTACCTGCCTTGCAGGGGCTTGGCCTGAGCTCCCCCTTTGCAAACCAAGTCACCCTCCCGCCACACCGCACAACCTCTGCTTCATGTATGTCCCAGCAACTGGGGTACCACATGCAGAGAAATCTGAGAGGTCCCCCCTGGTCACAGCTCTAGTCATCACTGGTTCCAAGAACTTCTGATGCTCAGGGTGTCCCCTGCGCCCTGGGTCCTCCCTCCAGGCGCCCCTCCTCCTCTCCATTTGCCCTGGAGTAGACAACATCACACCCATTCTGGGGAGATTTAAGCCCCAAAGAGCTCAGAACTGCCTGAAGCCAGCACAAAAGCCTACCTTCTCTCTGAGAGTTGCAATGTCCTTACACCCTCCCTGTCCTTCCCGTCTCGATCAGAAACCAAACAGGGGAAGCGGTGCACGCAGATACACAGAGAATACTGAATGGGACACACTGGCTCCTCTTCCAACTCCTTTATTGTCTCAAAGGTGTTTTCATTCTGTTGGAGGAAAAAGAGAGAAATATGTAGAGTCCCCAGGTTTATCCCTGGTAAGCACTTTCACATGTTCATTTAGTAAAGGAGATTAGATTGATTCCTCAGAGATTTTTTTTTTTTTGGGGGGGGGGGGAGGGCGGGGGAGGAGGGGATTATAATGAACTCATTCAGTTTTTAAATCAGGCTTAGGAGCCACAACTCACTGGCTACGAATACATGTACACACATGCGTGTACAGGACAGCACAGAATACTCTATTTACTCATATGCCTCTGAAAAGACATTTTTTTTTCTATTATTTGTTGTTCTCTGCATCATTTATGGCTGGACTGCATGGACAAGATGGTTTTCTTAATTCTGTGAAAACACTTGCATCTCTTGATGCCTGCACCTCTAAACATAGTGATATGGTCATACAGCCAAATCTGCAAAGCGCATTACTGTTCTTACACCATTCTGGGCATAGCAGGCATACCCATAGAAACACCCCTGATGGCCTAATGGTCATGCCTATTTACACATTTATTTCTGCTGTTTCATCCTCTGTAAAGAACAAGTGCTCCTTTCCTCGACCTGTCTCAGAACAAATCTGAATACTTAAGGAATTAAAACAGATGAGTCGGCCAAAGGAAAATTTAAACATACTTACTTTAACAATGCCAAGGAGTTATTACTAAAATACAAGCACTTTGACAGCAGGTATCTTACCAGTGCTGTGCAAAGTGACACAGAAAAGCCTCAAGAAAAATCTAGTAGAGTTTGGGTCAATACACTAAATCCCAGCACAATGGCTCAAGGGTAAGGGCACTTCAAAACAGAATGTGTCCTGAATCAAGTTAGGAAGAAGACAAAGAACATATCCTGCTGGGAAGATCATTAACGATTAGGAAAACTCGACCAGGCTACTATAAATTTGTCCCAGGTTAGAAAAGGCCAAGAATCTTTCAAAGGACACTACAAAAAAATAACATTTAAGACAAAAGGCAGTGTAGGAGCAAATGGAATTAAAAGGAGTCCTAGAAAGTAAATCTTTCAGTAATAAGCAAGCAAGGCTAATAACAATCTAGGGCATAGAAAAGATTAGCTCAGCACCAGGATGCACAGCAGATAGGAGAGCAAATTAGTTCTGTCTTACCAAAAGGTAAATGGGGGGGGTGGTGGTGGAAATGCAGTACTTAGTGTTTCTCTTTATTTTTCCTGCATCTAATTTTTAACTGTTAAGAGAAATAACACAAAAGCTTTATTTTTGCTAATGCCAGGCAACCAGAATCTGGAATTTAAATTAATCCTTTACACACTGCCATTTGGGGATCATTTCTACCAGATCCAACAAGGATACAAGGGATAGGACAAGAGGAAAAGGCCTCAGGCTGCCCCAGGGGAGGTTTAGATTGGACATTAGGAAAAAATTCTTCACTGAAAGGGTTGTCAAGGCCTGGAACCAGCTGCCCAGGGAAGTTTCAGGGTGGCCTCACCACCCCTGGAGGCATTTCAAAGAGGTGTAGATGTGGTGCTCAGGGACACAGTTTAGTGATGGACTTGGCAGTGTTGGGTTAATGGCTGGACTCAATGATCTTAAAGGACTTTTCCAACCTAAATGATTCTATGATTCTATGCTGTTCAAAGTGACCTACAGTCTTCCTTCAAAAAAGAGGGTTTATAGTGCTGTTTCAATTGTTCTGGTTATCGGGTAATCCAGCCTCATAGCACTCTTTAAATTAAAGTTTACAAGCACCGAGATATTCCCCAGTGACTGCACTTTAGCTAGTTTGATATTAAGCTAGACATTTTTCTTAACGTGATTAGCAGCATACCTCAAGCTATGTTTGAACATATATTCTTAGGTGAATGGGAGATACTACCAGCTTTTCATTAGACAGAACATATGAGTATTTTAAAAAGCCAAACTCTAACAGAATACACAGCACAAGCATGTCTTTCTGCCAAGATATTTTCTATTAAGTAAATCAAATGCATATGTTCGGTCTCTCCCTCTTCTGTCCATACTTAAAATCCAGGCAAATTTGCAGAACAGCGCAAAGAGCAAGGTGTTAGAACTTAGAGAGAAGACCCACAACTTCTCTCGCACATGCTCTTCTGCTACCGGTAGCTACGTGCTTCCCTTTGCACTCACATTTGTTACACAGCACACTTTGGTGCCCGGGAATTTGATTGATTTAGATTCGCCCTGACAGAAGGAAACCTTTTTTCTTAACCGTTTGACCTTGTTTCACTTCTAACTGGAAGATCAGTCCTGCCAGGAAGGAGAGGTGAAACCTCACGACAGCTGGAGGGTGAATAATCTCTCTTCAAACTCTAAAACTCTGCGTATGAAGTTTCCTTTACAATTTGTACTCCACCGGGCTATTAAAAATCTATGAAAAGCACAGCAAGAAATCAAGCCGCCCGCCAGTACAGAAGGTGCCAGCAGCTCCTCCTCGTTTCGCGAAAATCCAGCCCTCACCCTGAGGCTGCGGGACCAAATCCTGTGCAGCTGGAAGCGGCAGCGAGCCCTGGCCCCGGGGAAGGGCAGCTCAGCACCCTGCAAGGACGAGGCGCATCGCTCCGCTCCCCGCCACCCCGGGATGCCACACAGCCCCGGCGCCGGGCAGCGGCGGCAGCACGGGCTCGCTGACGGTAACGGCGACCCTCCTGCCTCCCCCGAACGCGTAACGAGAGGCGAAAGCACCGTCCGGGCCGGCGGGCAAAGCACCTGGAGCCGCATCTCCCACCCCGGCAGGCCCGCCACCCGCCGGGCCGCCACCCCCCTCGCACCCAGACGGGGGGCGAGCCCCGGGAAGGGCCGCTGCCGCACCGGGACGTCGCGCAGCCCCTCCGAGCGCCGAGCCCGGCCGGGGCTGGCAGCGACCGTCTCCTCGGGACCTGATGCTGCCGTCCAACGGCCGGATCCCATCGCCCGCCGCGCAACGGATCGAGCACCCGCACGGCCGAGGGACCAGCTACGCGTGTCTGCGGGGACGGGAGCTGGGGGGCAAACCCACAAAGCTAGCACAGCTCTTCGCGACAGGAAAATACTTTATACCCCTGGAAAAACCGTTTACGATGACCTTTAGTCACACTTAATCCTCACTGGGTCTTACGAGCCTCGTCCCCATTTAAAGGCACAGCGGTCTTTACTTTCACTCAAGTGTTCATGCACAGTTCAAGTAATTTCTGTTTGGTCCCATTAACCAACTGGTTCTCCTTGAGCTTACCTTGTGCCCCAGCTTGCCCCATGGCGTCTGTTCCCCCTCCCGAGGCCGTGTGCTGCCAAGCGCCTGCGACACGCGCTGTCCCCCGGACCCGCTCCGCTGCTTCGCTGCAGACACATCTTGCCTCTACGCTGCCACTTAAGGCGCAGAGCTGCCTTCTGCTGACCACCTACGTGCAAGCCGTCGGTCCGCAACGCTTCCCGGGGCGCCGGGGGCTGCCTGCGGCGCGGCGCGGTGCGGGGCCGGGGGCGGCTCTGCGGGGGCTGCCGGCGGCTGAGGCGGAGCCGCGAGTGCGGAGCCGCGGCGCAGCCCCCGGGTTCGCCCCCTGCGCAGGGCTGCCCGCTCCCTTCCCTGCGCGCTCCCCGGCGCTCGCCGCCTCGCTCCGGCCTCTCCCGGAGAAGGGGTCCGCTCTCCGGCTGGCCAACGCCTGCCCCGAGCCGGGCACGGCCAGCGCCGCCGTCGCAGGAGCGTGTCGGGCCGAGGGGCGGCGGCGAAACGTCTCGAACCTCGGCAGCGACAGCCCCGACCGCGCGGAGACCCGGCAGCGAGCCCGGGCCCCCCGCGGGAGGCGGCTCCGGCTGACCGGCACCTTCACGCCGCACTCGCGGCCTCTGCCGCGGTCGTGCCCGTCCTCCGCAGCCGCTCGGGGGGCGCCCGTCACCCGCAGCTCCCCCGGCTCGCCCGCGCCGCTCCCGCAGCCGCCCCCGGGCAGGGCGGGGGGGGACGGCGGAGCCCTCCCCGGCTGCCGTGCGGGCTCTGCGGCCCGGGCACAGCGGCCCCGCCGGCGCACCCCGCAGCGAGCGCACCGCGGCGCGGGGGGGCGGGGGGCGGCCACCGGCTTCCAGCCGCCGGCTGGCCCCGACGGAGGGGCGGGCGGGGTCGCTCCAGCCCGCGGCACCGGTGCCGGACCGCCCGCCGGCCGGGAGGGGTGTCCCCCCGCCCCGGGTGGCCCCGCGCCCCCCGAGCCGCCCCCCTCTCGCAGCCCGGGCTGCTGCCGAGCTCCGCTGCCGAGAGCCCGAGCGAGATCGCTGCCCCCCGGGCCCCGGTGCCCACCCGGCGCTGGAAAAGCGCAGCCCCCTGCGAAGGCATGGTATGTAAGAACGCAGACTTAAAGCAACAAGGAGCAGATTTGCATTCAGGGTCAGAAAGAGTTAAAACAGAAGTGCTGTAGCAGAGGCAGGCTTGTGCAACCTGCAGAGCAGGAAGAGCATCTCCTGCCCCGAACCCTTCTGCTGGTGGGGAGGAGGGGGTTGCTCTTGCTGACAATTGAGCAGAAGGACCTGACAATGTCACCCCGATTGCTGCAGCATTTGCAGCACAACAGGACCGGTAACGGCCCCTCTAGGGCAGGCAGCGGGTCTGAGGAGAGTAGAGGTGAATCTCGGATGGATGGGGAAATTTAGATGTTGGAAAGTTGGTTGTGAATAGGCCTGGATAGAGGTTTGAGTTGATTTTTACTAAGGTAATCGTGATGTAGAAAAGTTGATAGAAGGAACAGGGGACGTGTACAGAAGGTGAGAGAAGAAGAGCTGGGTCGTGCTAAACTGGTAGAGGAGATGAAGCAGAGGCCGAGGAGGAGTATCAGGCAGAAGCGAATGAGCATATTGTAGGGAAAGTGGACACTGGAAGCGAGATTGCCCTGAGCTAAAGAACCAGCAAGGCGTTCTGGTGAACTAGGGACTAGGAAAAATGAGGTGGAATTTTTGTGAATACAAAACGAACTTACTTGGTGTTAAACTTCAGTGAAAAGAATTTGTTACAGTTGTGGGAGCTGCTGGCCACCAGGAAAACATCCTGAAACCTTTAAAGCACAAACTAAGAAAACAAGTAAGAATGCCAAATTCACCAAAATCTTTAAGTGGAAAAGAGGACCTCCCTGAAGTAAAAGACATCCTTAACCAGGTATATCTGGAAATAAATTCCAGGTAAGGAAAAAATGCTTTACCTGTTACAGTAAAAATGATAAGGGGAAGGCCTGCCTAGTTCAGGTAAAACAATATCCCTTGCTCAGCAAGGCTATGGGGAATATTGGCAGAAAAACTGAAATAAAATACACTCTGTAGCAGTTCTACTAATGTAAATCTGTGTGTTTTACCATGAGGGTGACTTGTTATGGGATGTGCAGGTGAAACTCTGCAGCAGCAGAGGAGGTAGGAAAGGAGGAATTATCCTTAATACCAGATGGTAAAATCCAAACTGTAAGTACAGATCAGGAGCCAAACTATTCTAATGATTCTCGATTTCCTGCTAGCCGAAGAAGGAAGTGTTTGTGGTAAATGAAATGTTTCCAATTGTTGTTTGAAAATTGATGGCAATGGTGAGGGAGTTAAACAAATCACATCAGAGACAGGGAAGTTAGCCCATGTTCCCGTCCGAACTTGGAAAGACTGGAACATTGACTTGCTTTCCTGGCTTCTCGGGAGCCCCTGGGTAAAACGAATCCTATTTTATTTGTTATGTGGATTAGCCACCTTATTGTTTTTGCCATGTGCTGTTCCACGTTTTATAAGATTAATTCAACACGTTATAACTAACATGCAATTTGCTACTATGATTTCACCCAATGGCGTTAAACAAATTCGAGTAGTACGCCGAAATGTACAGTCGACAATACAGGTTATATAGTTAGCACAATAACAATTTAATAGCAAACAGGAATCTGGGAATAATTAACTATTAACAATTCATACAACAATGTAGGCTGATGAAGAATACAAGTAGAATAGCAAAGAAAACAACCAGCAGGAACACACAGATGGGGATGTGGTAACGTCTTTTATACTTTTCCACCTCCGCCATAAGTTCTTGACGTGTGACAGTAGAAAAACGCACCCTCTGCCTAAACAACGAGAAAAAAAAAAAAAAAAGGGGTTTGATTCCCCTTTATAATGAACCATACAGGTTAGACGTTTAAGAAACACTCACCTTACGGGATGTTCAGAGGGGGAAATGCGCACTCCAGAGCCTTCCTCCCTGGCAGGTGACGTGGCGGTCTGATGGTGAGAAAACATTGCATTGAAAGCAAGGACCTGCCATTTGGCCATAGTGCCACAAATGTTACCATTAACAAACTTACCGGAGTGGTAAGCTCGGGAAATGGGTCCAGGACTTCATCTGGACACTCAGCAGCCATCTTTTATCGTGTATGCCTTTGAACATGCGCATGCACAATTTTAAACCCCACAGAATGTACTGGAACAATCTGGAAAGACCGCGCATGCGAAATCCCTGTAGTCTAGCCATGATAGTGACGCATATATATTAATAAAAAAAGAATGTTTAAAGAAACTATAGTATTTATAGTTCATTTATTACTTAAGTGGCATGTATAGTTATAAGTGTTGTTTATAGGTTTTGTTTTTGTAGGTTATTATTATATGTATTACCCAACCCTTTTGATTTATTTTGAAAACCGTGTGTTAGATGTAAAGTAAATTCAATGAATCGTTTGACAACCAGTAAACAACAAATAACAATTTCTTAACAAACATGAACTAGAAGTTGAATAACAGAATAACAGTCCAGCAAAGTCTCATGTGAGGTGGAAAACAGGCTTCTTCACTCGTGAGTCCAGCACAGTCCTGAATAATGTCGGGGTGGTAACTCCCTCTGTTCCCTCCACGATAGTCTGTCTGGTCCTTGGTATTCTTCTTCACGAGGTAACGAAGATGAACAGAAACAAATAACAAGTCACGTGGTAACTGCTGGAGATCAACAGTTTTCTTTTGTTTATGTAACAGTCTCTCGCACTCTGCTTTGGTATCCCATGGGTTCCACTACTCGGGGCGGATTGCGAGGAAGAGATCCCACTCTTCTGTACCGGCGTGACCAAAAACACTCACAAAAGCACATGCTGATGGTTACTGTAGTCACGATGAGACCAAGGCTGAACAGCAAAACCGTACAGAGCGTGTCGTCTCCTGCTCCCATCCTTTCCAAAATGATAAGGATTGTTTGTGGCGAGACAAACAAATTGGTCCGTGACCCTCCTGGTCAAGATTCAGGCTAATGCCCTGACCAAAACTGCACAATGAAAACGCATGCGCAGCCTAACCTTAAAGGGGCATGAAAATTTACCCCTTTAAATGCCCCTCTTGGCTCTTGATTCTTAACCCCCACAAACAAACCTTATATATGCTAAGAAATGTTGTATTGTGTTTTGTTATGTCATCCTGTTATGATAATGTTTTGAAACTAGCTTATGACATGTTTGAGTTTTGAATTGTTAGCTAACGTTTGTTAGGGATTTGTAGTTCTTGTTAGTCATTTGTAGTTATTGCCTGTTATTGTTTATTGATAATGGCAAATGGGTTTAATGCTTAGATAAAGATTGTTAACCTCCTTTGTATAGTTGGCAGAATCTTTTCTCTATCTATGCCACCCACGGAGCAGCACTGTTGAGCCACGGGGCGGTGTGAAGGACCTTATTGGGACATCGCTATCTGTCTCACCATTGCTGGCTGACCGCAAAACACCACAGAGACGGAGATACCCGAATCACCCAGAAGAGGAGATCTCCGGGGAATACCCTGCTTAAAACACCCCACTTCCGGACATTCATGTTGGGTTGTTTGCCGATGTCTAAATTGTGAGAGGGATTGGTCCTGTGTTTCATTTAAGAGACAACCTTACTGTATGAAATGTCACAATGATTCGATACGTACCAGGGGACCAGAGGATCAAGTGGAAATTCGTAAATTATTTTGTGGATGGGAACTGTCAGTACCTGAACTTTGGGAAGTACATGAAACAGACTGGTGCAGAGTTTTAAGACAGTGTACTATAAGATTCGCCTGGAAACGGGCACAACAAGCAAACAGGCGGAAATATATTTAAGAGATAACTAACTCTTTAGACCTTGGAAATTATTGACAGGATAACAGCAAAATTCCCCTCAAGACTACCTGCTGCTGCCGAGAAGATATTGATATCCCGTTGCTCTCTGCAAAAGAGTAGACGAGGAAGGCAGAGAGGTACTGAACAGTGGGGAAATGAAAGCTAGTATCCTATTAATGGTATTGGTTACCATGACTTTAAAAAAAAAAAAAGAAAATGAGCATTACCCTTCAATTGGACCATAGGTTGATGGGAAGATTCAATAGAAGTTCGGTATAACGTGACAGCCGGATCCCCAAAATTGCAAGTTAAATTGGAAGATTTAGTCTTTTATGAACTAGACCCACCCAGTCAACGAGAAAGAACAATAAAACCTTTTTATCTCTGCCCCAGTTCGAATCCAGGGAAAAGCTATTGCAATTTCCCTAATCACTATTACTGTGCATATCGGGGATGTGAAACCATAGCTTCAAACTGGGACGTAGCCATTAAACATAGATTCTTAAATATCACATGGGGACCCAGAGGATGCAATCCGCCAGCTCCTAGCTGGGATAGACACACAGAGGACCCCCATCTTGGCAGCTGTAAGCACGTTATGTACTAGAAATCCTGCAGCCTAATGACCACGGATGGCTATTAGGACGAACCTGGGGAATAAGATATTGGGAACCTGGAGCTGATAGAGGGGTCTTAATATTTATTCAGAAACATGAACTAAAAACGCCACAAGCAGTGGGACCCAACAGAGTTATTAAAGAACAAAAAGGTAAAAAGGAAAAGCTCAAGGTAAAGACTTTTACAACCACAGTCACCCTGGCTGACTACTTTAATTTCTACTTTGGTGGGACCCCTCATAATGTTGTTATTGGTTCTGACTTTCGGACCCTGTATCATTAATAAATTTGTAACTGTTGTGAAAAACAGGTTGGAAAAAGTGCAGCTAATGGTGATGAAGCAATCGGAACTAGAGATGAAAATCATACCAAATGAAAATCCTGAATTAGATGCAGCTTGTGAGGTATTGTCTAGGTTTGATCAGCAAATTACTTATAAATAAAAGAAGGGGGGAATTGTAATAAGTAACTAAAGGTAATTTGCTGATCGACCAAGGTAAGCGAGAGGAAGGAACCCATCGTGGTGGCCTTAAGAACGTCCTGTTTAACAAGAAGAGACGTTTCCACACTGTTATCTTGCTGCACCAAACATGGGAACGTCCTGTCTGACGAGAAACCAGGATAACAGAAGCAGCAGAGGGGCTACTGAAGGTGTCAGAAGCGACCTCGGGGAAGAGAAAAAGAGCTGCTCAGCTTGCTTGAATTTGCGCGCCGCTGGTGGAGCAGGAGACTCCCCGGCCGCCCAGCGCTGTTTTGCTTACTTGTCGCTTGCTTTAATAAATCACATTTTCTAATTGGCCAGTCTCTGTCATTTCATTGGACAGGTGAACTCTAACAATACCTCTGGCACGACCGATTTCCCTCCAACAACGAACATTAAAGGTAATGCTGGGGAGAGGCAAAACAGCTCACCGACTTACACCCAAGCTGGTATTTCTCCTGCAAACGCCTACTCTGTTTCAGTCATGATTTCATGCCATCACACCTCAAAAGCATCATTTTCCTGAAGCCAAATCACGACCAAACACACGCAAAACCGACGCTGACCTTAACGCCGAGCGGCTCTGCCTTCCGGCAGGCAAGCTGTCGCGCTCAGGGCTGTGCCCCCCCGACCCCAGACCGCGCGGTGCCCCCCGAAAGCCGGGCTGCAGGCAGGAGCCGCCCCGGGGCCAGCAGCCGTCGGCAGGCGGGCAGGAGCCTCCCTGCCTGCAGAGAAGGGCTGGGGCTCGGCCCGCTCAGCGCCTCGGGGGGCAGCCAGGGCAGGGGGAGCTGAGCCCACCGGCGTGGGAATACGGAGCCTGCTGCAGGGGCCTGCGAGCCGCTGGAAGAAACGGGCTGCTGAAGGGGTAAGGCTCAAGGACACCGGGGTACAATCACTGTGGTGGGGGAGATCCCGACCTCCTGCTCAAATGGGCCCCCGAAGAGAGCGAATCCCCCCGCCCGGGGAGCACGGGGAGTAAATTTAAAATGAACTCTACCTTTAAACTGCAGCGAGAAGGCAACTAACCAATAATTAGCTCGTAGGTGTAGGCTTTGGGCGGAACTAACCAACTTCACTGTGTAAACATGTATTGTGAGTAAAACTACGTGTGCAAGTCAGGAGGAGCGACCCCCCTTGCACCCGGCACCGCAATAAACACCCCGCTTTATAACTTACCCCGAGTTACACAGTTTAATTCCGCACGTCAGACGGAATAAGCAGCCTTTTCACTAAGCAATTAGTTCTTCACCTACCATTTCCCCAGCCACTCTCTCACCTGAATGCGCTCAAACATCGACCTGCAGTAAAACTCTCCTGCAGAGCCTCTGTGCCTGCTCTGCAGCCTCAGGATTTCAGGCAGGGAGAGCAGTTCGCTGCTGCTCCTCTCCGGCCCCTCCAGATGCCTTTGCTCCTGCTGCTCCCTGCCTGCTGCCCGGGGGGGATGGGGGGTGATGGCTCACTCCCACCCACTGCCCTGCAGGACAGAGACATCCACCGCATCACAGACAGGGTCGGCCCGGCGAGTCTCTGCCTCCTCTTTCATGAGGGCAAGGGTGTCACACAGTAAGTTTTCACGGTATCAACATTTCTCTTAATACAGGAGATAGGACTTCAGTAAGTTCCATGCTACTGCCAACAGTGTTGCACTGCAATTAATCTGAGAGAATTTGAGAGAAATCTCAAATAATATCCTGCAGTAGGAGAGAAATTATTTTAAAATTTGTTTTGATTGTGCTCAGCTTATTTATTCAAGATTTTGTCAGCAAGCAAGCATTGCTGTTTTTCAGTCCTTGACAAAGCGGAGCTCTCCTATTACCATTCCTCCGTCAGAACTCCAAGCAAGGATTACAAAGTTTGGGAGAGAAAAAATCCTTTAATAGACTGAATTGACAGGATTTTTTTTTATGTTTTCTCTTAAAATATAGATATACAGTGAAGGCCTGATGAAAAGGCATATAATAAAAGGATTACTAAAGTTAGCATCACATTCAAAAAACAATCAAACTCTTTTCTCTTTCTCTAAGCATTAGTTCATATAGTTGCACTACTTTGAATAAAAATGAATCTTGACAATAGTAATACTATAAACACTGGAAATGCTTATTATTTTTCTTGTGCTCACTGGAACCCGTATATAATACAAAACACTAACAGTCAGACCACAGAGGATGCCAAGTGATTTGACATAATGAGTAACTGCTTTAGCTGTCTTTGTCCAGGTGTTACTGTACAATACAAAATTTGCATGTGAGTCCAAAGAACAGCAGACATTGGTGTTGGGATGCTGCATATTCAATTGTTCCACTTCAATAATGAGCTAAGTCGATGTCAGGAAGAATTTCTCCAGATAAAACCTTAAATTTACCAGAGGAGGGACCTAATTTGGCAGACTTTTAGTTACCACTCATCCTTTGTTTTTTTCTGTGTTCCCAAAGCCTTGCTGATGTTACAGATTTTTGGCACTTGAACATGATTGTGAACAAGAGTTGGCCATCAGGCCACAGATCAATAGGCAGTACTAATGAGAGCAAGAGTCAAGTTGATGTTGGTTCAGTCAGATTAAGCTTGCTCTTTGCTTAGCATGGTAAATGTTGATCTGCATCGATCATCAAGTTGTGTTCAGCAATCCTCTCAATTCCTCAGGACCGCTACATTCAAACAGACTTTGTGCAGGAATCTTCAAACAAACCAACCCAAAACCTCCAATCCAAACAAAACAAAACTTTCGTCACTTCCAACTCCCTAACGTTTGGAGATTGTGTTAAGATATTTTTAGATCTGTGGGTGAAAAATTGGCACAGTGGCGCAGAGCGTCATCACAGATGAGTTATCTTATATGTCTGATTTATTTTTTTTTTTTTTTTTGGTCTGCTTGCAATTTCAGATTTTCCAGAAAGGAAATTGGTTCAGTATCTCTTCCAAACATTCTTGCTACTTGACACAGTGCTTTGCAAAGAATGATGAAAACACAGTCTATGCCATAGGGGGCAGATGATTAAAAAGAAAAGAAGCTTTGATCTGTTACTTCTGTGTCATTCAAGAGTAATACCACTGTAAATACTACGAAGATGTTACAAAAGTGTATATGAAATCAGAATATGCTACAAATATCAGAGGTAGAGACACAATAAAGCATCAAAGAGCAATGAGAAAAAGGGAAATTGATAAATGTAAAAAGAACTTTTGAGATAGACTAATGTTAGCACAAAGCAGATTAGTAGTTCTTAAGGTGGTGGGAGAAAAGATTCTGTTTAGTAGTATAGCATGTTCCAAAATAGAAATATTTTTGTGGCTACAATTTAAACTCGGTAAAATAGATTCATTAGAGCTATTTGTTCATCTATGTAAGTGCTTTGTGAGCCACGTAATTTTAAAAAAAGCTTGATAGATATCAAATATATCTTGAACCTATGAGTTAGTAAGATCTATCCTATAAGTCACGTGTACCTAATTGTATACCCGTAGTTTAAACCAAGCCTCATCATTGCTGTTGGGGCAATGCACAGGACCTTAACGAGCTGCAGGTGAAACCCCAGGATGAGTTGTGGAGTTTGTGTTTGCTTTACAGAGTCCATGCTGACTACCCAAACATCCCAGCTATTTCTGCAAAGCCGTGTTGGGGTACGCTTCCAACAGAAACCAGCCTAATGGGTATTTTCTCGGGTAACAGAGAGAGCGGCGTGTGCTAATCAGCCGCCACTTTCTGAAACTCATTATAGTTTAACAGCTACGTTGGTAACTGATTCCAAATCTTTAGCTGCTGCTTCTGAAATGCTGAACTGCATTTCAGTCTTTTGCACCTTGTTAGCAGCTCCATCTTCATCGTGGTACAGGCCAACAAATGCCCAGATACAAAGTTAAATCTCCACTAGTAGGTACGGGAAGCATCGTTTCTTTTTCTTTTTTAAACCTGCAGATCCATTTTTCCAGAAAATATGGTTCTTGATTTTTTATTCCTAATCCTATCAATCAAGTGAAATATTTTTCCCACTCCTTATTCCAACAATTTAAGGAAGTGATCATGAATAATTTATGCTGGCAACACACATTCCTTGACAACAGAAGTTACTGTCCATATGCGTTTGCAGTAAAATATGTCTACCTTACAGAACACAGGAAATGAATCTTTTTCATCTTCTCACATTGAGCAAATCTCACGTGAAATATTTAAAGAGGTACATTGGAAAAGGATCTTGTTGAAGTAATCCCTTCCAGGAGGAAGTGATCATTACCTGGAGGCCACCCCCTTTATAGAAATACCTATATAGATTTCCACATATATATATATGTGGAATATATACATATATATTACACACACACACATATATATTTCCGCAAAGAAATCTACAGGTACACACGGCTTATATCACAAGCACATATAGGCACAAAAGTTCAAGGGGACAAGGCACTCCCTCAGATTACAATAGCAATGATGGTAGCGAACCTGATTCTAAATATGTTATACTTCCTGCATACTCTAACTTTTTGTAAAACTCCGTCCTCGTACACGCTTAGGCAATGTTGGCTGCTCTAAGTGACATAGTTTAACATTAGCAAACGTATGCAGGCAGAGTATGAAATTATTGAAGGGGATTCAAGGAAAGAATGGGCTACACTATGCAGAAAATGTGGAGAAGTAGGGGAAACATGCAGAATTATTCACAGGGTGAAAAGGGGAAGCTATTTCAGGCACTCTGTTTCAGAGACAATTCAGAGAAATATTTTAACAGTCTGCTTTGATAAATAACATCAAGCATACACACATAAAAAGCACACTAAAAAAACACACTCAAACATACTCCTGGAAGAAGATGCATTTTGGACTTTCATACCTCAATCAGCCACACATACGTTAGTAATTACATATGCATTCTCAAGTTCATATGCGTTCTGCTGTGTTTATAGGTTTACCTGATGAACTCACTATGAAAAAAAGGTATCATATAGGGGCTGGGATCTGATCTTTATTGTTTATTGTGATAACATAGTGTATTTTCACAGAGGTGTCTGGTTTTGCACTTTCTTAAGAAAGTCTCCAAACTATTTCGACTAATTTTGTTTTTCTAATCATCCTTTGTTACGACTTGTAAACAGATCCCTAGCTCCAAACATAATTTAAATATATTGGGCTGCAAGTTCAAAATAATCATAATTAAAAAACCCCCAAACAACCAAAACCCCCCAAAAAACCCCAAAACTGCAAGGAAGGAAAATTGAATTTCAGATAGTCTTTACTTACTACTAGACAAGGACTGTTCATCCAGCTTTGAGCAGAATAGTGGAGTAGATGGCCTACTGCAGTTCCTTCAGACCTGAATTACCCTATAGTCTTACAAGATTCTTGGGTTTGGGTATGTTTTCAGAAGTCCCTTATGATTTAATTTACATGGAATATCTTATTACTGGCTTCCTTCAGACTGAGTGGAACGTCAATGGCTTTGTGACCTGTAAAATCACTCTCAATGTATTGTTGGAAATGATTTTAATCAGTTCTCTGGGATGTACATCTTATTTTTCTTGGATGAAAGCCCATGATTAGGAAAAAAAAAAAAAGACGTGGACCTGGAGGAATAAAGACTCAAAGTCTAAAACTCATAATAGAAGAATGAGAATTCTTAGCCTGTACAGACTAATCTTCAAGTGTGGTTCTCAAAGGATATGGCAATGAGAATTCTTTAACCACTGTGCCCGAAGCCAAAAAACCCCCACAACAAAACAGGTTTATTAATATGCAGACTTCCCTCAAACACTGCATTTTGATGCAGTTTACACTGTATACAAAAAAGTTATTTAAGCTATTATTAGCAGCAGAACATATATTAGTGCAATTGTATATGACTTTACCTTATCAGGAAATGCATAACTAAAAGCAGCAAAAGCTATAGTTCAGATGGCTACTTAATTACTTGCTATGAATAGATCCATAAACAGCTTTGATTCTGATTTGTTTGAATATGTTAATTGAGCAATTTATCCCTGAGCAGGAGTGATTTTGCAAAATGCTATGATCCCCAAGAGACAAAAAGGTGCAAAAAGTTGAGTTGCTGCACTATTTTCTGAATTTTCTGTTCTCTCTGATGCAATTTTATACAAAAGGGCCAGTCTATTCTAAGTGGTTGGTTGAACATCTGAAAGTTGTAACAGAAATGGTTCAACCTAGAAAAGCACCGGTGGTCAAGGCCACAAATGCTATCCTGACCCCAGGAAATCTGTAGAGGTTTTACCACAGGCTTCAATCCAACCAGGATTCTGCTTCCTGAGGAATACAAAAATGTAGATTTTTTTTTTTTTTTCCATTTGCTTGTGTGGGCACCATAATGGAAAAATTTATATAGAAAGCTCTGTGGTGGAAGAAGCCATATGAGCACTCGGAGCGGTGCTGTGAGATGAATAAGGTGTCATATTTAGCAAATAAGGCAATCCTCCGGGGTGGGGAAAAAAAAAAAAAAAAAAAGAAACAGGTATGAAAAATTAGTTCCTTAGCTTAGAAGCTATAGACTGAAACCAAGAATACGTAGCTTAGAAAGAAAATGTATTGGCCTCTTCCCTATGAACACACAAGTCATTGCTGTACTATATGTACAAACTATTACAGGTGTTACGCAAACACTGCGGTGCAATTTTTTATTACTGTCTAGCTTAAAATGCTTTGTTGTTTCTTTCTCTCACTTAAAGAAAAAAAAAAGAAAAAACAAAAAAAAACCCCACAAACAACCCATCTCAGAATGTCTCCAGAAACCTACTTTCCAGCCCAAAAAGCTGGCTTAGAAGGAGTTTCTAAGACAATTTATCTTTCCATATAAAAGGTGAAAATGTGGCAAGGTATCTGCAAAATACACCCAACCATTTCTAAGAAGCTTAAAAATGCAAATATCTGGAACTGGCTATTCCTTAAAGAAATCTTCAGTAAGTTATTATTTGGTGTGCTGCTTAATTGGTCTTTTAAATCTAGAAGCTAGGGCAAACACCTGCAATTACAGTATATATTTCTTTTATTATAATATAAATACATACTAACAAGTACAATTTGGTCCTGAAATAATAGTCTTATACATTTAGAGGAGAATCTAGAATCTAACCCTGTACTCCGTGCAAACGACGAGCTTTCTGTGAAAATCATCTCCAGCTCTGTCCCCAGGTGAATTCAACTTCTAAACACCTGCCAAAGATACATCCATATACTACTTTTTTGAAACATATGCAGGAGGGGAGCTTGTATCCATCCGCAGAATCTAATCACAATACTTCTAGTTTATTAACATGATTCAGGATCCTATATGTTAAGGCCCAAGAAAGAAGAAATCATTTTCCACTTGCAGAGTCTCTGTGCTACGCTAAATTAAGCAAAATAATAGCAACAGAGACAAACCATGCGTTAGAAATAGTCCACAAACAGCAGGGAGGAGGGAGAGGCGTAACAAGCATTACAGTATCTATTAACTAACGGAATGCTTATGGAAATAGGGATAAGGTGCACATGCATGCCAAATGAATCCTTATCTATAGCACCATAAGAAAATATACCAAAATAAATTCATGAGGGAAAGCAGTTTAAAATATAAGACTGTAAGCATCCAGCCATTAGTTTCATCTGAAATGCATTTTAATCGCTCCCATCACAATGAACTCATTTCCCATCCATGAAAATGTGTTGTGTGTTTCCACTTATAACCCAGTCTTTGTTCAGTACCATTAAGGATTTATATACCATCAAATGCTATCATACACAATTAGAGCATAGAAGAAGTACTGGGTGCATATTAGAAGAGTTTCTAAAACCGGATTCCATCTTTGGCATCCCTCTTGGCCTGTGTCCCTGCTGCTCCTCTCCGTGGCTCTGTGCCTTTCCTGTGCCAGGCTGCAAGGGATGGCTTTTCCAGCTGAACCGAGGGATGCACCAGCCTGCTCCTGGCTACACATGTGCGTTGTCTTCATGCTTGTGAACACGTGCTTCAAAGCAGCTTCAAAAGAAAAAAGTCCTGCTTCTACTTGTAACCTTTCTGATTTGTGTCCTTGAAAGTGTTTAGGGAGCCAAGAAACCCCTGGCATTTTAGGGAACTAACAGTCTCGTTGTTATTGAACTCATGGTGAGAACAAGGAATGGAATGGAATGGGAGTAGACTAGTTGTGTTGCAGGGTACCTACAGCAGCCATCTCCTTGAACTGCCTGATGACTTCAGGGATGAGTAAAAGCAAAGCACGGTGTTATATAATGGTATTATATATTAATGGGCATTATCCAAATATCTCCTAATCACTGAAAGGAATGGGGTAATGTCCACTTGGCCAGGAAGCCTGTTCAAGGGTTTAACCACCCTCTTTGTGTTGTCAACGTAGCTTTGAGCCATTCCCAGGCATCCTGGCACTGGGCACCGGGGGGAACAGCTCAGCACCTCCTTCTCCACGTCCCTTCCTCGGGCAGCCGTAGAGATCACCGAGGTCACCCCACAGCTGCCTTCTCTCCAAACTAGGCAAACACAGAGCCCTCAGCCACTCCACAAAGGATGTGGGACATGCCTTCGAGCCCTACTTTGGGCACAACCAAGGACCTTAACAGCCTTCCTAAATGGGGGGGCCCTGCACACAATGCTCAAGGGGAGGCCGCCCCAGCACTAAACGCAGCGGGATGATCACCCTTTGGACGGGCCGGTGACGCTGTGCTTGGTGCACCCCAGGTGGGGTTTGCCCCCGTGGCTGCCCGGGCACACTGCTGACTGCTGCTGAGCCTCCTGTCAGCCAGCACCCCCAGAGCCCTTCCCGCAGGGCTGCTCTCCCGCCACTCCTCTCCCAAGCTGTACTTGTGGCCGGCTTTACTCCCTCCCAGGTGCAGGATCCGGCATTTGGTCTTGTTATATGTCATGCCACTGATGGTTGCCCATTGCCCCGGTCTATCCAGAGCGCTCTGCAAATCCTGCATCCACGTCACTGACACAACTATTGAAGAGAACTGGCCCCAGAACTGAGCCCCGAGAAACACCGCTGGGGACTGGTCACCAGTCAGGTATTGCCCCGTGCACTACTAACTCCTTGAGCCATTCATCCAGCCTTTCACCCCATGCGCTGTGTACCTTGTTGTTGAGGGTTTTCGTGCTTTTTTTCTCTTTCTTTTTCCTTTTTTCTTTTCCTTCTCCTCCTCCTCCTCCTCTCCTCCCCTCCATTCCCTTTCCTTGTCTTCTGTCTTTTTATTGTGCTTCTTAATTAGTGGACAAGTCTATTGAAGAAGTACAATGAAACCTTTGGCCCATTGAATTAATTGGGGAATCTTTTGTGTGTTCACTGGTTTCTTTCTGCACGTAATTTTTATGTGTGCATGTTTGGAATTGTTTAGATAGTATAGAAGAAATAAATACACGTTGTCATGCAAGTTTCAGAGCTGCATTTGGAAGTCTGCAAGCAGATGGATTTCTGTAGCTACACAGTATGCAATGAAGTCAGTAGTCTTCATGAAGTTTCAGTGTTTGGTTAATGGATTTCATCTTCTGTAGTGGGTAATATTTGAAGGTAAACAATGAGGATAATTTGTCATAGTGTAGGAAATTCTAAAACTGAATGTTGAAGTGTAAATAAATACATGTCTGTTGGGCAAGAAAAACTTCAGAGACCTCTTGGATGTCATTAGTTTAATTTGATCCATAGATAATTTAATGTTCCTGTGTTTACAGAGAACTCTAGAAATCAGAAGGTTGCCTGATTATAAAAGATGGTATCATCTGTTTCTCTTGCTCAAGGAAGTCAACTTTCTATTTGTTAAATATGGGGAAAGCTAATAAAATAAATAGGAAACTTGCTAATATTTAGACGGTTTCCGTTACAGTCAGTACTTCCACTTGAGACTTATATATTTTATTCCAGATGTCATCTTTTTATATTATGATGGAGAAATCCTTTAAAGTGCTATGTAAAATGTGGTCAAACAGCTAAACGTCCAGCAAAGCTGCATGAAATGCGAGTGTACGTGCCTAGAGAAAAGATGATGTATGTGTAAAGAAGAGTCATGGAGGGAGGCCAAAGTGCAGGCCCAGACCGAATATGCTGGAGCATTTGGGGAAGCTTTTGCAGTAATCCACTTGATCACATGTGGGACCTTGCCTGATCCAGCATAGTATTCTCTATGATCCCTAAATATCAGGCTATCTCTTGTGAATTGCAGTGTTTCATTGCAAATAAAATTTCTCGTTGCTCTGGAAAGCAGTTAGCTGTTGTCATGGATGGCTTCTGTATTTCCTACTTGAAACCTCAGTAGGAGCAGAGATGGTGTAATGAATCTTGTCCCTGATAAGGATGGAACAAAACCACTTAGCCATTCAGTTCTCATGGAGCCAAGCTACGAAGTCCAACTATGCACAGTCACAATTGTTTTGGCTTCTCAGAAATACTAATTTAGAATATATCATCTCTGCATAATGAAATGTATGTTGAATATATTAATAGGTAGTGTTTTAGTTCTGAGTATTATTGGAGTAGATGGGACAGCATTTATAAGCCTTCAATGAAAAGGAAAGCAATATTAGACATAGTAAAGCATCTTTATTTTCATGTATTCCACCCTCTTCTCCGAATTCTGTGGTCGTTTCTGTGCTTGATCTGACTTCTTTATGAATGCATAAAAAGAGTATGCAGGAGAAACAGGTTTATGGAAATACACCTTTCTCTGCTTTTCTTCCCATGAATCCTATGCCTGCTGATGCTAGAAAGAATCTGTTGGATATCTGCTAGCAGGAAGCCACGAGGCAGCTGGTACAACACTGAGGTTTCCTGGAGTGCTGTTTCTGCACAGCACTGTTGGAGGTACATGACACTCCAGGTAGCACTTTCACAGGATGCAGACTGCAAGGGTAGTTGGAGTTTCTGAGAATGCTGATTTGTGTTTCCTTAACAGAACCACTTGTATAAAAGCACTCTGTCCCTTCAGGTGGAAGTAGTGTCCCCTGCAATGAGTTAGGGTGTGTTTAATGATGGTTGTGTAGCTCCTGAGATGAGAGGGAAAGAGGTCACATTGTTTGGTTATGTGGAAGTGAAAATTTTAAAACATTCAAAAATCTCTGGAGGTTGAAAGTTTCTTGTCAGTCTAGCATGATCTTTATTCCTTTTATCGTAATTTTAATTTTTTTCATTAAAAGAATTAAACTTGTGACCTTTACTATTCATATGTGGGACTTTTGTCTTAGGACCAAGCTATGCCTTTTTCTGTAATTTGGCATAATAAATTATGATTTCTCTCTTCTACCTTATGAGCTGACTGAGATAGAACCAGATCACAACATCCACACAAGGGAAAACTTTTAAACTGGCTTCATTAAAGATGCTTACTTTAACATGAAGTCTAATTAGCTTTTTCTTTTCTCATAATGTCATGCTTCAAACCACAGGTTTGCTAAAAAGCTATGTATAGAATGTGTTTTAAAACAATGAACGGGGTTTTTATGATAAATGAAATCACTGAAGTACTGTGATGTACTGTGGAGTTCTACGTTATGCTTCATTTGAGAGATTAGTAACAGAGAATCAAGACATCAAAAATTGTCTGTCACTCACAGTGTAACTAAACTGCATTCTTCTATCTTGTAGCATCTAATGGCAGTGGGGTTTGAATTTCCTAATGAACAAGTGCTGAAATGTCAAAACCACAAGAAACATGGTGTTACACTGAACTGCATATGATAGCGGTGTTTGCTATGTAGTTAGGCAATGCCTCAGGAAAACATGCTTAGGTTTACATGGCAGACTTCAAATGGGATTCCTAAATGTAAGTGTGGCCGATGTGATTTGGGATAATGATGAAATTTTTACAAACTATCAGGAGTGTTCATTATAACTTTGAACTGTAACTTCTCCAATCCGGAGACACCTTTTGAAAGCAAAATGAAAAAGAATATTGGTTAGGAATGCAATTGTCCAGATTTCTCTTTCTAAGTGTTCAGTTGCAAATGGCCAAAAAGCCAGTATCAAAAGGAAGCTATGTTCTTGTAAATGAAGCAGGGTACTTAATGAAAACATGTGGGTTTTTTAATGCCTCACACCAATATTATTTTTTTTTATTATGAAATAATTCGAAAGGCGACCTCAGTGCACTATATTCCTTTTCCTGTCTCTCCAAGGAGAGGAGTTAGCAAGATGTGAGAGTGGAGGACATTGTTCTTGAGAGAATTAAGTTGGATCAGTGAAGACTATGTCGAGGAGTCAAGCACTCAAAAGCTGATGAAAGAAAAAAAAGGTGAAGTTTGTCTAGTGGTAACAGCAGTGGTAACAGGTAACTGCATTAGTCTTCTTTCTGCCTCTTCAGGAGAATAGAAATTAAAACTGATCTAATTTTTTAGCCAAGATAGTTCAGGAAACGGTTTCTTAAGGTTCAAGCTAATGCAGTGAAAGCTTTGAAGACCCCTTTACTTCAAGATAGCCTTTCAGATATTTTTTTTTAAACTGTGGTACCTTTTTTCAGTGATTCTAGGAAGCGTTGTTTAGAATCATAGCTAAAGAATTGTGCTATGTTTTGTAAAAGAAAAAAAATTAGGCACTAACTGTTTTAAGTTCATATGCTGCCATGATACGATAAAATGAACTGAAAGACACTTTAAGGCAGACGCACGCATTTCATTTTTCCAGTTGTATAATACCAGGTTATAGATTAGTCTAGTCCTCAGAAGGTAGAATTAGTCGTCGATTCTTCAGTTATTGAACTGAAAAAAAAAAAAAAAAATCAACACTGCGGCGAATGAAGAGACAGGACACAGCTTGATGCAAGCAAGTTGTCCATTTATTAGTGATTTTCTTACAATTATATACGTTTCTACCTTCTACATATTACACACTGATTGGTTAAATCTTAAGCGTAAAAACACTGATTGGTTGACATTTAAGGCACACCGTTAGAACAATAGGAACTTATTAGTTTACCTTGTCATAGCAACAATTCCTATTCTAAGATTAGGGGGTTTCTTCCTACGTGACTTTCTTAATTAATAAAGTTCCTTATCGGCACTATCCATTCCCTTATCTGGCTACTTGTTCCTCTTTGTCTGTCTGGTTGCCTCCTCAACTGTGACGGCTCAGGGGTCTGCAGTTAGCTTGCTCCTTTGTTCCCAGGGCTTGTGCCCTGCAAGTTCTAACAAGTCTCTATTCATCAGGCTATCAGTACTTGGACTCTTGTCCTTGAGGCCTTGTCCTACATCTCCCCCTTCCTGTTGCACAAAAAGAACCCCTGAAATCGAATGAGTTATTAATTTTTGTAAGCCTTGTAAAAGACAAGGTATAAGTAATAAAACAAACAAAAAAGCAACTAAAGCATATATAATCATCTTCACTAAACTTCTTAACCATCCTGAAATGCCCCAACCACTAAACAGTTTATCTAACCAATCCCAAGTATCACTTTGTTGAAGATGAGAAACTCCATCCTTCAATCTTTGGATGCTAGCATGAATTGATTCCGAATGATCTGAAAGGTTCATGCAACACATCCCTTCAAACTCTTCACAACCGTGACCTTGTGCCAGAAGCAAAAAATCTATTGCAGCTCTATTTTGTAATGTCGCGTGGCGAACACTATCAACATCTAATAAAAGACCAGACAGGGCACTGCTTGTGGCATTAGTTTGTTTGGCAAGCCAACAGCCAAGCTTATCTAATGTCGCTAGAGCCTTTCCTGCAGCAGCTCCAGGCTACAGAAGAGATGCAGTAAAGCGTTGGCCAAAGGACCAAAATTGCATGTTATCATCACAATCGGAGGCAAATGCATGAACGCCGCGCTTTGTCCTTCGAGAGTAGCGATGTTGTAAAATCATAGATGTGTTAGGAGTCAGGATGGAAAGTCGCCCTAAACTACGCGGACCTCCTTTTATATGAGAAGGAATGACAGGCCATGCTCGATCACCACAAATAAAAAATACTCCAGCAGGTAGTGAGAGCGGAGCATTGCTAGATTTAGACAAGTTGTTAGCAGTGTAATTACACCAGATACTTGCACTTCTAAAAACAGGATGAATAGGGGAAACGTCCCATGCCCTAGATCGATTCTTTTCCGTGTAGTTAAATTTTATGCAAAAATCCATTTTTACTGAACCAAGGAGTTCAATTTCTTGTGGTTCCAAAGTGGCCAGTGGGAGATGGGGTATCCATACATCCTAATTGTCTGTCACATTTTTTGATACGTTTTTGGGTGGAAAAAGACTTTGAAGGTCCCTAATACAGGCCATTCATCTAATGGTAAGCCCACAAGACAGGTGGAAAAAGGCTGATCCGGAGTGGCCATAGCAAGACACAGAGTATCCTGTCCAGTCAAGTTTGCCAACGTGACCCAAACATTTACCTTTGGTAGAAAAGGGGGATAAGAGCTACCTTCAATAGGCCAAGGTCCAGATGTGAACATCATTATCCATATTACTGACAATGCTTGTTTCTCCTTTTCTTTTTCCATCGTCTTTTTACAACCAGCCATTTTTCTGGTCGTACTGTCCATGACCGAGGCACTGCAATTGATTGTCCACACTCTAATCCTACAATAATGTTCTTGTTAATAATATAAATTCTGCTTGCTAATGCAATATATTGAAACAACAACCGTGCAATAGCCCGTACTTCTAGGCTTTCAATCAATGATAAAAAATTTGCAAACACTAAGTTTGACAAAATCTCAGAACCTAACCCTATAACTCCCTCTAATTCCAAAAGAGGTTTTCCCATAAAACATTCAGCTCACTGTATCTGATTAAACCTTAATATTTGATTATTACACTCAGAACACATCCAATGACCCCATCTGTCCTTTAGTCTTACAACTCGCCAGCGATCGTGATCACAGAGTTCACAATGAATCTTGATCCACGGTCGACAAGATGGTCCGTGTTCATAGCAACATAACTGTAGAAATCGAGACGCTGTCCAATCTGGCTCATGACAGTGTCGTTGAAAGTCGATGTAAGGGAAGATAATATCTGCTAGTGGTGCCGTCAGCGCGTTGGGGATCTGGTCTGGTCCAATCGTATTACCTTTGTTAAGTGGTTTAATCCAGGGCGATATTGTCCGTTCCAAGCGCTGTAAAAAGCGAAATCTAGATGCTATATCCTGAATTTGTTTACCTGACATTAATGCAAAACAGAAATCCTCACGCAGTTTTTATTTCATTCTGTAGGGTCGGTGTCGGTATCAGTTGTCTGCGGTAAAGGTTCACGGAAAGGTCGTACATTCTTTGCTGGGATCCATCTGGGTCCTTTTTCTGTGGAGACGCAAGCATAACCTTTTCCCCATGTAACAAGAGGATGTGGTCCCATAATTTTACCTGTTTCTGGATCTCGGACCAATACTGGGGCTTTAACCCGTGCCTCGAAAGAGGTATTTGCAGTGAAATGTCGAACTATCGGTGGGTTGTTATCTATTAAAGAACAATTTAAAAAATTAAAAACATACAATGCTTTCTGTAACCGTTCCTCCGGAATAGCCATTCCCATTCCCCCTTTTTGTTGTTGCAATAGACGTTTTAGAGACTGATGAGACCGTTCAATGAGAGATTGACCAGTGGGGGAATGAGGAATGCCAGTAATATGAGTTATACCCCATAGGGCAAAAAAGGTTTTTATAGTTGTTGAAATATAAGCTGGACCATTATCTGTCTTTATCTTTGAGGGAATACCCAAAGTAGCAAAAGCACGCATTAGATGTCTACGAACATCTCGTGCCTTTTCTCCTGTGTGACAAGAGGCAAACAAGGCACCTGAAAATGTATCAGTGGAAGAGTGGATATATTTAAGGTTACCAAATTCAGAATAATGTGTGACATCTGTTTGCCATAATTGTAGGCTTTGTAATCCTCTAGGGTTAACTCCTGCAGCAACTGATGGGAAAGAATGTTTTTGACAATCAGGACAGACAGCAATAATATTTGACGCTTGTTGAGAAGGAAGGTCAAACTGTCGTTTAAGAGCTCCAGCATTTCGATGGAAAAAAGAGTGACTTAGTTTAGCTTGTGCAATGCGGTCTGGCAGTACTTGAACTGGTAACGTCAATAGATCAGCTCGTCGATTGCCTTCTGCAAGAAAACCAGGTAGTAAGGTGTGAGATCGATCTAATATGCATAACAAAATAAGGCGCAGATCGAGAATCCAAAAGGAAAATAAGTTCCTGTAACAGGGTAAAAAGTTGTGAATGTGAAACACTCCACAGCACAGAAGCTTCGGCTCGTGTAACAATACCTGCAACATAAGCGGAATCAGTAACAAGGTTGAGTGGTACGTTCCATCTTCGGAAAACACGAACAACTGCATTGAGTTCTACTATTTGAGGTGAACCGGAGACTGTCTCTATGTCCGAGTCCCATCGTCTCCGTTGATCATCCCACCGTAGGAGAACAGATTTATGTGATTTGCCTGATCCATCTGTAAACACAGTAAGTGCCTGTAAGGGTTGTTTGCTTCTTTTGGGTTTTAACATCAGACGAAAGTCAATGTTAAACAGTTTGTGTGAAGGTGGATGGGAAGTTATTTCACCTGTATAGTTGGCAAGTGCCATAACAAAGGTGTCTGATTGCTGAATTCTTCATTTACAAATATGAGGCAGATTTCCTTAGTTGTTCTTCAAAAAAAAGTGAGTGTATGTAGGTAGGCCAATGCAGTGTGGCAACAGATAAGCTGCAAGTTCACATACTAGTTGCTCTTGGGTCTCTGTTTCTGCATGTGTGAATTTTGGTATCTCAGACTAGTGATGTGCGGATATACAAAAAAATATAAAGTACACTTTTCAAAGATGTGTGTGTGTGTGTGTATGTGTTGGTCTGTATCCATTTGTTATTTTGGTGTATACGGATTGCTTTATTCCAGGGATTACCTGTTTGTTGCATAGTGTTTAGCATAGTGAGGCACGTTCTTTGTGCCTAGTCAACATGGTGATGAAAAATATGTTATTGGTAATTAAAGAAGCAGAAAAGTTTCACCTTCTTTTGATTTTGTAATTTCATTAATAATGTGTGTGAAGAAATAACGATGTACATGGTATTATCTTGGGAGAAATATTGGAGGCTTAGGAAGGTAGTATTGGAATGTAACATTTTCTTGGTATTTACAGGGAGAAATGACCTAACGCGAAAGACCTAATACAAAACCTTGTGAATATAAATTGGAAGTGCTACATGTAAAGGTAGACATGTTCATAGGTACAATATATAAGTAAATACGCAGTGCGGCATTTAGAAGTACCTTGCAAGTTACAGGTGACAAGATATAGATAAATATTTTGCATTTTCAGGAAAGTAAAATGTGTTGGTGTTTATGGCAGAATTATGGGGTGGTTTGGCTTCACCTGGCAGTGGTGAGGATAGGAGCTCATGTAATAATATATCCCCTTGCTGGCGGTGCAGTAGAGAGGTACAAGCAGCTTGGAGAGTGTTGTGCCTGGAATATGCCAAACGCATAGCAATGCATATTGATGGTGTCTTGGAGATAAGGAAAGAAGAGTTAGGCCTGGATTGGAAAGTAAATATGGGAGAGGACAAGGCTTTAAGATAGTTTCATTCCAATAATCGTAATGCCTTAAAAACATGATCTGTGCAGTACTTTTTTGATATGGAACAAGTATGTACCTGCAGAAACAGCCTCGTATCGTACATTTTAATTCTGGTAGGGTGGAAATGCTGAGATGTAATAATGAAAGAAAAATTCTTAAAAAATTGGCCATTACCGCCATTTAAGACTACTTTCCGTTCCAACAGCATGTCAAAATACTGAGACAAAAGAACAGCCCCTTGAGTAGCTTGGTGCCTGGGCGCATGTCTGAATCACCATGTGTCTGCCAGCCTAGGCGTTGGTTTCTGTCAGTCTGGCCTGTTATCAGAACATTCTCATTAATAAAAATTAATATCCCTTAGATATTATGATTCTATAACTTGATTTTTAGGCTGGTGATGTAATGTTTGTTTTATCTAGGCTGGTTTTACGCCATCTGATTAATGGTTAATGAGGGCTGTTCCCTCTTTGAAATTGCACCTTAGAGGAAAACATTTGTTCCCACACATCCATCCCCCACCCCAAGGGGCTGTATGGAGTGTATGGGATTACAACTGATAAGATCTTAAATGTTATCTGTTTGTTCCTTCTCATATCTTTTAATAAAGATGGGAATTGACAGTTGACCATAAATCCATATAATTTTTTTCTTCATTAAGATTATAACATGGAATTTGTATTCATCTTCCTTTGGACAAGTGACTAATGCTGAGCAGGAATGGTTAATCCATTTTTTAGTTTCATGAAGTATATCTGCAGAAGAAGGTGGTAATTAATGGCATTCAATGTAAACAAAGATTTTAAAAAATAATTGTCTAACAACCTTTTTTTGGACAGGTAAGTACCTGGCATAGCATTTGAAACTTCTTAGTAGCTGCTACTATAGTAGACTTAATACTCATTATTACGAAGCTCAAATGTTGTTTAGGTACCTTAACTGTGAATTTCAGAGCTTAATTTAAGCTTAGATTTTTTTTTTCTAGGATTAAGGTTGCTGTCTAGAATCTTTCCACCATAGAATTTAACCCCTTAAACACGCAGAGTGGAAAATTTGGTTTATACTGTGGACTCTATCACAAAAGTACAGTATTGGGCTAATGAAAAGTTAAATAATGTACCACTATCCTATGAGTTAATAAGAGGAAAAAAAGCTGCTTATCAGTATGTTCTGTCTTAGCTTAACAAATGAAGAGACAGACTGAGTGACAGTTCACTTAACTAATTTTCTGTTAACTAAATTTTTAGCTGTCATCATCGGGAAGTCCCCATTCTCTCATATTCTGGCTGCTTGTGGTTTAGCCTAACAAACTGGAAGCAACCTTTACAAAGGAAAGTAAATGGTGTATCTAAATCTAGCTTTCATCATTAAAAAAACCAGAAAACACAGGAAATGGAAAAATTTAGTAAATAATTTATATTTTCCTGGATTTGTTTTACATAATGCTGATTAAAGACATTGAGTTGACCATGGTGTCCTCTATTTAAGACAGAGGCAGTACCAGACTTGCTACTGATTTGAAGAATCAGTCAGCAATACGCAGGCGAGCGGAGGTTATCTTTATTCGGCAGCGCTGGGTGCATGGGGGATCGCTCCGCCAAAGTCATGCACCCCGAGGTGACTTTTCAGTCCCCCCTTTATACAAGCTACTCAGACCTATTCATTAGTTTTCCAAGAAATTGTTTACATATTCATTCCAATTCTGGGAATTCATTTACGTATCTCGTGCCTGCAGAGTCTATTCCTCAGGGGCCATGTTTAAAGTCTTTGTCTTCGCCACGTTGCATGTACAACAGGAATCTAAGACAGAATGTCCCTTCTGAAGATAACCAACCCAAGGACTTAGCAGTCTGTGCATCCGTCATGTGGCAGTAAGGGTCCTCGGACATCTCCTGATTTTTAACTAAACGTAGGTGCGTCATCCTTTAGATAAGTGGTACAGCATTCGCTATTCATTCCCCCCTTTTCTAACAACTTCTGCAAATTCTTTTGCAACTACAAAAATCATTATGCCTTATGATCATTCCTTGACAGCACCAAACAAAACATTGAAGTAATATACATATTATTCCTAAAACTATTACAATAAGTATTATAACAAAAGCATGCTTTAACCATTCCAAATTAGGTAACCACGAAGTCAGTTTGTTCCATATAGTTTCAAAACTCCATGAGAAATTGTCTTTAGTAATTTCATGCAGGATCTGCACCGCGTTCCATATCTTATGGATGTCTGTTTAATCATTCCATCCATCAGATTGGGAACAAGTATTTTGTCCTGGGTTTCCAGGACATGTTCCTCCTGTCTTGTTTTAGCTTTCTAATGACAGTTATTATCACTTTTCATAACTACTGTGGTGGTTAGGTTTAATATTTGTAAATCAAACCTGGGACCCAACTTATAAGTTTTATTATCAAATAGGTAATATCCTCCACCATAGGTTGGTTTTTTCCAAAAGTCTGGCCATGTAGGCCATTTGCCATCTAGATAATTCCAGTTTTGGGAGGCCACCCCATACAGGGGTGTTATCAGGCCTCCCTTAGGAAGAGAGGTACGTATCCAGCATTCCTTAGCTTTCGTGGCATTAACAATTCTTTGGAGTGTTGAAGACGGGTATTGTTTATCCATGTTTCAGTTTCTAACATCTCTACAGCTATTACAATTAAGATCAGAATAACTCTACACAAATATCCCTGATCCTTTTGACAGTCCATTGTGTTTCTAGAAGTTATTAAAATTTAAAAAATTATTACTATTACAATTATGATCTAATAAATCGTAGTTTCATGGGTCCTGCTGAGGTGACAGCCCGTGATTTCTCAGAAGCCTTCTTTGTCCAAGAGTAGTGAATCCAGGCTGGTTGTTCTCTTATCTTGACGGCGGTGAAGGTTGTCAGCAGCACCTGATAGGGTCCTTCCCACTTTTCTTCTAAAGGTTTCCCTGAAGAAGTCTTTATATACATATAGTCACCAGTTTTAAAGGAGTGGATTGGTTGATCTAACCCCCTGGCCCTTGCTCCCAATATCTGTTTATTTATAACCTTTAATTGTCCCTGGAGGGCCTTCACATATTCACACAAACATCCCTCTCCCAGCTGTCTCAGATCTTGTTCAGCAAATTGTAACTGATATGGTCTCCTGTATACTATTTCGAAAGGGCTTAAATTTTCCTTTGTCCTTGGCTTAGTTCGGATTCTTAATAATGCTAAAGGGAGAGATTGTAGCCAAGTTACATTTGTTTCTTGCCTTATTTTTGCTATTTGTTTTTAATTAAACGGTTCATTTTTTCCACTTGTCCACTTGCTTGAGGCCTATAAGGAGTGTGTAATTGCCAATCTATTCCTAACACTGTACTCACTTGTATTGTTTTGTCACAAAAGTGTGAGCCTCTGTCAGAAGAGATTGTTGCCAGTACCCCAAAACGGAGAATAATCTCATTCAACAATCCCTTCATTACCTCTCTTGCTTTGTTTGACAAGGAAAAGCTTCTGGCCAACCTGAAAATGTATCAGTCATAACTAATAAATATTGGCACCCCCTTTTTCTTGGGAGTTCAGAAAAATCAACTTGCCACTGTTATCCTGGATAATTTCGTCTACTAATGTTCACTAGTTTTATTCTATTTGTTACATTGGGATTATTATGTAAACACACTTCGCATTGCTGAGTCACCTGCTTTATTGTACTGTATAAGTTTTGCCCTATCAATTTTTGATTTAGCCTTTTATATAAAGTATCAGCTCCCCAATGAGTCTTATTATATTCTGTTAGGGCTGTGGTCCATATTAAATTGGATGGTACCACTATACGGCCATCTGCCAAATAAGCCCACTTATTTAATTTTATTTTACGATTCATGTCCTGAATTAGCTTTAGGTCTTCTTTAGAATAGTTTGGTTCCTGATCTGCACTTACAGTTTGGAATTTACCGTCTGGCATTAAGGGTAATTCCTCTTTTCCTACTTTCTCTGCTGCTCGTCTGGCCTCGTGGTCAGCCAGGCAGTTTCCAATCTCCAAATCAGTGCCTCAATGGGTCATCTTACGTTCTTCCTTCCTGGATGACCCTCTTATAACAGAGGGGGCCATTCCTCACATCAGGGTCTGGCATGGCACATGTTCCCACCGCTCAACGCCTACTGGGTTGCAGCCAACAGCGGAGCTCAAGATTCTTCTTGGTGGCAAACACAGAGGCCAACCCAGTCTTGCCCTTGACTATGGTAGGAGGCACCTGACCAACCTTATTCCTTGTACTTCGCTGTCAATGCAGAGTTTCATCTGCACATCCCATAACAAGTCACTGTCATGGCAAAACACACAGATTTACATTAGTAGAACTACTACAGAGTGTATTTTATTTCAGTTTTCATGCCAATATCCCCTACAGCCCTGCTGACCAAGGGATATTGTTTTACCTGAGCTAGACAGGCCTTCCCCTTATCATTTTTACTGTAGCAGGTAAAGCATTTTTTTTGCCTTACCTGGAATTTATTTCCAGATATACCTGGTTATAGATTTCTTTTACTTCAGGGAGGTCTTCTTTTCCACTTTTCTGTTGAATTAAAGATAAGCTCAAGATTTCAATTAATTGATTATTTTTAGCCTTTAGTTTCATTTCTCCTTCTTTAAACGTCCAGATCTTCTAATAAATCTCATCCCAACAAAGATTTTGGTGAATTTAGCATTCTTATTGTTTTCTTAGTTTGTATTTTAAAGGTTTCAGAATGTTTTCCTGGTGGCCAGCAGCTCCCCCACAACTGTAACAAATTCTTTTCACTGAAGTTTAACACCAAATAAGTTGGTTTTGCATTCACTAAAAATTCCACCTCATTTTTCCTAGTCCCTAGTTCGCCAGAACGCCTTGCTGGTTCTTTAGCTCAGGGCAATCTCGCTTCCAGTGTCCACTTTCCCTACAATATGCACAGTGATCCGATCCCATAGGAGAGGGATTCACTCTTTCACTTCTGCCCAGCTCTTCTTCTCTTACCTTCTATACGTGTTCCCTGTTCCTTCTATCAACTTTTCCACATCACGATTACCTTAGTGAAAATCAACTCAAACCTCTATCCAGGCCTATTCACAACCAACTTTCCAACATCTAAATTTCCCCATCCCAGATTCACCTTCACTCTCCTCAGACCCGCTGCCTGCCCTAGAGGGGCCGTTACCGGTCCTGTTGTGCTGCAAATGCTGCAGCAATCGGGGTGACATTGTCAGGTCCTTCTGCTCAATTGTCAGCAAGAGCAACCCCCTCCTCCCCACCAGCAGAAGGGTTCGGGGCAGGAGATGCTCTTCCTGCTCTGCAGGTTACACAAGCCTGCCTCTGCTACAGCACTTCTGTTTTAACTCTTTCTGACCCTGAATGCAAATCTGCTCCTTGTTGCTTTAAGTCTGCGTTCTTACATACCATGCCTTCGCAGGGGGCTGCGCTTTTCCAGCGCCGGGTGGGCACCGGGGCCCGGGGGGCAGCGATCTCGCTCGGGCTCTCGGCAGCGGAGCTCGGCAGCAGCCCGGGCTGCGAGAGGGGGGCGGCTCGGGGGGCGCGGGGCCACCCGGGGCGGGGGGACACCCCTCCCGGCCGGCGGGCGGTCCGGCACCGGTGCCGCGGGCTGGAGCGACCCCGCCCGCCCCTCCGTCGGGGCCAGCCGGCGGCTGGAAGCCGGTGGCCGCCCCCCGCCCCCCCGCGCCGCGGTGCGCTCGCTGCGGGGTGCGCCGGCGGGGCCGCTGTGCCCGGGCCGCAGAGCCCGCACGGCAGCCGGGGAGGGCTCCGCCGTCCCCCCCCGCCCTGCCCGGGGGCGGCTGCGGGAGCGGCGCGGGCGAGCCGGGGGAGCTGCGGGTGACGGGCGCCCCCCGAGCGGCTGCGGAGGACGGGCACGACCGCGGCAGAGGCCGCGAGTGCGGCGTGAAGGTGCCGGTCAGCCGGAGCCGCCTCCCGCGGGGGGCCCGGGCTCGCTGCCGGGTCTCCGCGCGGTCGGGGCTGTCGCTGCCGAGGTTCGAGACGTTTCGCCGCCGCCCCTCGGCCCGACACGCTCCTGCGACGGCGGCGCTGGCCGTGCCCGGCTCGGGGGAGCCGTTTGCCAGCCGGAGAGCGGACCCCTTCTCCGGGAGAGGCCGGAGCGAGGCGGCGAGCGCCGGGGAGCGCGCAGGGAAGGGAGCGGGCAGCCCTGCGCAGGGGGCGAACCCGGGGGCTGCGCCGCGGCTCCGCACTCGCGGCTCCGCCTCAGCCGCCGGCAGCCCCCGCAGAGCCGCCCCCGGCCCCGCACCGCGCCGCGCCGCAGGCAGCCCCCGGCGCCCCGGGAAGCGTTGCGGACCGACGGCTTGCACGTAGGTGGTCAGCAGAAGGCAGCTCTGCGCCTTAAGTGGCAGCGTAGAGGCAAGATGTGTCTGCAGCGAAGCAGCGGAGCGGGTCCGGAGGACAGCGCGTGTCGCAGGCGCTTGGCAGCACACGGCCTCGGGAGGGGGAACAGACGCCATGGGGCAAGCTGGGGCACAAGGTAAGCTCAAGGAGAACCAGTTGGTTAATGGGACCAAACAGAAATTACTTGAACTGTGCATGAACACTTGAGTGAAAGTAAAGACCGCTGTGCCTTTAAATGGGGACGAGGCTCGTAAGACCCAGTGAGGATTAAGTGTGACTAAAGGTCATCGTAAACGGTTTTTCCAGGGGTATAAAGTATTTTCCTGTCGCGAAGAGCTGTGCTAGCTTTGTGGGTTTGCCCCCCAGCTCCCGTCCCCGCAGACACGCGTAGCTGGTCCCTCGGCCGTGCGGGTGCTCGATCCGTTGCGCGGCGGGCGATGGGATCCGGCCGTTGGCCGGCAGCATCAGGTCCCGAGGAGACGGTCGCTGCCAGCCCCGGCCGGGCTCGGCGCTCGGAGGGGCTGCGCGACGTCCCGGTGCGGCAGCGGCCCTTCCCGGGGCTCGCCCCCCGTCTGGGTGCGAGGGGGGTGGCGGCCCGGCGGGTGGCGGGCCTGCCGGGGTGGGAGATGCGGCTCCAGGTGCTTTGCCCGCCGGCCCGGACGGTGCTTTCGCCTCTCGTTACGCGTTCGGGGGAGGCAGGAGGGTCGCCGTTACCGTCAGCGAGCCCGTGCTGCCGCCGCTGCCCGGCGCCGGGGCTGTGTGGCATCCCGGGGTGGCGGGGAGCGGAGCGATGCGCCTCGTCCTTGCAGGGTGCTGAGCTGCCCTTCCCCGGGGCCAGGGCTCGCTGCCGCTTCCAGCTGCACAGGATTTGGTCCCGCAGCCTCAGGGTGAGGGCTGGATTTTCGCGAAACGAGGAGGAGCTGCTGGCACCTTCTGTACTGGCGGGCGGCTTGATTTCTTGCTGTGCTTTTCATAGATTTTTAATAGCCCGGTGGAGTACAAATTGTAAAGGAAACTTCATACGCAGAGTTTTAGAGTTTGAAGAGAGATTATTCACCCTCCAGCTGTCGTGAGGTTTCACCTCTCCTTCCTGGCAGGACTGATCTTCCAGTTAGAAGTGAAACAAGGTCAAACGGTTAAGAAAAAAGGTTTCCTTCTGTCAGGGCGAATCTAAATCAATCAAATTCCCGGGCACCAAAGTGTGCTGTGTAACAAATGTGAGTGCAAAGGGAAGCACGTAGCTACCGGTAGCAGAAGAGCATGTGCGAGAGAAGTTGTGGGTCTTCTCTCTAAGTTCTAACACCTTGCTCTTTGCGCTGTTCTGCAAATTTGCCTGGATTTTAAGTATGGACAGAAGAGGGAGAGACCGAACATATGCATTTGATTTACTTAATAGAAAATATCTTGGCAGAAAGACATGCTTGTGCTGTGTATTCTGTTAGAGTTTGGCTTTTTAAAATACCCATATGTTCTGTCTAATGAAAAGCTGGTAGTATCTCCCATTCACCTAAGAATATATGTTCAAACATAGCTTGAGGTATGCTGCTAATCCCGTTAAGAAAAATGTCTAGCTTAATATCAAACTAGCTAAAGTGCAGTCACTGGGGAATATCTCGGTGCTTGTAAACTTTAATTTAAAGAGTGCTATGAGGCTGGATTACCCGATAACCAGAACGATTGAAACAGCACTATAAACCCTCTTTTTTGAAGGAAGACTGCAGGTCACTTTGAACAGCATAGAATCATAGAATCATTTAGGTTGGAAAAGTCCTTTAAGATCATTGAGTCCAGCCATTAACCCAACACTGCCAAGTCCATCACTAAACTGTGTCCCTGAGCACCACATCTACACCTCTTTGAATTGCCTCCAGGGGTGGTGAGGCCACCCTGAAACTTCCCTGGGCAGCTGGTTCCAGGCCTTGACAACCCTTTCAGTGAAGAATTTTTTCCTAATGTCCAATCTAAACCTCCCCTGGGGCAACCTGAGGCCGTTTCCTCTTGTCCTATCCCTTGTATCCTTGTTGGATCTGGTAGAAATGATCCCCAAATGGCAGTGTGTAAAGGATTAATTTAAATTCCAGATTCTGGTTGCCTGGCATTAGCAAAAATAAAGCTTTTGTGTTATTTCTCTTAACAGTTAAAAATTAGATGCAGGAAAAATAAAGAGAAACACTAAGTACTGCATTTCCACACCCCCCCACCCCCCCCCCCCCATTTACCTTTTGGTAAGACAGAACTAATTTGCTCTCCTATCTGCTGTGCATCCTGGTGCTGAGCTAATCTTTTCTATGCCCTAGATTGTTATTAGCCTTGCTTGCTTATCACTGAAAGATTTACTTTCTAGGACTCCTTTTAATTCCATTTGGTCCTACACTGCCTTTTGTCTTAAATGTTATTTTTTTGTAGTGTCCTTTGAAAGATTCTTGGCCTTTTCTAACCTGGGACAAATTTATAGTAGCCTGGTCGAGTTTTCCTAATCGTTAATGATCTTCCCAGCAGGATATGTTCTTTGTCTTCTTCCTAACTTGATTCAGGACGCATTCTGTTTTGAAGTGCCCTTACCCTTGAGCCATTGTGCTGGGATTTAGTGGATTGACCCAAACTCTAGTAGATTTTTCTTGAGGCTTTTCTGTGTCACTTTGCACAGCACTGGTAAGATACCTGCTGTCAAAGTGCTTGTATTTTAGTAATAACTCCTTGGCATTGTTAAAGTAAGTATGTTTAAATTTTCCTTTGGCCGACTCATCTGTTTTAATTCCTTAAGTATTCAGATTTGTTCTGAGACAGGTCGAGGAAAGGAGCACTTGTTCTTTACAGAGGATGAAACAGCAGAAATAAATGTGTAAATAGGCATGACCATTAGGCCATCAGGGGTGTTTCTATGGGTATGCCTGCTATGCCCAGAATGGTGTAAGAACAGTAATCCGCTTTGCAGATTTGGCTGTATGACCATATCACTATGTTTAGAGGTGCAGGCATCAATAGATGCAAGTGTTTTCACAGAATTAAGAAAACCATCTTGTCCATGCAGTCCAGCCATAAATGATGCAGAGAACAACAAATAATAGAAAAAAAAATGTCTTTTCAGAGGCATATGAGTAAATAGAGTATTCTGTGCTGTCCTGTACACGCATGTGTGTACATGTATTCGTAGCCAGTGAGTTGTGGCTCCTAAGCCTGATTTAAAAACTGAATGAGTTCATTATAATCCCCTCCTCCCCCGCCCTCCCCCCCCCCCCCAAAAAAAAAATATCTCTGAGGAATCAATCTAATCTGCCTTACTAAATGAACATGTGAAAGTGCTTACCAGGGATAAACCTGGGGACTCTACATATTTCTCTCTTTTTCCTCCAACAGAATGAAAACACCTTTGAGACAATAAAGGAGTTGGAAGAGGAGCCAGTGTGTCCCATTCAGTATTCTCTGTGTATCTGCGTGCACCGCTTCCCCTGTTTGGTTTCTGATCGAGACGGGAAGGACAGGGAGGGTGTAAGGACATTGCAACTCTCAGAGAGAAGGTAGGCTTTTGTGCTGGCTTCAGGCAGTTCTGAGCTCTTTGGGGCTTAAATCTCCCCAGGATGGGTGTGATGTCGTCTACTCCAGGGCAAATGGAGAGGAGGAGGGGCGCCTGGAGGGAGGACCCAGGGCGCAGGGGACACCCTGAGCATCAGAAGTTGTTGGAACCAGTGATGACTAGAGCTGTGACCAGGGGGGACCTCTCAGATTTCTCTGCATGTGGTACCCCAGTTGCTGGGACGTACATGAAGCAGAGATTGTGCGGTGTGGTGGGAGGGTGACTTGGTTTGCAAAGGGGGAGCTCAGGCCAAGCCCCTGCAAGGCAGGTAGAACTGCAGATCCTCCCTGTGCTTCGTGTTCACCTTGCCTATGACAACGTGCCGCAGAGAAGCTGAGCACAGCCCTTTGCTGACGCCCAGCAGCTTGTGCTCCCTGCTGTGCCCCTCTGAAATATTTTGGTTGATCGTCATTTCATGGCGAGCTCTATTGTCCCCACAGCCAGGGCTACTGCAGCAGTAGCAAACCAGGGCTTCTAGTTCCTCCCCGACGCCTGCCTTCCTCCCCCTCTGCATCTCCCCAGCTCTCACAGAGGAGGGGTTGCCAGTGGTGCCTTCTCCAGGCAGGGCACATCTGCAGCTTCCATTGAATACCCTCCTTCCCTTTGAAAGCCCTGCCTCTTTCTGGCGGGTGGGGTTTGCTCATTTCCGTGAGCGCTTTTGCAGGTGGTGGTGACATGGGAAGGAAAGGGACATACAGTGCTGGAGGTAAAGAGCCGCTGCGCGTCTGGTTACACCGTGTTTGTACAGCTGAGGTGGGTACAAATCGGGGGTGGCTTTGCTGGAGAACTTTGCCAGGGCTATAACTGACCGCCTGTTTGGGAGTCCCAGAGCAGCACGTTCGGTAACAGGAGATCGCTGCGCTGCCTGCCCTTGCCGTTGCTGTTGCGCATGCGGCAGTAAACACCTCCTCTGCACAAAACTGAGTCCGGGTAGAGTCCATGGAGACAGTGTTGGTAAGAATCCCAGGTGCTGCAGAAAAGCAGTCTGAGGTCTCAGCTGAGCTGTACTGCTTCAGAAGGGAGATTAGCCATAGATAGGTACGTGCTTTCTTTCTCAGAGAGGGGGAGGATGGTGTGGGATAGTCCTTTGCTCGGTGGTCCTGTGGGCATGTGCACTGGAGAGGAGCCATCACAGGCCACCTCTTCCTGAGCAAGCCACCACTGTGGGAGGCACCGAGATGCTCAGCAGAGGCAGTTTAGGAGCGACAGGGGTGATCTGTCCCGCTGCTTGGAGGTAATCCCCTCCATACAACCCTGAGATGCAACGTACCCAGCTAGAGGGAATCCCAGTAGAGGTGGACAAAAAGATGAACACGTGCAGGTATTGCTCCCCAGCAACATGCGAAAAAATTCATCAGCAGTACATATCCTGGCATGTATCCGTTCATATGGAAGGTGAAGATTTATGGTTTTTAGTGTAAGTGAGAAGTTGTTGGACAGTCTGTTTTGCCTTGGAACGAAACCATACAATTAAATTTCGCGAAGCAACCCGTGTTTCAAATCCATGGACAAGGTGAAATGCCATGTGCATGAGAGCGTCTCTCATCAGCGCGGATCTTTGCTGTCTCTAAAGCAGTGCAGGCTGGGGCTGTGGGTGCTACTGGAGATATGCAGCCCGCCTGCACTGCAGGAAGGTCATTCTGGTCTGACTGTCAGCTGGAGCTGTATGTTGTACAATATTGTACGTGTTGTGCCAAGCTTTCTGCAGGTAAAGAAAGCAGCAGTCATGTATTTGACAACAGCAATCATAGGTGATGCTGTGAAGAAATTCAGGGAAAATCTGCGGCGCATGTGATTTTGACTACAACCGAGCTGTAGTTCTGACTTGTCTTGGTCACTTTAATTAGTAATGTGTCATTAATTTAAAAATAACCGGTGCAGTTAAAGAGCATGGGTGTTGGTCAGAAAGGCCTGGTTTCTCATGTGTAAATTCACCAAGTCAGAGGCACTGATGCAAGTGCCTGGATGAATCGGTAAACAGGGCTGGGCTAGCCAGGGCTGGCACGGGCAGCGTGTGCAGCATGTAGTGGTTTAGGCAATAGCTCTAACTCAGAGTTATGGTGGAGGTGCTGAATGTGCTTGGGTTTGAAAGCACACAGTCTTCGTTAGCTTCAACGGAAACTGCAGGATTCTGCTGTGCAAATCAATGAAACTGTGAGATACAATCCGCTGTTCAGGAAAGTCAGAACATGTTTTTAAGGAAGTCTCTGTTGGGAGGTAAAACCGCTGCTGAAGCGATAGCAGCGACGGAGCGTGTGTAAAAGAGCCTGGGGAGACCCGCAGCCTTCTGGAGCCAGGCAGAGTATTTCCTGTTCACTTGAGCTATTGGTCACGACGGGAAGATGCTTCCTACAAACTGGGGTTTGTTCTAATGGGAATAGGTGACTTGTGAATAAAGAGGGCAGTGGAGAGTTGTCTTTTTTCCCCATTTTTGGAAAACGGAATGCATTATTGTTCCAGTTTAACAGTAGGTGGCACTTGGTTCCAGTGCAAGTAGTTATCTCTTCATTGCCATAAAAAGAAATCCATACAATTACATCAGTTCTGATTCTGAATCAAAGAATGAAAATAGCTTCTGGACAGGGTCTTGACTACTAATTCATGTGCTGTGCTATCTGCGTGGTGTGTCTTCATTGCCTTTCACTAAAATTCCTCTTTCCTGTGAAACCAGTTGTGTTTGTGGGTTTGGGATCTTTTTTTCTTTCCTCTCCTTGTTCGCAGATCCACTTGATTTTTTTCTGGTGGTGTTACAACGAACATTGTGCAGTCCTCCTAATGCTTTGTCCATCAGTAATGTTTTCACTTTTTTCTTGTTCCTGTTTTAAGAGACACTATTGTTTTCTAAGGGCTGTATTTTTGTTATGTCTTGCATGATGAGTGAATTCAAAGTACTTTCAATGGCATAATACACTTTGTAGTGTAATTTTGTGAAAATGCTTCTGTATGAATTACAAAAAAGATCATTTTATATTATTTCAGGGGTAAACCCTGAATTAATCAATCTTGGATGTGGTGTTTCTGTCTTCTAGAAATACGTGAAGCTTAACTTTGTTTTTATAGGTTAAGAAGGAAAAAAGCAAACAAAGATGTTCAAAAGTGCAGACCATGGCAAAACAGGAGTGTGTGGATAAATTAATTAACATCACTAATCGGCAAATGAAACAAAAGATTACTGTAAGGAAGAATGACTGTTTGAAAATGGAGAGTGAAAACACGATAGAAGAAAAAGACAAAAAGTTTTTCGTCTGGGGAGAGCTCAAAATTGATTAAAGTGCCAATGAAAGGGTAAGCTAAGGAAATAATCTCTAGCTCTTATTTGTAGTGCTATGTAAGTGTCTTAGGTTTTCTGATACTGTGGTAGTTGAAGTAGTTTCCTCAGTGGTGAAAGCCATAGTGAGTAGTCCACTGCTTCTCAAAAAATGAAGAAAAATTCTTTTTTGACAAAATGAAGCGCACGATGGAGGTTCAAATTTATTGCCTGCTCTAAAAAAAGAAAAGGGGAAACCAAAAGAAAACCCCCACCTAAATTCCTGTGATTTCCATGTCAACACTGAGGTAAAATGCATCTTCAAAACCAGAACTGAAGACTGGAAAAAGCAGTCATTTTTGTAGGAAAAGGCCACCTAGAAAAGAAAAGTAGGAACTTGGGGTTTGCTACTCCTCCCTTTTCTAGGTGATTTTAGTGATCTCCGTGCAGTTGGTGTTTTCCTTTTCATTAAGTTAATATGCCCTTTGTCAGGAGAGGGGAAAAGATGATATTACCAAACCAATCTCAAAAGTCTAAAGAAGGCACACGTATTTTTATGCAGACCTAAGCAGGAGCTTTTTCTGTCTGTCCTTCAAAGGAATCTCTGCTCTAGGTGCTTTCTGTACCGTGGCTATTGGATATAGTCCAGCTTAACCTGGATCTAGCTCAGATTCCACGTGTCCCCCTCACTCCTAGGGGAAGGGTTTTAAATACTTGGGCATATTCCACGATCTTTACAGTCAAGTCTGTGATTTTATCATAGATATTTTTTGTCTCGGTTGTTTCTGGACATCATCTTAAGTATGTCTGTTTCACAGAAATATTTTTTATAAACCTATTCACTTGGTGATTTTTTTTCTTTCTTTCTGTGTAATGCAGTAAAATTGCCCTGAATGCCAAAGGTGCAAAGAAAAGTAAAAGACAGCCTTCAAAGCAGAAGGCTCATCAGCAGATGAGCTCTTCCAGTGGCAATCATGGTCAAGTACCGGATGAGAGCACTTCCAGTGAAACATCTGAGGATGAAGGAAGGTATGCCTATAAGGAATGTTGAAAATAAAACTTACTTAATGACAAAAATTGGCCTGAGAGCTAGAGGCTAGTTTGGGTTTTTGTTGTGTGTTTAGGTTTTTTGTAAACCTGACGCCTATGAAGATTCTTGTTCTTTCATGTGACCACCTGATGTTCTTTCTTGTTCTTTCTTGTTCTTTCCTGTGACTACCTGATGCGCTTTGTGTTGACAAACACTTCACTTTTGTTTAGAGTGCTTTTGAACATGCTGGCCAAGTCAACAATGAGGTCACGTGCACAAATTCTGATTAATTACATGAGTGTGTGCACAGGCATAGAAGTATTTCATGTGTTTAAAAAGGGTGAGGTATCTCAGTTTTTTTCACTGCAGGTACCTCAGGATTTTTTGCCCTGCTCCCCGCTCCACCTTTTCTCTTGCAGCTGTTCCCTCCTGACTTCTTGCCCACCCTGAACTTACTTGTGTGGGTTGTGGCAAAGTGCGAAAGAGAAGTTGTTGACACTGTTCAGCCCTAGCTAAAAATCTGGTGTGTTAGCAACACTGTTTTGGTCAGAAATCTAACGCACAGCCCTGTGTGGGCTGCTGTGAAGAAAATAAACTGCATCCCAGCCAGACCCAGGACACCAGAGAATCCAAAATTACAGTTCTTTGACCTGTAGGAGAAGGATTCTCATTACTGAAGAGAGCTGAACCCCTGGTATTAAACAGGGAATGCACGTAACCGTATAGCTCCGTGTCTGTAGCTGTAAGATTTCTGTCACTTTGCGTGAAGTTTAGGGAACAGTTATTTCAACTGTTTGCTTAATATCTTGCGGAAAAATTAGCCTTCCAGTAGACATTAATAGCACACAATAACTGTTTCAGTCTTGAACTATATCTAGCAAAGTTACTATACCAGATTTTAGTTTAATTCAGTTCTGCAATTAAGTTTTCAAAGCTACGGTAGGTATTATTCATAATGCAAAGTAAGCATTTCAGTACTGAAATATATTTCTGTTTTCTAGACCTGCAGCAACAACCAGGAGTGAAAGGAACGAGGTACTGTAAAACTAGTTTCTTGGTAAACAGTCTCTATCAGCTTTTAATCACTTCGATGGGAGCAGTGTTTATGTAGTGATCAACCAGATGTACAAATTGCTGCTGGTACGCAGCTTTATTGTATTTGAGACAAATCTGTGGGCTGTGAAGGAGAGAATGAATCATTCCTGCATTTGTAATGGTCTGTAATACTAGACAGTGGAATTACAGAAAGTACTGTATTTTTTGTAGGTCAGCATACCAATGGAAGTAACTGATGGCCCTGGTTTAACTCACTCATCTGACCCAACTTCAGAGGATGTCCGGTTAGAAGCTTCAGCCTACAAGGAGACTATGCTGCTGTTGGAAGAGCTTAGCGTGGTTCATACGGGTATGTTTTCAAGTCTCTGTCTTCAGCTGTTACAAGTTCCCCTTAAAACATGATTTCTTTGTAGGCACTCCTAAGTATTTTAATTTCATATTTTGATATAGTATCTCTTTGTGACTAGAGATCCCCCTCAAAAGCTGTGAAACTGTCACCTAACCTGAGATGTTGCCTGCATTACCAGCCGATGTGCCTTACGTTATCATTGGTTCTCTGTCTAGTCAGAGCTGGAGAAGCAGTTTCTTGCAAAGTACAGTTCAGCTCCTTCTAATGCGGTCATCAAAAGTCAGCAAGAGCTTTTTCTTCTTTATATCCCCTTGATGTGGTTTAAGCCCAGCCACACCTAAACACCTAAGCACCACACAGCCACTCACTTGTTCCACCCCAGTGGGGTGGGGGAGAGCATCGGAAAGGGAAAAGTGAGAAAACTCATGGGTCGGCATGAAAACAGTTTAATAGCAAAAGCCACGCACGCAAGCAAAGCAAAGCAAGGAATTCATCCAGCACGTCCCATGGGCAGGCGGGTGTTCAGCCATCTCCAGGACAGCAGGGCTCCGTCACGCATAACAAATACTTGGGAAGACAAAGTGCCATCACTCTGGATGTCCCTCCCTTCCTTCGTCCTCCCCCAGCTTTATATGCTGAGCATGATGCCGCGTGGCATGGCACATCCCTTGGGTCAGCTGGGGTCAGCTGTCCCAGCCGTGTCCCGGCCCGGCTCCTTGCGTACCCCCAGCCTGCTCGCTGGTGGGGTGGGGTGAGGAGCAGAAAAGGCCTTGGCTCTGTGTGGGCACTGCTGGGCCATAACGAACACATCCCCGTGCTACCAACCCTGTTTGCGGCACAACTGTAAAACATGGCCCCGTACCAGCGACTGCGAAGAAAATTAACACTATCCCAGCCACAACCAGCACACCCCTCAACAGCTAATGACAAAGAGTACAGCAAAATAATGGCTTTGCTTAAAAATAATAAGTACATATATATAACAAATTTCAACTGTCATAAGATGCTTGCATATGTGCACAAGGCATTATATAAACATAAGCATCACTTACTAGGGCTCTTAAACTATGCTAAAATTTCATTAGGCAAGTGTTAACCTTGGCCGAAGGCCAAACTCCCCCCCCAGTGCTGCCACTGCCCCTCCTTGACAAAACGGGGCGAAAAAGCTTGTGGGTCAGTGTGAAGGCAGGGCTGTCACTTCCCAGTGACTGTCACTGGCAAAACAGACTCCACCGATTAAAATACATTTGGATAGTGAGAAACAAAGACCCCAAACCTGAGAAGGACACGTCGGCACCCCCCCTGCTCAAGCTCTGCTGCGCTCCTTCCCTGCCACCTCCCCAGGCAGCGCGGGGAGGCTGCGGTCGGCAGTCGGGACGTAGCAGTTTCTCTGCTGCTCCTTCCTCGTCCCTTTTCCCTGCTCCAGTGTGAGTCCTCCCCCAGGCTGCAGTCCTTTGGGGAAAATCTCCTCCAGCCTGGGCCCTCCATGGGTCGCAGGTCCTTCGGGAAGGATCCGCCTGCTCTGGCACGGGGTCCTCCGCAGCACTGCGCTGTGGGTATCTGCTCCAGCATGGTTCTCTCCGGGGCTGCAGGGGAATCTCTGCTCTGGCACCTGGAGCAGCACCTCTCCCTCCTCCTTCGCTGACCTGGGTGTTCGTTTGCGGGGCTGGTTTTCACATGCTTTTCCCCTTCTCTGCCCGTGTGGTGGTTTCGCCCTTTCCTACATTTGTTTTTCCTGAGGAGCTGCCAGCACGGCTGAGAGGCTCAGCTGTGCCCTGCGGTGGGTCCATTGAAACCGTCCATGGCCAGCACGGGGCGACCCCTGGCTTCTTCTCACAGGGACCTTCCCACTAACCTGCCACCTGCACCTAATACAGCAAAGCACTGAACAGCTTATACATTGGGCAGTATTTGTGCAGCTTTGTGTCTTTTCTGTCTCAAAACAGGTTCTGCTACTTTGTTGAAAATGCAAAACATGCTTCTTGAATATGAACAGAGAATAGAACGTCAGAAAAATCAGTATAAAGCGCTCTCAAGAGAAGTGAGGAAATTGGAAGATGAAAGGGAGGAGTCACAGTTCAGAGCGGAGAAGACTCAAGATTTGAAATCCGTGTTGGCTCACCAAGAAGCGGAACGGAAAAGGGGTATCCAAAGCCTTAGGTATGTAAATTGTGGTCTGATAACGTATTATCTTGTCAGTGGTTTTGTTCCGAAAGACACTGATGGTGCAGGCAACAGGATGAGAAGTTTCCAGTCTTTTGGGTTTGGGTTTTTTGAATCCCGTGGGCCAGTTATGCTATGAAGTACATAATGTGAGAGGGGAAAAACGTCCGGATACCAGCTCCATGTACAGTCTTCTGGATGTTGTTCTAACTTTGTTTTCTAGCAAGAAAAGAGCAAGAGAGTGTGTACGGGGAAATCAGATTTATAAGAGAGATCTGAGAGATGGTTGGGTGTGGGTTTTTTTTTCGTTTTGTCCTCGCAGCTTCAGTTGGCCTATAATACTAGGATTTCTGGTAACTCCACCCAGTGCAAGTCAAACCAGAGCTTAGAGCATTTGTTTGCTTACCTGTTTGTTTGTTGGAAAGGTCAAGTTTGGGATTGCCCCTTTCCCCACACTCCTGAGCTAGACCCGGAGGTGTGAGGTTTCTCATCGCTGTTGACATCACGTCAGACAGGGGTGGCCAGCAGGCACCGTAGGCAGTTGAGCAAGGACAACTGCAGAGCCCTGGCCTGGGAGGGGAGATCTCCTCGTGGTGATCCCCGGTGGGATGGCGTGGCTGGGGAGCTGGCCCAGCAGGGCCAGGCGGCCCAGGCAGAGAGCGAGCTCAGCAGGAGCCACCGTGAGCTGGCAGCTGGGGCGGCCCGCAGCGGCCTGGGCTGTCTGGGGGGCAGCAGTGCCAGGGCACTGGGGGCAGTGAGTGCCCACCCCTCCTCAGGGCTTGCTGAGCTGTGTCTCGAGCCCGGGGTCCGGTTTTTGGCCGCCCAGCCCAGGAGATCTTGCCCAGCCCGTGTGAGGTCGGCAGGGAGATGCCGGGCTGGCGCGGGGGCAGGAGCACCAGCCCTGTGAGGGGAGGCTGCGGGAGCTGGGCCTGGGGGAGTTGGGCCTCCCAGCGCGGGGGAGGGGAGTACGAGGAAGACGAGGCCGGTCCCAGCTTGGCCTGGGTTTGACTTCAGCAGGTGTTCAAAATCCTCAGGCATCTGTCAAGTATAAAGAAGTAGTATTTTCATTCTAAGTGAATTCTCCAAGCAGCGTTAATTTGTACTTTCGAAAGTTACACTTTTTGCGAAATTACCCTAGAAACTACTTGTAAAGCTTTTTCCTTGCAATATACGCCATTCAAATACAAACGTTTGTCAGTCTTTCAAGTAATTTTAGTGGTGGTTGATTCTTGTTTTGCAGAATTTCTAAAGCAGGCTTTCAATTGGCAGTTCTTCCCTTACGCTGACACTTGATTTTTTAAATTTTTTTTTTTGTTCACTGTTGCGAGTATATGGGAAAAAATAGTCAAAATAATGATCAAACACAAAGCTGCTTGCTTGTTTGGGTACCGTGGGCACACCATGGACCGTTTTTTACCATGCCAGTGCTTATTGCTGATTGTTTCAGTTGGTAAAGAAGCTGACCTTCCATAAGGCTTTCCTTGTAAGTCAGCTTCAAAATGAAATTGCTGTAGTTTCTCCCAGAGGTAGATCCGACTGGGGTTTAAAACTGTTTTTAATCGTATTCAGCTTAAACCCCATGCATTTCTGAATCTGGTTTTGAACACTGACATCCTTCTGGAGTAAACAGAAGCTGCTTGTTCTGCCTGTGGTCAGCAGTTGTTTTAGACTTACAGAAGGCTTGCTGAAAAATTGTTGGGTCTGCCATAGGTAAGTGGCGTGCTGATTCACCAGTATTGCTTCTGGTCACTGAATCCGTAATGTGTAGGCAATGCTCAGTATACTAAGAAAATGTATACTAACCATAGTAAAAGTTTACGATGCTTTGATCTGATGAGACAACAAACTCCTTTTTCAGCAAAATGGCTGTAATATGAAGATGGATTTTTTAAATTTTATTATAGAAGTGTGCACACTGGTGTGTGTTTCCCTATACAAACTTACAAATAACTGATAAATCACTCAAAGTTTTTTTTTCTGTATCTTGTACAACTGATACCATGCACAATGGCATGAAGTTAGAATTCTTTAAAAAGTTGAAAAGTACAGTAAAAATATGAACTCTGAAAACGTTTAACATTTTTTATGGTTTGAGTTGTCTCTGCAAGTTCATCATGTGGAATATCTACTTTTATATCAGTGCTTTTGTTTCTCAAATACTCCGTTAAATCCCAGATCTTCTTTGAAACAAGAAGAAGAAAAGAGGCTCAGAGTAGAAGTGCTGTGTGAGAAAAGGAGAGAAGACCTCCGAAGGAAAGAAGATCAATGTTGTAAAGAGATGGAGGAGAAACAGAAACTTGAGTTACAGTCTAGGAATTTAGAAATGGAGTTAAGAACACTGAGAAGGCTCTTGAAACAGGTCTATTAAATAATGAATTAAACTCTTTGTCTTATTTTCTGCTTCTTTTCAATTGTATTCCAGTATGCCTAGAGAAGGAGGCGCTTTGTTCACGGAAGAGGCGTTGGATAACAGTTGTCAAATTTTGAGAACAGTAGAGTACAGTTGGTTCACAATTGGGTGGTTGTTTTTTTTTTTTTTGCTTTGCAGTTTATTATTCCCTTTTTCCTTTTTCAAAATTTAGGTTTCATTTGTATTTCAGGCAAAGCCTGACCTTTTTTTGAATTACTACAAAACATCCTGTATTTCGCCTTCTTAAATTTTTATAAGAAAATTTAAATTTATTTATTTATAGGTGGATTATCATAACGGTGGGGAATCAAAAATGTTTTCAAGTATGCAAGGGAGAATGGGAAGATGTATTGCTAGCTCTGTTTTTTCTTAAGATGCAAGCAGTTTTATTGTATTACTGCAGGTTGAAGAGGAACGTGATGAAACACAGAGACAGCTCTCTCAGGAAAAGAGGGCCAGAGCCCTTCAAGAAGGAATTTTGAACAACCACCTTGGGAGACAAAAGGAACTAGAAGAAGAGACAAGAAGATCTGTCGGAAAAAAATCAGAGGTAAGCAGATTTTTTTTCTAATAAATTACATTTCACCATGTTTGTTTTAAAGTCATAATAAATCTTACATAACTTTTTCTGTTTCTTGATGTTTATTTACTGTTTACCAGTGTAACTTATCTGGGTAAATACCTTTCTTGTTTTCTCTTATGTCTAAAAGTTCTGGAAAGCAGCATCACTCCTGTATGTACCTGAATTACTTGTGCAAGTCGGAAGCTAATAGAAGACACTATTTACCCCGTTTCTTAACCTATCTGTTATTTTCCATTTCATAGACATTTTGTCATCGCTTTTTAGGCTTTCTAGCAGTGAAACACCTAGCTACCTATGGCAAGGTTGACCAGGAAGAAAGTTGTTTGACAGTGTTTGTGTTTCCATTGCTTTTATTTTTTAATTAGTTATTCCCTTATTGAACTTACTTCAAGTATGCCTTTCTTTGCCACCTCCACATAACTAAAATTTTATGATCGACTCTCAGCAATGAATTCAACTCTCTGTAAGAGTTAGAGTAACTGGAGGAGAAAAAGCAATCATAAACACTGTATTAAAAAAGATCTTGAAAAGAGTTTACTGAATTTCCTAAAGAATGTGCAGTGCCTTGAAGCCTTTTTGTTCTTGGCTGTGCTGCCCAATAAATGTAGGGTGAATGTGTTTAAGTGGGAAAAAGTTATACATACAATAAAGAGGAAATATACAGGACTATTGCATTCCGGGGGTGATTGAGTCTTATAGCTAACTTTCAGTAATACAAAAGGATAAGTGTTCAGAAGACATTTGAGAAGGAAAATACCCTTTCTGGCCTTGTTTTTACCAGATCTGTAGCACAACTAATTCAACCTTAAAGGCAGTATTATAAAGGCATGCACATACAAGAAAGCGCTGTCATTTTAAAAGCTTTGGTTGCTGGTTTAAGGGGGGAAAAAACCGTAACTGTATATTTGGGATGTTCATTTAGGTTTTAAGGCTATGTTGCACTTCCGTTGGGTACGTACGTTGTACATGTGCATGGGTTCACAGAGTAGCTTATTGCCTGAAACTTCATCTTCGAAGTCATGCTTCGGTACTAGAAATGTTAAAATGCAGTTTACTGCTGCAGGTTTTTTGTAGATTCATTTCCCAATTGGCTCTTTATTCATTTTCCCTGTCATTCAGGAATCCAGCACTGATAGAGAACAGGATCTGTTGTACAAGAATCAGTTACTACAAGATGAGATTGCTATGCTAAGGCTAGAACTCACTCAAGTAAGACTTAGGCACCAGGAGGAACAAGGAAAATATTTAAAGGAAAATGAGACCTTGAAAGAAAAAAATGAAGCTCTCAAAAAGGAACTTAAACTGCACAAGGAAGCATTAAGACAAATGTTTTTTCAGTTCAACGCGGAGCTGGACTTAGTAAAGAGAGAATCTGCAGTGCTGACTTCCAAACTTGAGCAGACAAACAAAAGCAAAGACAGACTAGAGACAGAAATTGAATCATTGCGTTCCTCCCTGAACGCTGCAGTTCAAGAACTTGAACTTCATTTGTCATCAGAAAGCAATGCTGAACGAAGATTTCCCAGAGAACGTGATGAATGCCTTTGCTTGCAAGTCGAGCTCCATCGTGACCTCTCTGACGTGCAAGAAACCAACAAGAGCTTGTCTCTGCAGCTGTGTAAAGCTAAAAGCAAAGCTAATAGGCTAGAAAATGAGCTTCACCAGTTGAAGCAAATGCTCAGAGAAAAAGCTTTGCTTTTAGAAATGACAAAAAAGAATTAAGTCAAGGCCAGTGTCGGGCAAAGGAATGTGATCATGCTCGACAACTTGAGAAAGATCCAGTAAGCAAACTTGTAATAAAACAGGAGTCCCTGCAGGAGCGATTGGCCCAGCTCCAGAGTGAAAACCTTTTTACTCCATCAGCAATGGGAAGAGATGCAGAACAAGAGGATCATGAAAGAAAAAATAGCGGATTATGGGCAGGAGCGTTTTAATGACATTTTCAACAAACTTAGAGCTGATACAGAAAAGCAAGTTTATCTAACAGAAGAGCGAAACAAGGATTTAAATGCCAAGCGTACTGATTTAAGGGAACAAGTCTTTAAATACGAGACTGACGTAGTAGAAAGACAGGTAAAGTATATGCGTAGAAAGAACAATTTAAAGTTTGTCCGTTCTTGAAATTAGTTTGTTCCTCCAATGTATCCGGTGTAAGTTACATGCATGGGACCAAAGAATACTCATTTGTTCTGGTTTGTTACGTTTCCCTCGGAATTGCGGAAAGTTTTGGCAACGGGGATATTAGTCCTCAGATCTAAGCAGAGAACAGAAAAAAGGTATCCAAGTCTAAGCTTTGATCAAGAAAGGTGATTCTTCTCTAGAACTTTTTTCCATCTATTTTCCTTAGTCCATGTTATGCCCTATAGAATAGTCTAAAGTATTTGATGGTTTTGATGTAAGTATTGCACAGATGACCTGAATGAGAGTGGTATAAAAGGAGGAACCATCCAATACACGAGGGCTGAGAAATGAAGATACAGAGAAGTGAAGTGGTTGGGGATAGATTTATATGAAGCTTCTATAGAGGGGAAAAAAGAGGTTCTCTGTAAGCTGCTGTCAAGATTGAAGAGTATTAGTAATGTCCAGCTGTTGATTTCTGTATGTGTTTTGAGGGTTCTGAGGGGCCTGCCTGTTCCTCAAAGTTCATGTCAGACGGTGACCTTAAGCTTTCTCTTTTATGATGTGTAGCCACACTCCAGCAGTACTGTCAATCATTGTAAACTGTGACTTGCTTTGTATTCTTACTACCAAAATAATGGGTTCCTTTTGAAGATCATGTGAGAGAGTGTGTGTGTGTTATATGTATATAGCTATATATATATAATGAGCTATCCAGATTTTTGTAAACCTAATCTATCAGTATTTCTAAAACGAGCTGAGTAAGAAGACTACAAGAGGATGTGATTCAACATACCCTTAAAGTGTATCTCAAAGGAGCTTTCAGATATTTGTATTCATTTAATTGTATTTGTATAGTGAAGAAACAGAAGAAAGAACAATCTAACACAAAGTCCTGCCTTCAGTCACCGGAGTAATATTTGCAGTCAAACTGTGGCTCTTAGATCACAACAGATTTCTTTGGGTTTTGTTAGAAAAAAATACCCGATTGCAGTGTGTTCCTGTGTATTGTTCAAGGAAGAACAATACCTGAGCCTTTTTTATGTGTTAGGAAACAGGAATCCTCATGAACAGCTGCTGATAGTCAAAGGTGCTCAGCTGAGAAAGATGACGAGAGGTCATCATCTGTGCAGATGCCTGCTGGTGGCAGGCAAAATTTCATACTTTTGGGTTCAATCTAGACAGGTCTAACCGTATAACAAAATAAGTTAAAGGCGTATTTCATGTTCTTAGAACTTTCTTCATGCTAATTTAACTGTTTCGTTAGGGCATGTTTGGACAACTGCAGCAGGAGCTTGCTGCTGCACTTAAAAAGCAATCTATGCCAGAAGCTTCACTTGAAGTTACTACGCGCTACCACAGTGACCTGGAGAGAGACAAGCTGCGCTTGCAAAAGGAGTTGGAAAAAAAGGTGAAAACTAAGGTAGTTAATGTCTGTAACTATATGAATAAATCTGAGCGTAGCTGTTGAAAGCAGGAGCGAATGTTGTCCTTTTGCACCACCTTTTGCAGTGTTCTTACGAAAACTGAAGTATAGAGGGAACCAGAGGAGCTTTGCAGGAAAGCTGTAGGGTGATTCTGTGTGTGTGTGCATGTCATCTTATCCCCCAAAGTTGTAACCTCATCCTGTCGCTTCTAGAGTATTCCTTCTTCCCACCAGCTCCAGCTGCTGTTCTTGGTTATGGTTCCTAAGGTGTGTTTTACACTCCACACCAACCTTGGCCATAGGTCTTGGATGGGTGGAGGAGAGCTTAGGCCTGTTTCTGTGTAAGTTACTGCATTCTCCTGCGCTCTTGTCTTTTCCGGCCACCTTACTTTTTCTTCTGCCACTGTTGCTTTCACAGACGCAGAAGCAGAACATGCTGGCTCTGACATCCAAGGACTTGCACAGCACGTGGGAGGAGCACTTGAAGTCAAGATCCCACCTTGAAGAGCGCGTTGCTCAGCTGGACGAGGAGAAGGCTGAACTGTTGCAACAGGTGAGCCCAGAAAATTCTCCAGGCACCGAGCCAATACCCAGGAGAACCACATGCACCTTCTGGTCAGGTTCTTACATATCATTGTTTTCTGTTATCCCTGCCATTCAGGCTGCGAGTACCTTATCGTTTGGGGGTCATGGAGGAAGCAAATAAAAGCTAGATGGGTATCCTTGTGTAAGTTCTGGAGTGGCTCTGTTGGGAAGAGTTCCCAGTGTGGTTTGCTATCAGTTGAGCACATCGAGCAAGGCCACAGTTCCCAGTTCTTCCTTGGATTTTGTGTGGTCATCTTCTGACCCCTTGGTTTCTGGGCAGGTTTAAAATGCTTGATGTTTCCAGTGCGTGTGTGGAGGAGCTGCTGTATGTTTTCAGCGTAGCGGGAGCTTAAAAGCCTTGCCGAAAAACATACTGAAGGAATGCTGGGTAAATGAACGAGTGCTTGGGAAACAAGCAGCGCCTGCCAGTTGCCAAGGGACAGCCTTCCCCTTTTCTCCTTTTCTGTAGAGGGAAAATGGAAGTACAAAGTCAAAACAGCTGCCAGCTCTCCTCTGGTGTGGCTGAGAAAACACCAAGAGGAGGAAAACCAGCATGTGGCTAAGTAAATGGCCACACAGAAGAGGTGGAGGTAATGGCCGAGGGGAATAAAATGTTGAAGAACTCCAAAAGATCAGATTCCTCCACAAGCCCCTGCCTGCTGGTTGCTGGAAGATCCCATGAAAGCTTTGGATGGATCCATGTTCTCCCATGAAGTGCATACCTACGTAATCCCTACTATGAGCAGAGGCACTGCCAAAAGTGTTCTCCAGCATCTTTTCCACCTGTTATGTCTAGAAGAGGATGGCCTTTGCTTCAGCGAGGGCATCTGTTTCTGTAGTTACGTTTTGGTCTGTTTGATGTGAAACCTGAAGGGATGGAATATCCTCAGGAATTCCGTCCCATGGCATTCTGTGGAACGTGGCTAACGGATAGAGACGTCCGGCAGCTTCTCTGTGGAGAGCGCTAGATGCACAGACTGTACGTAGGTATTTTTCCTGTGCTCTGTTTGTGTGATACACTTTCAAAAGAGAAAAGAAAGATGTGAGAGTGAAAGAAAGGAAGTGAAGAAGCTGGTAGAGTTGAAACGCCCAGCTGAACTACGTCTGGCCCAAGAAATGAAAAGAAACCTCGATCTGCAGAAAGACTGTAAGAGGGACGGCTTTTTAGCGTGGTGAAGAGGTATCCCTGCGTAGAAGTCATGTTTTATTAAACTTTAGTGTAAAAATAGGTGTACCTAACTGTGAGCAGATGCCGGCCTCGTGTTAGTTCTTGCAAGGTACTTCTGTACACCAGCCCCTAGTTTTCACTAGCTGCCAAAACAACTGCAGGTGCAGGTTGCCCTGCAGTTCTCCTGGGAAAAAGGGAGTCTTTCATTCCTCTTTTCAGGTGAAATCTGGACTCTCCAAGTGTATGTGGCACAGGAATACTGGTTTTTCCTGGTAATTCCTAGTGTGTCAAGCACGTTAAAGATGAAGCAAGCTGTGTCTGTGCTGTTTACATGAGAGTATGTGAAAAAGTCCAGTTTTGTTCCTTTGCTTCATTGTTTTCATGACTAGTTTGCTGTGCAGGTTGAAGAGGCTGCTGAGCAGAGCTACGAAGGAACTAAGGGTGTATGAGGAGAGAGGGGGACTGTCCCAGCTTAATTTGCAGGGAGAAGTGAAGAACAGGTATTCTGAAGTGGTCAATGAAATTGGCAGATTAAGAACAAAGGTGAGCTTTATTTTGTTTGGGTTATTGTGGTGTTTTTTCTTGTGAAACCTTTGTTCTTTCTTTATACTTCTTTTCATATTGTTGACTTTTTTTCTTGGCTGTATTTCTGAAATTATTTGGCTGTTTTTTGATGTTCCTTCTATGGTCACAGTAGTAGGCGACTGTAATACTGATGTAGCTCTTAGGGGTAAAGATGGAAGTGTTACGTACACAGCAGTATCTGCGAGGGCACATCAGGGGTAGGCTGTCCTGCAGAGGAAGGGCAAAGCAAGAGCCACAGCAAGGCTGGCAGGGTCTGTGACCACACAGGCCAGGGATCAGCCCCACAGGCCCTCACCAAGAAGAGCAGAAGAGTTCTGGGGACAGTAAGCAGAGTGCGCCAAGAGTGCAGATCACCAGGCCGGTCCATAGGGATGGGCAGGTCTGCAGTCCTACTGGGCCGTCACGTCCATGGGTGAGGGTCAGGGCTGAGAGCAGTGAAGGCCCAGCACAGGCCTGGCTGCAGCTTGAGGCCGTGGCAGCATCGTCGGGCTCCGACGGATGCATTCCCTCTCGGAAGAGAGGGGAGTAACGCCACCATCACTCGGAACAGCTCTGTGCAGTTGGCCTTGCCCAAGGTCACCCCCTGAAGGCTGTCTCGGGCACGAGTTGAGCAGGAGGCAGGTGGGGGTTTGCTTTTCGGAATGGTGTCTTTGCTTCCCAGGGCACAATGCAGTGTGAGGTGGTGCGGAAGAAACCCTGTAACTTGTTGCTTACTAGTAGCTGACTCAGTCCGTCTTTCCTGGTCTTAGAGACCCACAAATGGTTTTGAGGTTGCTCTGCGGCGAATGAAGAGATGGGACGCAGCTTGATGCAAGCAAATGTCAATTTATTGTACAGAAGCACACGTTCTTATACACTTTCAGAAGCTGCGCGCTTTAAACTAATTGGTTCTTGAAGCTAAGCATTGCATACTAGGCAATCCCTGATTGGTGGTTAACTACCAGCAATTAACAGCAAGGTGTTACCTTTCCTTGGCGCCATCCGTCTCCCACTCCCCTGTGCTCTGCAAACATGCCTCATCATGTTAATTGTTGTCTAGACAAGCTCGAGCACATTCCCCTCAGCTAACCGATTGCCACGCGTGGTCCTAGTTTCCAGCCCGCTCCTGCATTGCTCTGGCCGTTCGGTAGCATGTGACCTTTTAGCTGCTTCTCCGCTCATTACTGAGATAGCTGTGTTTCAAAGTTATGCTCCTTTTTAGAAGATATTATTGTCGAACGAGTCAACTGCCTTGACAGTGGCTCATTTTTAGTTCACAGGTTAGCAGCATATTTGTGTTCCTGTTGGAAGAGTTATTTTGAATGACAGGGAATGGAATTACGTTTGGGCAATTTTAAATAAGTGTAAAGTTTCTACGTATTTTAGAGACTTTCAAGTGTTGACTCTGCTGGTTTCCCCCACTTTTTTAAAAATAAAAGATGATGGGATATCATGTTTTATGGTTAATAGGTATAGACGATGGCTGTTTCTGGAGGGGGAAAGAAGGGGATAGAGCTGTAGTTGACCATTGGGACCTATGGGAAGTCTGATATTTCCTGGAAATCTTTTGAAAACAAACTGCAGCTTTGACCTAAAGAGACTGTCTTCTGCCACCACTGCTGCAAAAGCGGTGTTCTGAACTGCTACTTCCAGATCGTTTAGCGTAATGGAAGAGAAGGGTACCCGTTTCTTGCCTTGTCAGTTCTGTGACAAAGCTTTGACCGTGTGACAGCATGTGACAGTTCCTCTGAAGCGTGACACATGGTTCTTTTTCTGATGAAACCAGAATGTGGCTGTGATGTAACTGGGTATGGGTGTGTTTGATTTCCTATGATCGTATGAACACCTCGCAGAAGAATAGCCCTAGTGCTTTTCAGCCTAGCCCTGCGGGTGTCATGCCGCTGGTTTGGTACCTCTCGGTCCGTGACCCACTGCAGAACTGAGGAAGGATGGGAACCTGAGGAATGCTGTCAGAAATTATGTGAAAGCTGTTCTTGTTTTAAAAGAAGAGCCTGGTTTCACTTTTGTGATAAATAGTCTTGATGGCCAACTCCTTTACCAATTTTCACAGATTTGACTAATTTTAGATCCCTCTGAGTTCCCTGTTTTTTTCCCCTTTCCTGTCTACAGGTTGATGAACTTTCCCAGCAGCTGGAGATAGAGCCTAAAAAAGGCATGCAGCTAGAAGCACAAAATCATGATTTGCGAGAGGAGTTGTCCACCATGCGTGGGAACCATGAAAAACTGGAGAAGAGCAAAAGCCAGCTGAAAGAAGAGGTGGCTAATCTCAAACACCATATGGAGACTAACATGGTGGATCGCAGCCAAATAGAACAATCCAAAAGAGAGGTGGAAGAGTGAGCTGAACAAGAAATAAGACAAAAACGGCAAGAAGTCAATCTGATTTTGCAGGTAAGTTCATTTCTTATGTGTGTCTGTTATAGACTTCTGTTTTGGTTGTCATTTTTAGGGGCGGGGGGTGGTGCCTGATTCCATGTGTTACGCTGTACTTCTGTTTTTCCTGAAGGGCAGTGGGAGAAGGGAATATGGTTGGGCAAGACGCTTTCATGTGCGTGCAGTGTGCCTGCAGGCCCTGAATCAAAAACTTGCCAAGGTAGAATTTCATTTTGCAGTTCTTGGAGGGGTATCACTGTCCACTGGTCTTGTTCTCATTGTTTATCCTTGAATGGGTATTGCAACTTAGAGTTGTCACAGCCAGGCATACACATCTTCCTTAGTCATTGCACAAGGGGCAACGCTCAGAAAAGAAGTCACCAAAGCTGCAGGGTGGGGGCTGGGGGTGCGGCATCTCCATAATTTCTTTGAGGAATGCTATGCCCTGTCCTACAGAGGTTGTGTTCTTCCATCAGTAGCTTTGATGAAGAATAGTGCTAAGATGGGGGTTCTTTCTGAATGAAAAGAATCATTTAGTGTGGTAGTTCCAGGGTTCTGCCCTGGTCGCTGATGGCAGTGAGGAGGCACAGTTGCCTCGCTGAATAGAGCTGGGCCCTTGAAACTGGGTACGTGCAATTGACTGGCGAGGGGAGTTCTCTTTTTCTTTGCGGTGGTTGAAAGTGTGTATCTACTTCAGATGCAGGCAGCCTCCCAGGACAGATTAGAACAAATCAGGGCCAGTCGTCATGCTTTGCTGACAAGCCAGCTAGAACACAGAATTGGAGACCTCGAACGTGAATTGGACAGGATAAAAAATACCCAGCGAGACAGTATTTTTCAAAAAGAATCTGTACAGGCAGAAGCGGAAAAGTACAAAGACCTGTATCTGGAGGAAGTTAAAAATGGAAGGTGCCTAGGAAATAAACTGGAAGGGTAAGTCCATGCATTTTTGGCGTGATAATAAGATACTACTTTTTCCTCAAGCAGTTTTCTTCGTTAAATACCTTTTCTACATCTGGTCAGCATTATGCATAAGAGAGCATATTTGTGATGAAAGTACCTTAAGGCTCCCCCCTCTTCATTGGAACTATCTTCGTTTCTCTTCAGTGTTCCAGCAGTAACACCACCGATCATGGGCATTAATAGGATATTTTTGAAGTTGAGTTTGTTTTAACAGGCAGCCTTTTTGCCAGTCTCTAATCTCCTCTTCTTATTCTAAGTACGGCAGAAAAGAGAATGTCATGTCCTTTACTGCTTGAATAAGGATAGGCCCTTCAGAGAACGGCATTTGGTGCTATGAAGAAGAACAACAAAAATCTTTTGGCTTCCATTTTAGCCGCATGTCATAGGTTTCAGCTTGCTTTGGGAAAGGAAGGGAAGCCCAGAGTTCTTACGCCGGTGATGTACCTTTCAGGAAGAGCTATGTAAACACACGGTGTGCACAGACTGCTTTGAGGCCTTAATGCTGAGAAGTCCAAAGAATTGGTTAACTCTTGCTGCTTCCTGCAGGTAGTGTGGCTACCTAGAAATAGGCTCTTCAAAAAACCTCAGATCAAATTATGGACATTTTTTTTGAACTCTCTTAATCCCTTCCACTTTCAGAAGTCAGATAATAGTCAAAGACCTGGAGGGTAACTTTGCGGAAGTGTTATTACCAAAGATAATTCTTTGTATGCTTCTGAATGTTTCAGAGCTAATGAGAGATGAGCAGAAGCCAACGCTAAGCTCCTTCAGGAGTGCCATAGAAGCAAACCTTTAATTGCAAGCAGCGCTGTCAGTGGTCCAGTTCTGTATTCAACTGAACTGGGACATATTAGCAACAATCCGGCACTGAATAGAAGTCTAAATCTAGGAGGAAGCTTCCTAACCCCGACCGTGAATACGTTACCATCAAGAAACAGAGTTGAAGCCTATGTGGCTAAGGTAAGCGTTTTTAAATACTGGTCTCAACTAGTGTTGAAGAGTATCTGTAAGCAAGGTTGTGCTTTTCAGTCTAAAGTTAGAATCCATTTCTAGTTCCAAACCATATGCTCTAATATGCTAAACCAAATTGCTCATCAAACCAGTATACAACTAGGTGGTAGAAATGAAGACTTCTGGTCATTAGGGTTATAAAATTTCCAGAAGCGCTCAAAGACCAAAAAATACTGAGTTCTAAATGATGAACTGCGTAACAGGTTTTTTTTGCAAGTTCTCTTTTGCAAGAGAAACTGTGATGAAGAATACTGTGGCATAGGAAGCTCCCAAATAAGCTCTTCAGTAAAATTTAATGCGGATGCCCCATCCCTGGCAGTGCTCAAGGCCAGGCTGGGTGGGGCTTGGAGCAACCCGGTCTAGTGGAAGGTGTCCCTGCCCATGGCAGGGGGGCTGGAACTGGATGATCTTTAAGGTCCCTTCCAACCCAAGCCATTCTGTGGATGACCTTTTTTAAAACAGCTATCTTTATGATGAGTGCAAAATCCCATCAGACTTCTTTGTTTGAGACACCTTTTCCCCCTTCACTGATGTTCATGCTAGCAGTTTCTTCACCGGAACTGGTTTTAGTACAATACCAACAAAGGGATGCTTCAAAACTAGGATGGTATGAACAGGGCACGTTACTTCTCACTTGAGTGCGGGACGAATGCTGTGCCTCGGAGGCATTTGATTTTGTGGGTCCTGCTATGTGGTGTTATATGTAACTGCTCCTCAGGAAGTCTACAGAGCTTTCTAATTTGGTAAAAAGCTGCAACCTCTGCAATACCTCTGGTCAAAATATGCCCTGTAATTAGCAGTCAGCGTGATAGCACATCCCTCACAGAATGGTAAACGTGATATCATGAGACTTGGAAACAGATGTCAGTAGTTGTAATCGGTTTCCCACCTAGCATAGGACTGAGGCATGGGCAAGCTTGCCTGTTCAGTCAGTGTCTGTCCCTCGCACATTCTGTTGTTGAATGGATGTGAGAAGCATTTGGTCACCTTTAAGCCTTACCCTGGTTCAGTGGTCCCACCTACATTGGAAAGAATCCATTTAAAATAACGTGTCTACATACTGCACATGGTTTAAGAAAAAGAAAAAAACCAAACCAAACAACAAAACAAAAATAGACAAAGCAGTGTGTAGGTAGTGCGTAGCAGCGGCAGTTAAGAGATGAACTTTTCTGTATCGTTGTGAATGTGGTTTTTGTGTCAGAGGGGTGGACATAACACTACCTAAAGAACGTGGGAGGCAATTAGTACTGTACCACCTGCAGGGATTATTCTGCACGCAAGCAGCAGAAAGGAGGCGAAATTCAGGGATCCACTGCAAAACTGAAGTAAGGAGAAAGCCAGGACAAGGGAACAAGAGGGACAGGGAGCAGGGAGCAAGTGAGGGCAGGGAAAAAAGAGAGAGAGATGGGAGCGAGATGTTACAAGAAGAAAAAGGCAAAGGAGGAAACCATCCCACTTCTAGGAAAAAAGCTGTCCTAGTTTAAAAGAAAAGGGTTTAACAGTTGTGGTTTCTTTTTTTGAAGAAGAAACAGGAAAAAAAAATAACCTCCCTGTTACTAAATCCAGCTGCACATCTTTTTATGGTATTTCTTCCTGTAATTACCAGTTAGGGAACGACTGAGACTAATTGTAGTGTCACTGCTTGTAGCCTCGAGTCACCTGACGTTCAGTGTATTCAGGGAAATCTTAAAACCTGATCTTCTCTGGAGTCCTTCAGAAGAAAGGAACTGAGTTCTCAGAGGTGCAGTAGTTGCTAGAGGACTAGGCGAGTATTTCGCTTAGAACTGCGGGCTTAATTGTTCTCAGTCGGGTGCAGTATGTCATGTGCATAACATGCATCTGAGAAAAGAGGATTGAATTGCAACATAAGACTTTGAAGTCAGGAAGTAACAAAAGGGAAAAACTGCATGTATCCCTCTGCATACAATAATGGGTGGCAAATCTCAATCAGTTTCCAAATGCAAAATCACCAGATGCACAGTCTGTGCTGTCATTTCCGCAGGAGTCCCGTGCCATTCAGGAGGCAAGTTGGAGCATGAGGGAAGAAATCAGAGATTATAGTGTTAGTCTATTTTGAAATGCTTTGCTGGTTGTGCTGCCTGGTATTCTGTCTGTTCACCAGACTGTTTCAAAGCAGAAGAATTTCTCTGACTCTAAGCCTTTTCTTCACTTCACTGTTTACTTCAGTTATGCCTCAGCTTTGTTTTCCCACTAACCTGGTTCCCTTCTACAGAATTTGCCTTGCCTTTAAATTCAGGATGCGCAGTGCTGCCTTGGCTGGAGATGACAAATGTTTCTGCCACTGAAGCTCTAAATGACAGGGAGTTAAGAAGCTGAAATTGCAGTGTGCCTCAGGCAGTCCTTTTGCACTACTTTTTTTAGTCAAAGCTCTCTGCAGATTTGGTGTTCCTTGTAGTAGCTTCCTCAAGGTGAGAAGGGCTATTGGAAGTAGGGAACATGCCAGCCATTCTGAAGAGGAAGATGTTTGTGTAAATTTCGTTTGTGCACAAGCTTTGAAATAGCTTCAGGGGCAAAGAGGTGAAAATAGTTCACACTGCTCTTATTCAAAATGATGGTGATCATTGGTCCTGCAGCTGTTGGAAAAAACACTGGTAAATGATGCTGACAAGAGGAAGGAGTGCTCCACTAGCAAGTGGACACAGTTTCTTCTTTAGACTTAACTAAGGAATTTGGTGTTTAAAGGCTTGAAAGATTGCACCGTTTTCCTAAACATGAGGCATGACTATCAGTGATTACACATAGAGCCGTACATGTTGAAGATGGTAATATCACAAGTTCAGCAAAAAAGAGCGTGTTATTCTTAAAAGAGCATAAAGAAATGTGTTCCATTCCAGTATAGCCCCTTCCCCTTTATCAAATATATACGCTACAGAAATGAATAACCTTGAAGTGCAAAAGGATCTTTAAAAATAGAAAAAAGTTCATATTGGCACAAGCTTATTAACCAGTAGAATCCCAATCCCATGCAAATGTCTTCGGGTTTTTTTGGTGTTTTTTATTTGTATTAGAGCTTCAGTAATGTGGAATAAATTACAAGTACTTGACAAATTCTGTGCATGTCATTAGACAGTGACTGTAGCAACTAGCAATTCAGCATTTCAGACCTGCTCCCTTAGTCCATAGACTAAGGCAAGGAATGTCTCCTGCAAGTGCTGCAAGGAGGTTTTGGGACTGGAGTCCTGCTGTTAGGTTTAACAAATGTCAAGCTTAAATCCTAACAGCTGTGCCAAAGGCTGGTGAAAATGAACGTGCGTGTCTTGACAGACAAGAACAGTGAACTCTGCAACCAGGGTGAATCAGTGGGTAAATGAAACCAGTTTAATGTGGGAAGGGAAATGTCTGCTTCCTCTTCATCTTTCAATTTCTGTTCCGTTTCTGATTTGGCTTTCTGCACTCTTGTAGCAGTCTTTGTTGTTAGCTTTTTTACTTGCTTCATTTACATGTAGGCCACGTTCTTGTTTCTCACTGAAGACCTGTGAACATAAGGCCATTTTTCTTTCTTCTTCAGCTCCTTCATCAAAAATCTGTCCCTCTCTCTTCTCTGCAGCCAGATACATGGCAAGGTTTGCAGCCAGCATTGTTTAATGTTGGGATGGTATTTTATACTGGAAATGTTGTCTGTTTATGCTGTTAGGTTTTGATTAAAACTTACTGATGTATTCACATTTTCCTAACACTGCGCATATTTTGAACTTTAGTTTGTCCAAGTGAAAGAATGACTGCTGCAGGGGACTTCTCTGCTTTATGTATTTGTAGTGCAAGGGCTTCGGTGGTAGTTAACCGTCTGTGAGGGGTAGCGCAAGGGCTTCGGTGGTAGTTAACCGTCTGTGAGGGGTAGCGCAAGGGCTTCGGTGGTAGTTAACCGTCTGTGAGGGGTAGCGCAAGGGCTTCGGTGGTAGTTAACCGTCTGTGAGGGGTAGCGCAAGGGCTTCGGTGGTAGTTAACCGTCTGTGAGGGGTAGCGCAAGGGCTTCGGTGGTAGTTAACCGTCTGTGAGGGGTAGCGCAAGGGCTTCGGTGGTAGTTAACCGTCTGTGAGGGGTAGCGCAAGGGCTTCGGTGGTAGTTAACCGTCTGTGAGGGGTAGCGCAAGGGCTTCGGTGGTAGTTAACCGTCTGTGAGGGGTAGCGCAAGGGCTTCGGTGGTAGTTAACCGTCTGTGAGATGATAGTCTATGGATTTAATCTGTTATAATGGAACTTTGAGCTCTAGGAGTAGGCTGGTTTACCCTCCTTGCCACTTCTGATATACAAAAAGTTCTTGGTGGTCGCAGCAGTTGTGTCTAGGAACTCAACTTCAGAACAGTACTGGTACTCCAGACTCGGAGCATCATTTCACGGAGTCTTACAGGATCCAGCTTACTCTGTGCTAAAGCAGCCTGTGTGGATAAGTAGTAAGTCAACACCACTTTCTGAAAAAGAACTGTTGAGAAGGTGCCTGCTGCAAATGAACACCTGGTGTGTTACCGCCTGAAGAGATGTGCAGTGAGGTGAGAAGTACCTGCTCAGGAGGTTTGGGACACTCAGCTGTGATGCCTTTCCCAGGGGTTTGGGGGGAAGGAGAAAAGTGGAGGCAAGTTAAGGTCCTCGGAGGTGTATTTTGCCTGGCTCTTCATTCATCCCCTTTTCAGAAATCAGTGTGTTGGCTTTATTTCCACCTATTTCTCTTCCCTCAGACATGGATGAGAATCACAAAGACGTTGATGGAATGAATAAGAGGAAAACAAGACCTTTTTCTTCTCTTGATTGATTTGTACATGTTGCGGAGGGTCCTGTGGACCTTCTAGTCATTGTGAAGACTCAGGAAACCAGGGAAAGTGGTTTCTTCTAACACCACTAAGTACTACGACTTTGCTTGGGCTTGGTCCTGGGTTTGGGCCGTATTTTGGTCTAGGCATTAGTTTTCCTGCTTTTCTCTGTTACCTGTGTCTCGTCTCAGGAGTTAGGGGGTCCTTTCTCCCCGGAATTTTGCTTCTGCTCGTACCTGCTTGAAAACAATTAGAGATTTGGGGGGTCCTTTTCCATTGTTCATGCAGCTCTGTTGGCACAGAGTATTTCAATGAAGTATCACAGAGTGGTGCTTCTCCTGCAGGATCCGGTGAATTTGGTCCCAGCTTTCCCTGTGTTCCTGGAGAGAGAGCCCTTCCCTCCGCTTCGCTGGTTTACAGCCCCGCTCCTCTGACCCTTGCAGTTACTGCCTGTTACTGCTGCTCTTGTGAGGGTAAGCAGAGTGGTTTCCTTCCTGAGGCTCTTGCTCTCTCTGTCCTGTTGAGTACCCTGTGCAGTGTTTCCGTTCTTGTTGTTGTTGTTATGCTGCTAGGTGGGTCTGCTCATTTCATGAAATAAATGCTCCTTCCCCCAGGAATTCAGTACTAAAATCAAGAGAGTCACAGAAGGAGTGAGGGTGGAAAGGGGCCTCTAGAGATGATCTAGTCCGACCTCACCCCTGCTCAAAGCAGGGTCAGCCGTAGCAGGTTTCTCACTGTTCTGTCCAGCCAGGTGTTGTACATCTCCAAGGATGGACACTCCACAACCTTTTCTGAGCAACTTGTTCCAGTGGCTGTCCATGCTTACAATTTTTTAAAAAATAATAATTATAAAAATCCTTGTGTTAAAGTTTCCTCTATCTGGATTTGTGCCTATTCCTCTTGTTCTTTTGCTTGGCACCGCTGAGAAGAGTCTGGCTCCATCTTCTGTACTCCCCCCACCAGGTACTTATACACATAGATAAGGTCCCCCTGAGCTTTCCTGTTCTCCAGCAAAGAAACAGTTGCAGCTCTCAGCCTCTGCATATAGCTCACAAGGTCCAAGCCCTGCAGCATCTTCATGGCCGTCGTAGCCCTGGAAGCTGTATGATACGTGTTTGGAAATTCACTTCTGTGTGTCACAAATTTGATGGAAAAAATGTAGGAGTAGCAAGTACCATCAAACGTAAACAACAGCGTATAGCGCTTGGACTGTGACTCTTAAATTAGGAGATGTGATTCCTTCTTGTGAAGGCTTCTGAAGGCAGAATCATAAGTGAGAATAACTTAATTGGTAACAATACCCACTTTCTAGGGGAGAAGAGGCGTAAGTGCTCCTTTGCAGTGATCCAGGCTGATTCCAGCTACATAATAAACTCCACAGCACTCGCTGCGTAGAAGCTGTAGCTGCGGTTGTTTTTCTTAGTACACAGTTTGCAAGAAAAAATTGTGTGTGCTTTTATATTTTTATAAATGTGTGTTGTGGTATTTGCAATAACAATAAAGAAGTTTTGGCGTCATCTGTAGGAGCTCTTTCAATTTCCCATCTTAAGGTGGAGAAAAGAAGAATATTGGCACACACTTTTTTCTATACAAATGGTGTATGTCAATCCTGCAGCAGCTGCTGGTGCAGCTCTTCTCTCTGTGAAGTTGCAGAAGCCAGCCTCAACTGGCTGATTTGTCCCTGTGGGTGGCATTTGTACATATCTCGGCATGTAGCTGACATCCTGTTTGTGTGTTTGATGATAAACTTCAGCCGTACCTTCACTGCTATAACTGCGCTAGGCTTTCTTGCTTTCTTCCTGTGTATTTTGTTAAATGCCCAGTAATAATCCAGCTGGCGAGTTACAAATTGTTTTGTTAACGTTGCTGAGCAATGAGGCAGCTGCAGCCCGACTGACCAAAAGTTTCTCTTCAAGAAAAATCAAACCCCAAACCAAGGTGTGTCTACTTGGAATTATATTTTTAGGTTTTCTCTCATTATGTGTTGATTTTAAGAATGTTTTAGAAGTTTAATATTAGAAAAATGTAACTGTTAAAATATTAACTATATTTTCTGTATAATTCTAGGTACGGCAGGAACTAGATGAAAGAATCACTAAAGAACTTAAACAAGGTAATGTGTCACTGTTAGGGGCATTTTTAAGGAAAAAGAGTAGTGTTCCTAACTCCTGAATGTAATGGCTTGAAAGCTGTCAAGTTCCTGTGCTAAGCACAGGGAGGTTTTTCTGCTAGCTTTCCAGTTCAGACTTGAATGTGAAAATTTCCTGCTTACCAAAAGATTGTGTAGAATGTTATGCAGTTGCCTGAAAAAGACAAGTGCAGAGAAAACTAACGCACTTCCTCTACACGGGTGCACTTGGCTTAAGCTGAAGTCACGTTTTTCTAGAGTGAATCCTTGAGCACAAACATCAAACGTAAAAGAAGCCCTGAGAGAAGACGTTTATAGACTTCAGCCATCGCTGCTTCTTCCATGTGCGTCGGTTGCATTCCGCACTACATCATACCGCGCCCATTCTCTGCTGTTGGGTCTGGATTTTTGCTGTTTCTTGTCCATTGCTTGTATTTGTAGCTTATATGTTGCAGTCTTTTTTGAATAAGCAAGAAAAATATAATCAGTGATGAAAGATACCCTTTCTCTGGGAAAAGATCATTTAGTAGCACTTAGGCAAACATCAGATGAGTTGAATGCTTTTAACACATAGCATGAAACATGCTCTATAATATGAGGCCAGGTGTCGAAAGAGGAATTCCACCTGTTTCAGGGTAGTCGTTCCTCCAGAGTCACTGCTTTGCTTTGCAGTGACTGGTGCTATTTCAAAGCAGGTAGCCCCTGCGAGAATTTCCTTCTGTTCCTGCATGCTTTTGGTAATACAGAGAGTGTTCAGCTGTAGCTTCACAGCTCGTTCCGTGTGTCCGAATGGACACAAAGCCGTTGCATTTCATCCGTGTGCATTTTGAACCTGAGTGTGCATCTGCTAGGTGTCATAGAGTGCGTTTGGTTTCAGGACCTTGTCGGAAAAATGTGGCTGGAGAAGAACAGGAAAGGTGGGCTTGCTTTCCTTGAGTATGTGTTTTTGTGGAGGAAAGAGGGTTTTGCCAGGGTGAGTTACAAAGACGCCCCTCAAAGAAAGTGCCAGGCTAGGAGACTTGTCCTGGCCTGACTGCATTGCAAAGGTGTTTGCGTTTTCACCGGCGGATTCTTTTTAAGTTTGTCACAGAGAAGGCAGAAGCTGGTTTTTAGGAGCAGAGTTCCAATAAATCACTGCTTTGAACATTCAAGGAAAACAGATACTGGAGGTTCGTGAGGTCTGCAGGGGGGCTCAGTTTAGCACTGGTGTAAGCAGGAGTCATTTGTGGGTTCCCTGAAGATGTTCAATGTGTAGCCTATAGAATTTCTGTCACTGGCTTTAGAAATACTGTTGGCTGGTAGGCAAATGTGGAAAAAGATTGTTTCTTCCTTTGTGCCTAGCCCTTTGATTGTTATGTCCCCTTGGAAGTTTTTAAATCTCTTTCTGGACTGTAGTCTCTCCAGTTATCCATGATGTTTTCATAGTGACTGATTTGGCCCTGTCTAGTGTAAAAGCAACACCGGAATGTTGTTTCTCTTCTCCCTAGCCACTGCTGAACTTGAAGCTGGATCTGCTGGAGCTTCTCCCATGGTATCTTCTGACGGATCTTCAGAAAGTATCCACGTTGACAGGATCCCCTTTGCAGGGCAGTACAGGAGCACCGCGATGTTTTAACCAAAAATTACCTGATTTGAACAAAATGCTGGGAAAAAAGCTCTGGAAATCATTTTGTTTACATAGTGCGTCTATAGTTTCTCATCCCACAGTTCAGATGGGAAAATGTGTTTATTGCAGTCCGAATGTGAATTCTAAGTCTATTAAATGGATGTCAAGCACATTGCACTTGCCTGTTGGTTTATTGATGCATAGGTGTTTTATTTTGCACTCGCCACAAGAAGCACACCTATTTTTGTCGGACTAGCAGAATGACTCACCTTGATTCTTGAGCGTGACAGAATTGTCAAAATGTTTCTTGTTAACGTAGAAGCATTATTTTTTCTCCACTGATGTTCTGTGTTTTAACAAAAGCATTCCCTTTGTTCTGCTTAATCCTTTCACCCTATGTGTTTTTAATGTTTCCAGTGTTACTTTAATGCTTAGGACATCATTTGATGTGATTTGAGCCTGCTGCTTCAGTCCAGATGCCGTGACTGCTTCTGCCGATAAAGTGAAATCTTTACCAGTGGTCATGCTGGAGGACGGGGCACTTTACGTTGCTGTCACCTTATGCGCCGTAGGTTTAACATTACTGTGAGTGTGTAGCAGTGCAGAGAGAGCTATGTGGTGGGTTTGGTATGTTTGTTTTGGATCACAGGACCACGGAACGGGTGAGGTTGGAAGGGACCTCTGGAGGTCATCCGTTCTAGCTCCCCTGCTCAGGGAAGGCCACCCAGAGCTGGTTGCCCAGGACCATGCTGGCTTTTGAGTATCTCCCAGGATGGAGCCTCCACGGGCAGCCTGTGCCAGTGCCCAGTCACCCTGATCGGAAAGAGGCATTTCCTGACGTTCAGCCCCAGCCCTCCGTGTTTCCGTTTGTGCCCGTGGCCCCTCACGGTATTCATCTTGGGGTTTGTGTTAAAGGCCGCTGCAGCTGTAGACGTTCCCAGTTACTACATCGGCAGCTGCGCTGTACCTGAAACACTTCATGTGCGGGAAAAATGAATGTTAAAATACTAACTTCCAGTCTCCTCAGTACTTTCCAAACCTTGTATGATAGGGCAGCCAATCTTTTTGTTGCTGCTAGCAGCTGACGATACGGTGGCGGTAGCCCAGATGGTAGCCAGTGTTCTGGGACATTTGTGTCAATAAAAGAAGCAGGTTTACTTATTTCAGGGAGTTACCTGTTACTGAAGATCTGCGTTGTCATTTCCTGTGCACAGAAGTCAGTAGTGATCAGAAGATGACAGAACAAAGTCCCAGTTCTGGGAAAGGAAGAATGGTTGTCCCGAGATCAATTAAGACTGGAAAAATCTGGGGGTTTTACCCACTAATTCAAGGACCTGAGTTAACAGGCAGTGAGGAAAGCAATGAATGTTGCTGTGACGCTGTTCCTCTTTATATGAATACAGTATATTAACTTCACAAATATGTATTTAATTCCAGGTATTCTGTTTCAGCTTGAAATTTAATAAACTTTGTCATCTAATATATGTCTTTGTTTTATCGTTCCCCTTCTTGACATCGCTTTCTACCCCTTTCCCTAACCGTACAGCTCTCCAGAGCGCTCTGCTCCTTTCAGCTCTGTTCGCCGCTGCACCTTCAGCCTGTCCTGGAGGCCAGGCAAAAGGCCAGCATGTGTGTATGTCCTTTTCCACAACTGTGTTAAGACCACAGGCTGGTGTTGGGGTACTCGTGATCAGTTCCCAGACTTTCCCTGTATTTTAGAGCAGTCCTCCTTGTGGTTTGGGCAGAAGGTAGCAGGTGAGCTTCTGGTAGCCGTGGAACGCTGGGAAATCGCACAGGTTTTGATCCCCTGCAAAGGAAAAAGGTGTAAAGAAACTTCTCCAGCCTGCACCAGAGTGGTCAAAGAGAAGTTCAGCTTTTGCTGCTTTCTAGTGTCTCTCCACAGAGGAAGCAGGGACAGAACATGTTGACGTTCACGTTGTGTTGTCAGTCACTGTGATAAACTCAGACGTGGCCTGTGCTCAAGTTTCTTCACCGCTCTCTGCTGCCAGCTCTTAGTGAGAGGGGAGAGCTCTTGGCTGGTGGAGCAGCAGAGCAGAAATTCGGTGTTGGCATCTGCCATAACCGGCATTGATGGCAGTTATGATGAGGCGTGAGGGGGGTACAGAGAAGGCCAGGCAATTCCTGCGCTCGAAAGTCCATCCCCAGTGTCACTGTGGGGACACTCCTGATGAAGCAGGAGAGGGCATGGCACTTAGGGGAGGCTCTGAGGCCTGGAAGACAGGGAATGTCTGTCCCATCTTCAAGAAGGGCAAGCCCGAGGAGCTGGGAACTGCAGCCTCACCGTGCTGCCTGGGAAGGTGGCGGAGCACGTACTCTGGAAGCCGTTTCCAAAGATTGGGGACAAGAAGTTGGTAGGGAGGAGTCAGCATGGGTTTGCACAGGGTGAAATCATGCCGCACTAACCTGGTACCTTTCTAGCGATGTGTGAGTAACTGAGTGGACAGAGGAAGAGCAGTGCGTGCTGCTTACCTTGGCTTTAGCAAGGCTTTCTCTGGCTTGTGCCCTAACAGTCAAGTTCAGGTTCAGGAACTTCCTGATCTCTTTCCAAAGGAGAAAGCAAGCGTGTTTCTTGATTTCTTTGCTCAGGTACATTAGAAACCCTTTGGGGTCAGTAGCTGCAAGCAGGTTGCAGATCTTTGCAGTCAGTTGTATGGAATAAACAACTCTGTTTCAGAAAACCTCATTATGCCAGTTGCTTTTTCCTCATGAGCAAATGTGTCAGGAGTTTCCCAGGTTTTGCTGTCTTCAAAATACCACGTTGAATTGTGGCTACAAAACATTAGTTTTTCAGTTTCTCATTGGCAGAGCAGTGGTTGAGTAGTGCTGCTGCAGCACTAGTATGTCTACCCAGCAAGGCCTGACTCCTGAAACATCCAGGCATTTGCTTATAATTCATTGCTGATCGCTGCCACTCCGTTCCACTGATGCTCTGCAGAGGGAACAGTTTAGAAAAGCCTTGAAAACAATTCATTAATGCAATAAACATAAAGGACAAATCAGAGACAGGGCAGCTGTCTTCTCCTTTTTGATGTTCCAGCACAGGCACTAGAAATGGGTAAGCCCTTGCTGAATGAGGGATGGGTGAGCTGCAGCTGCTTGTATTGTCTGTGACAGCCATGAAACACTACATTCTTGAAATACAAACGTGAAAATCTGGTAACTCATTTCTTTTTTTCTCTATAAACCGACACCTTCCTGCTGAAGTTCATCATTTTCATATTGGCCATCTTTGTGATAATAGAACCATGAACTTGACCTGTCTTTGCCGTGTTTGATCACACAGTCTTATGATTGGATGCGAAGAAAAATCACGGTTACCTCAGTCATAACCAGTGGGGATTAATGAAAGGGGAAAAGATCAGGTTATTGTATTTTCTTGAAGAGAAACCTTGGGTCGTTCTCTGCTTTCTGTTGCAATACAAAGATTCCACGAAAAAAAAAATCTCGGGAGGGGTGGAGAGAGGAAAACTTTGAGCTCATGCAGTTGGTAGGACAGCTTGACCTACATACCACTGAATACTCCATTGGAAAACTCAGGAGAACCGTCTATTGCTAGAATTCTCGGTTATAGTAGCTGAAATACTTTTGTGACTCTGGAAATGATAAAATAATTCTTGAACATAAACCAGATTTTAGCTGAGAGAAGGAAAGATTTACACAGTTAATTTACTACTCCCGTTTATGATACCTGCTTGTGTATCTTTTAGCTACGTAAGGGTACCAGAATGGGTTTGACTTTTACATAGCAGCCGGGGGGGAGGCAGCGGTGTGTTTTGCCAGAACATATTTTTCATTGGTAAAGCTGCTCTGCTCAATGAGAGACTATCACCAGAGCTGTCCGTTGTGTTGGGTTTTTTAAAGTGATTTATTAATCAAAGATGTATTGTCTGGCAATTTTTTATAGTTATGTGTTGGCTGCAGCAAGTGCTTTTGGACAAAAAAGGAACAAGAATATTTTTTCATTCTCCATTTTATTTTCAAGACTAGAATTCTTCAAAGCTAATTTTGGTATTTTTAGTTTCAAATCAACATTTTCAGAGCAAATTAAGTTGTGTAAAATTAAGCAAACGGGAAAGCAAAACTGTTTGCAGTAGTTTGCTGCTTTTCTTGGTGTGGTTTTGGCTTTGGGCAGCCTCAAAACTGTTTGGGTTTGCTTTGTATTGTTCTCTACCTCTTACTTTCCCCCAGACATACTCATTGAGCTTGAACAATCCGTGACTCCTACTGCTCAAAGGCTGTTGTCTTACGCAAGCAGCTTCTTTCTTACAGACTTCCATGAAACTCAATTTTATCTTTTTTTCTTTGTTAGTAATCCAGATTAAAAGGTTAACAGGAACTGTAGAGTTACATATAGCTTTACAAGCAAGAACTTAAATAGTTAGGCATACTGACTGCAAGGGGGAAGTCAGGATAAAAAAAAAGTAAACCAAATAATACTGTGGCTAAGAGATGAAAAACATATTACTGTTACTGCATTTGCGAAAATGGTAGCAATTTTTATGGTAAGTAATATTTTTTTCTCAAAGTGACTACAGTTGAATGTGATTTACAGAAATGAGCTGTGGTGTTTTGTTGGTTTTTTTCCCCTTTTCCCTGTTAGTGGGCAGGAAAGAATCAAAGTGCAGGGAGTTTTTTATTGCTGCACTTGAGTATGGTCTTTTTGAACAACCTGCCTGCCAAGTTTGTTAGGAATCTTACTTAGATGGCACTGTTTGTTACACTTGTTAGAATATTGCCAAATAGTAGCTTGAAATGTGTAGGTGAAGTTGCACTGATAGCTGAGCTGATTTAACAGCTCAACAGTGCCAAACAAAACTCTTCCTCTTTTCTGCCGGTGTGCCTTCCACCTCCCCTTGTATAAGCTTCGTTCAGAATGCTCTAAGATGCTGCAGCTCACTAAACTATTAGACAAAAGAAAAGTTCTTTGCCAGATTGTAGAGCTGGATCAGCTTAGCACAAGGGCTAAAGAGCACCAAAAATGGCTTAATGCGGAACTAAAAGTTGGTGCATGGGGACGAAGGAGGAGTTTAGGTTTTGAAGAGGATCTGATTCTTCATCCTTTAGTGGACCTGAGCTATTAAGTTGGCTCCAAGGTATGTAATGCTACCGTTTGAGAAGCTGAATCGTACAACATGTTTTTCAGGAAAAAATGTTGTGCCCAGAAGTTGTGGTAAATTCTTCTGAGTCCCTGTCATGTGTCCGCCTGCCCCCCCGTCAAAACTAAATGCATGATCTGAGTCGATCTGTCCTCTTTAAGACTATACGTATTTTCTTCTGATCTGTTTCTGTTATTTTTTAGAAAGTCTTGTCTTTTTTTGTTGTTGTTGTTTGAATTGCTGATGCAGTAGCTACCAGAAGGCGGAAGATGACCTCACCAAAAGCCAAGAAAGGCACAGCATCCAGAAGGGGAGTCCAGAAGTAAATTATAGATGGAACAACAAATTAAGTTGCTCTTTGCCTTACCTCTGGGTTGTCTTTTTTTTTCAGTTACTGTAGCACTGGAATCTATTTCTTTCCTTTTAAAGTGATGAATCCTGAAATGTTGTTTGTACCTGTTTTGAAGAATACATGTTTTATTAAAATAGATGTTTATTAAATAGCTGTTTTATTAAAATATTTGCATGATTTATGAATACTTCAATACGAATGCAAAGTTTTGCCAACTTTGAAGTGAGGATGTGTTTTCTTTATATACACAAATTCATGTCTTAAAGGCAAACTAAAGTGCTTTTTTCTGCTTTATAATGTAGAAATAAAGCTTTATTTACTTTTGTTGTGGGTACTTTATAAAGAACAGTGGTGTTGCATCTGATTTCTTCTAATTTTGAGTAAGTCCTATTGAGGGCCACTTAGATGTACACCAAGAGGAAGTCTGAAATGGTAGAGACACCTTTCAAATATTTTTCAAGCGTTTGAATTAAAAAAAGAGAATGTAAGACAAAAGTCACGTCCTTGCATTCCAGTTTGTTACAAAATATGTTTAAACAATTATTTGGAGAACAGGTAGTGAATGTTAGTTATTTTTTTCATAGTATTTGTGTTTGTGTCACTTTTCTAATTACTCAGATTTTCTCTGGAAAGGAGGAGACCAGCATTTCAGACATAGGGCCCAGGGAAAAGAGAAGAACAAACCAAAACCCAAGGTCCATTCTCAACTGCCCCCTCAGGTTTTCTTTTTATGTTAGTGAAAAGCTGTAATTATTAATAATTTTGTAAAGTGTCTAGTTCCAGTGAAAGGTTGACTCACATGTGCTTCTCATAACAAAATTATGGTTTACCTTTTTTTCATAGTTGAGAAGCATGTAACCTTCCAAAAACTTTCTTAAAAGTACTTCCTTGCCTGGCTTTGAGTCGTTTTCAGAGTTGGAAGTAAAAAAATGCAGTGTTTAATTTTGGTGTGAAATACCACTACTTTACATTTAGATACTGCAAAAAAAAAAAAAAAAAGTTAGGGCATGAACATTATTCTTATGAGGGAGAGTGCTTTATGAAGTTCGGCAAACCAAAATGAATGCATGTGAGCCAGTGGGTGGTGTATTTGTGTGGATGTCCAGTGCTCTGCTAGCTTGATTTTATGTCTGAATCGTTACTGAAATAAATATGTTGTAGCATAAAATGTTGAATGAATGCTGAGGTTATGTTTTGAAAACAAGGGAATCCATTTTTTCTAAATAAAACTGGAATAACATATTTAAAAGTTCGTTTCTACTCTGACTGCTATACAGACTCAATCAGCAAAGTGTGGCTGGTGACTTTAAGCATAGCATTCTTTTCATTTCAGATGCAAAAACAGGACTGCTAAAGCCTCTCGCATATTTAAAACTCCTCAAACCAAACTATCATTTTAATGACTTCGTTTAATCATTTTGTTCAAAAAGTATGTTACACTATTCCGAAGAACTGTTGTCAGGAAAGCATATGGTATTCTCTTGCTGTCTTGCATACTCAAAGTTAATGTCATCCTTTTGTACTTTAGTTGTTTGACATTTTAATTGTTTTAGAAACTTACTTACCAGTAAACTTTCTCTTTATTTTGAAGGTTACAAGCAGTGTGTTTTCTTTTGAGACTGCCAAAGCCAAATGCAGGAAACACAGATATTTCCATATATTTGAAATGTATGTTCTGAGGTGCAGATTTCGTAAGCCATCCCTGCCTCTTCCCACCCCAAAAAAGTCCTGGAAAAAGTTTGTACTGGCAAGTGTTCTGCGAAGAAAAAGGGTGCTTTCCATCCGAGGTGAATGTTGTTTCAGGGCTTGCCGTTGCTCACAAGAGACTGCAAAACTACAGTCTTGGCAAGCAAGAACGTCTTTGGCTCACTGTGAACTGCAATGATGTTTTAAAGCGTGGGATGGTCAGGATAAGCGAAGCGGAAGGCTGTGATAATCCCTGTAGTGCTACTGTACATACCGCGTGCTGTATGTGCTTGCACACGTGTGTGTTGTTTTGCAGAACAGGGATAGGGAAACAGTAGGATTTTGTTGCCATCCCTGTTTGAAAGTGAAGCCCCCAACACAAAAGAAGCAAGCTGCCTTTAGACTGCATCTACTGCTCCTGATGGCTCCAGGTGTGTGTAAATATTAGAGAACAGCAGGGTCCTGCATTCCCAGAGCCACGTGAGCAGTGCCGTGAAGACAAGTGTCCTTGCTGGTATTGCAGTCATGCTCCCAAGCTCTCCTGCTGTTTCCAATCTGCGCACAGCCGTGAAAAAAACGGACTGACATTTCCAGCACAGCAGGGAGACTCTTGAGTAGGGAATGTAAAAGACTCCGCTACCTATGTTTCAGAGTGGCCACTATACATGATAAATCTTCACAGGAGAGCTAGTCGGCACTTCAGCTGATGGTGTAATGAGGCTATTGATAATGAAGCACGGAATGCTTCTTTTAGTGCTTGAACGCTTTGCAGACAGATTGTTTCTATTTTTTTTCCTTAATCGAAAATATCTGGCGAAAGAGTCAAATTCAGGATGGGTATAAGATATTTTTTAGATGGTGCTGCTTTGCTAATTTTTACAGGAATATTTCCCAATAAGTTAATCTAAAATGATAAGGTAATTCCCTATGTCTGTTACAGCTAGCATTAAGAAGGGGGTCAGTTGCTTTCCTGAGTAGTTTGACAGACTTTACTCACTGTTTTATCCTGGTGAGCTGCCAGATTTGGGATGCCATAATAACAGTAATGCAATTACGTTTTCCGCACATTGTCTGGTTGACTTCTTAGTTAAGAGTTTCTTTCCCTTTGGGAATAAGACTAGACAGACTGTCATTTGCTATTACTAATTCTGCTTAGCATTATCACTGGAGCTTTTTTGTAATTAGCTGTCTTAGTTGGCTCTTAAATTTTAATAGCCAATTGAAGCTACATTTTAGCCAAGTTCCCTATCTAAATTGCATTCAGTCCATTAACAAAGTTGGTTCAAAGGCTCTTAAAACAAAAGCCAAGAGATGTGGTTGGCACTCCCATGTTTGCAGCAGTAGCAGTACCAGCCTCCAATGAACATTCTCAAGAAATGGCACTTCCTTCTAGCAAAGGAAGTGAACAAAGAATGACCAAAGTTTGTTTTGGGAAAAAAGGCTGATTATGCAGAATACTTGTAGAAAAAAAATAAAATTGAAGTGCGTCATTTCTGGAAGAAGGTGGGGGAGATGCAGAAGGGGGAAATTAATGGTTCTGCTCAGACTTGACAGGTTCTGGAAAAGCCAAATAAACGAAGTTATGTTTTTCTCCATTTCAGCTGATCAAAATTATTAGCAAAACCATCTGAAGCACCTTCTGGTGGAATTGTCGTCTTGCTGAGTTTAGTTTGTAAAACAACCTGCCAGACATTAAAAAAACTGTAAGCATGCCAGCACATAGGCTCAGAGCACTGCTTCTCTAGTCGATAGACCCTATAATTTTCTTTTATACTGAAGACCATGGCTGGATACCTTAGCCTCCCAAATAATTTAATGTAACATCAGTCTGATTTTTTTATCCCTAATAACACTTGTTTAAATTAGATTTTTCTCCTCTTTTCTTTCTTTAAGGTGTAGACAGGAGATTAACAGCCTTTGGATCATCCCGTGACAAATAATGGCTTTCTCAGACTTTTCTGCTTTTAAAAAAATAAATAAATCTTTACTGTTGTGAAGACATCAAATATTAATACTGCTACAGTTTTAATACAGAGTCTACTAGTTGCTGATGAGTTGTTTCAAGGATGGTTTGGTTTGCAATGCCCTGTATGTGTGACGATAGGTAAGTATCAGTAGCTTCATTGCAGGAGGTGTGAGGCAAACCCCAGCTTATGTCTGAATAATCAGTGTGTGTGTGTGTATATATATGTGTGTGTGTATATATACATATATGCTTTTACCAGCATATATAGTGGGACATCTAAATTAGAGTTTCCAGAGTGCACCACTTCCATTGTTCAGTAAGACGTAGAGCTGGAGCTCTTTGAACGTGAGTTGGATCCTGTCGCTTGTAGCTGACCTGCAGTATCAAACCGACTGGAAATGCTCTGTCGCAGTAAGTGCCGGTTCCTTCATCTCTCTTGCTGTTCTGGGGGTGCTGGGCTCTCTGTGGTGGTGCAGTACTCAAAGGGAGAAGGAATCTCATCTGTCTGAAGGTTGATTTTCATGATGTCCTTTCTCACAGGTAGGGAGAAAGCAGATGTGGTGGGATCAACTTCTCTGGAAATTCCTAGAGTCCTAGTTGATCTCATGGATAGCTTTATGCAACCGCATGCTAACTCACATGCATTTCAGTTTTCTTCCCCCATATTTTCAAGACTGAGCAACTGAAGATTTAGAAAGGTGATTCTATGAATTCTTGCTTCATTTTAGGCCTTCTTTATCTCTGTAGATGATACCTCTATAGCAACAGTTTTGGGGGTTTGTGTGTCTTGTTGTCTGGGTTGTTTTTTTTTTTCCTTTTCTCCTGAAGTGATACATAAAAAAGGGAATATACTATTTCTGTGAACTGTTTTGCCTGGATGCAGAGTAAGCCGGACAGCTTAGAAAAATGCAGCAGCTCTAATTGGATGCTACAGACTAGTTTTTCTCTGCACTGATGTGCCATGTTTTTAAACGTGAAGTCAACCCGCTGTATTGCACTTGTACTTCTTTCTAGTTGTCTGTGTTTCATCTTATCTCAATCAAAACCTGTCTTCTTTCAGACTAGAGCATATCCTGCTCATATAGGCTTTCATGCCAGATTTTAATGCCCTTGCATCTAGGTCTACTGCATACAAATAACTGAAGTATTTTCAAATGGACCTCAAGTTCCACAACTGCCTAAGCTGCTGACAAGTGAATCCTGACAGCTTTTTCTCCATCATTGTGAATGCTGCAACAAGCCAAAATTGAGGCTTTGCATTTTCTCAGGGATATCCCAAACAGTAAAAGGGTTGTGGAGGAACTGTTATTTGATGGGAGAAAGATTGCCTCCCGTATTTCTGCCCCTTGTGTTGGCAGGTCAGCTTTCCAACCCTGCAGACCTTAGCTGCTGTGATGGGTTTTCATAAGTATACTCGAAAGAAAAGTGACAAGAGCACAGTGAGACAGCTGTGAAGTGTAGTAGAAGTGAAAAGAAAATAGACGTTTATGAACTTTCCGGAACTAATTCCTTTTGCCGAACCACTCCAGACAGGAAGAAGCTGGCACAGTGGTAATCTGCATCTGCAGCTCCTGAGAGAAGGAAAATGCTTCTTTGGCAAATGGAGCAAGAAACCTAGAAAATTAAGGATTAATATGTTCATTTATAGAGAAGCAGTGAGAACACAGTAACATGAAATACAACCAAGGAGGATGCATTTAGAAGACAAAAGAGCCCTGGAAGGGAAGGTACTTAGCTTTGTTAGAATGCAAAGTGTAACACACAGTCCTTGGAACTGGTGAGTTGCACAGCTGAATGTTAAAAGAAATTAGTTCATACCACAAGAAATACACGATCTGTGCCTTGAAAACCTGAAGGTACTTTTCTTTTCTGCCAGGAGAGGAGTGGAACACTGGATCTACTTGAAAGTAAGTAACCCTCCAGCTAATTTTGTCTATCTGCTGCTAAACTTCAACAAAAATAGTCTTATTAATAAACTGAATTCCTTTCTGAAAACAGATATATCTATAAAAATGCCTTTATTCCTGCATTCTCACTAATCTGTCGTTATGGAAATGTTTCCTTTGGAATGGTGAAGGTGGATCTGCACTAGCACATGTGCAGTCCCTGACTCACTTCTAATAATGCTTGGTGATAGCCATAGAGAAAGGTATAGAGTAAACGGCACCACATTCAGAAGACAATATGGTGCTGAAAATATCTGGACATGGTCTAACAGCTAGTTCCTTTTGTCACCGATGGAGCTGATGATCAGTAATTTGTAGGATTTGGGGCTTTTTTAATCAGTGTTGTCAAACCTGGGATGAGGTGGAATTTAAAACTCTCTCTTATCCAGACCAAATGTTATTTGATACACCACTTGAGAGACTGACAACATTTTTTGCCTCTGTTATCTTCATACATTAGCTGGTTCCATGTGTGGCAGTGAGTTACCCCACTGATTGCTTATTTCCTTTCCTCAAGTCCAAGCCCTCCTAAAAACAGCTTTGAAACTTGTCATCCATTTCTGGTGTAAGTGCAACACAAGGTTTTCTCGAAATCTGACCAGAATACTTTTTTCTCTGTGTGGAAACTATTCTGTTTTGGGGATGAATTCCATTGTTTCTATGGAAAGCTTGAGTTTTCTGAGGTGGTAGCGCCCAAGATATCATTTGAAGCCAGTAAGAGCTGCAGTTCTCCGGTATCACTGAAAATCAGGTTTATGTTCCTCTAAAAATACACCCCTTGCCTGCAAGAAAGATGATGATATTTTTGGCTGTTTAGCACACTGCTGATGTATCTTTAAGAGCAGTGATAGAAGCAAAATTGCAAGAGAGGCCCTAAAACAGAATGAGCAATTTGTTAATGAAATTGCATGCTGCAAGACTGTAACTCTTAAGCTAACCCACAGAACTTGTGCTTGAACTTGACATTCCAAAATTAAAGGTACTGTGAGCAAGGCAATGAGGAACCACAGGCATGAGAAACAAATGTATTGAAATGTGTCATGTTTGTGCTGTGTTCTTCACAGTTTTTGCATGTTGGCTTTGTTTTAAGCTCTTTCAAGAGGTGGTTGTCTTCTTACCCATGTGCATAGTACCTCGGGTACTAGAATGTGAGATGTTGAGTGCTGATGGTGAAGTGAATTTTCTTTTATCAGGTATTTTGCTTACTTCATGTCAATATACTTCTTCTTTCTGCCTTCCAAGAGAATTTTTTGGTTATTCCAACCAGTAGTTTAGCTTTATTAGACTAATTATTTAGCCTCATTAAGCTAATTATTAGCTTTATTGAAATTGGCATTGCCCTGAAGAGCACTGAAAATGAGAGGAGCCATAGCAGACCTGAGGCACTGGCAGGCATTGAAACAGGCCAGGGCACACCAGAGCGTTGTGCTTAGAGCTGAGGAAATGGAATTGCTTTCCTGGACAGGCTCTCTGATTCTTGCCTAGGGTTGAAGTTCCAAGGTGTGGGCCTTTCCCACAGCAACGGTTGCCTTGTTGCTTCCTCTTCACCACAAAACAAGACAGAGCCATCCACCTTGGCTCTTCCCTTCATCTCTGTCAGTTCTATTCAATCTGATTTCTTCCCCCTTTAAGTGCAGACAATGTTAACTGCTAGTTGAGGCACTTGTGATCATACAACTGATGTCTAATCAGAGCCGTGCTTGCAGTGTTCAGAGCCCTGGGACCAGAAGTAAGAGTCCTGCACAGGTACTGGGGAAAAAAGGTGGAGGAATTAAACTTCGATATGTCTTTGATCATTCAGACTCTGAAGAAACTCGGAACAAATCATCGCTGCATCTTTCTGTTTTCAGAACAAGGTTTTTGAGAGCAGTCAAATTCAACGATTACTGTTCTGGAAATTTAAACAGATCACTAAAATACATTAATATTTTTGCTTCCTCCTCATCAAAGTATTTGATTACCATTTGATGGTTGGAGGACTTCACAGTCAGAAACCTTTTGCCTCTCACTGTTGTATCGTTTGCAAAGAAAAAGTAGAGTTCAAGACCTGCCCCAGCATTCATGCCTACTTTCTAGCTCCTTTTGAGAGGTCGAGGGGTGTTAAGAGTAGCACATAGCCTACAGAGGGCATACACAGAAGTGATACCAAAAGGAATGTGAACTGTTTCTGAAATGTCTAAGAGCACCTCTGATGCGGAGCACAGTTCTGAGAATTAGGGCATGCTCTTCCTCTACAGTTCTTTGCTGTGGAAGAAATGGACAAGTCAGTGGATTAATTATGTAAAACTTGTATTTAGTTTTGCTTCCCATTAATGTGATGAGGATAGCATGCATGGGAATTTATTTTTACATTCAGGATGTCTTACAGTTAGCCTATTTTACCAAAGTTAAGATTCAGTCCATTCACCGTCTGACTTTTCTGTTCTTATCAGCAATCCTGACACTTTACTGATGAGATATAAATATGAAATGGAAGACTCTACAAGCTCAAATGCAGCAAAAGAGCTTTTTATAGGGCTATTTTCCCCCTTAAGCTGCTCTGTTCTGCCTACCCTAAAAAACAAGCAAGCACCAGAAGGGAAGAATTAACAGCAAACAAAATGATATAAAGGGAGACATTTTTCACCTGTCCTTTTTAGAGGGGTAATTGAAAGAGACAGAAGTCAACTAAATTTAGTACACTAAACCAATGTACAGTGCTGTGAGTTCCTCAACCTAGTGGATCAAATACAGTTCTTTAAATCCTTCCCATTGCAAATGCAAGGAGAGAGAATAAAAAGAGGCTTTGTTTTCAGAGTTGTTATTCAGTTAACTGTAAAATAATTTCCAAAGATAAAAAGGTGTCCTTAATGCTTTACACAGTGTGGATTCAGGTTGGAATCTTTTTGTTCTGCAGAAAGTTTTCATCACCAGAATCTCTTTTCTTCCTTGTTCAGGCATTTGAAACCCACATTCAGACCTGTCAAGTCTTACACTTGGAGAATGAGACTCATTCAGTTGATTCCTGTCTCACATGTTTCTATAGATAGCCTGGATACCAGTCAGAGAGCAGATTTGCTTTACAACAAAGTTAATCTAATGGGTTCATGGGGTCAGTAGCACAGTCCTGCTTCCTTCTGCTGCTCCCTAGTTACGTGTTCCTGCCCCCTTTACCGTGCCAGTGTTGCTCATTCGAGCCTGTGGTGAGCTGGCTAAACCTGCTGAGTGTACATCCCTTTTTTTAAACAGGGGTCAGGGTGGTGGTGGTGTTTGTTTTCAGAAGGAAATTTTAAAGGCCCTTTTTATCTAAGAAATAAATATTTTTCCCTGGCCCGTAATACTTTAATGTCATCTGTTACTGGACTGGACGTGAACCATTCTGGTACTGGCCAAAAGTAGTTGTTGGGCAGCTCTGAATACATGTTCTGTCCTAAGAGCCCTACACTCTCTGAGAAATTCCCTTCTGCCTTCAGACAGTAGAGAATTAGCCAAATACCTGATCAAGCTGCATCATTGCCCCTCATCACTGGTATTTTCCTATTGAGAAATACACATCATAAGTTGCATGTGAAAGTCAATTATGGAAAGCAAACTTAGGCAGGCCGAAAGAAGAAATGAAATCCCCTCAATTACCTCCATTTTCTGGCATTGCTTGTAGTACTGGAGCCTCAAGCATCACTAGGTGTTGTCACTCTCAGCATGGCACTCGCACCACACTTTGCTGCTCTTCTGCTAAGCAGGTCACAGGGTTAACTCCAGAATGTCCATTTCAAGCTATTAACTTTGTAATCAGAAGTGTTGGGGAATATGATGAACTGGTTTAGAAAAATTTCCAGGGCTGTCAAGATGCACTTGGCTTGCCCCATGACTCCTAGAGACATGCAGTGGAAGCTGAATGATTGGGAGGGACAAATTGGAACCAGTTTGCTTCCTGGCTACCCTGTATGGGTTCTTGTATTATAATAAATGTATGCTTATACAGTGGGTGGATTTGATTTTTCATGAAATGGATTACCAGTAAGTCTATGAGGTGGTCATGACATTATCTTTTACAGTAACATTGAAAGGAAACAAAATACACATCCCTTCACAGAAAAGCAGTGGTCCCCAGGAAAGTCTTTTTGTGTTGGAAGGATAATGAGATCCTTCAGAATTTTAGGCCTTCACCTCAAATGTGCGTGCCTGAAGCTTTGTGTGTTATAGTTATGAAGGGAAGGCATTCTTCCCACAAGTGTACTACCTGTTGGAGAGAAAGAGAAATTACAAAGAATGTGGAGTGTAAAATCAGTCTTGATGTTTTAAATAGTATTGACCGGGGACTCTAAAGATTTCCATGGACTGCTTGATAGAGTAGAAAGAGACAACAGAGAATTTTCTGCATGCTGGCTTTGCAGAAACATGTTCTATATTTGAGTGTTTTATTGAGTGCAGCAACAGAGTATACAAAACATTTGGGATCAATAATGATTTCGTACACCTTTCTTCCAACGTTCCTAAGCTATTTTTCAAACATTGAGCCTTATGGCCTTAGGAGGAGGAACTCATATCTAGGTCCCAGGTACCCTCTTCCTTTTAAAGGCAGGGAAACGGGACCAGCAACACTGTTCGTATTGCGCAGCACTACATGCTAAGTCAAGTGGTAAACTGCATATGAAATCATTTTCCTCACTTCAGCTATGCGGAAGAGCAGAGGGATATTACTTTCAGTTTAAAAATAGGAACAGTTTCCCATCAGTTTATTCAATTTTGCCCCCTTTCTGGAACTTACTGCGCTTTTACTTGCCTTGGTGGTTAGGGGCTGTGCTGTAAACCAAAGCAATAAGGACGACTTTACTTAAAGAAGAGGTTTGGGTTTGTACCTTCTTGCTAAGAAATCTTACGACAACTCCAAGATAATGTATTTGAGGTCACGAAACACACAGGTGCTCAGTCTTCTCACTCCTGCCTTGCTTTGAGGGCAGCCAAGACAGAGGAATGTCATTTTCTTCCGCCACTGCTGGTGAGCTGTGGGCAAGATGCAAGCAGAGAGAGAGATCACCGCACTCTTCCTTCCCCGGCTCCCTGCTCTTCTTTGCCTTTCGGTTCATAGCAGATTCCTGTCTGCAGCGCTAAGGATGGTTCTGCTGGTTCCTGCAGTCTGCCTGCAGTCACAGCTGGCAGCACAAGGCAGAGGAGAGGGCAGATCTGCACCAGTGCAGCTCAGGCACCGCCTCAGAGCTGTGCCAGCGCACAGTGCAAGCACTCGCAGTGACAAAGGTGCCGCTTAAGAGTTCTGGTCTTTGTGAATATAGCTAATCTCGTTCTTTTTCTTTTTTCCTCTCTTATTTCTTCACACACACGCACACCCCCCATCCTCCCTTAGCCAAGTAACATTGTGGTACCCAAAACATCCTGTGGCAATTAGTTCCCCGGTTTCCCTGTGATTAAGTACCTGATCTGATTTCTCCTATTTGAAAACCTCCATTAGTCGTGCTTGCCTCCTTTACACTAACTACAACTTTACTACCTATGTTTTTATACAATAACCGCCCCTCTGAAGATTCCTTCTTCAGTATTTCCTTCCGCTGAAGCTAGTTCTTACCCTCGCTGCTGATTTTCTCTGCCCCATTTTAACCCCACCTGATCTGTTCTGGCGTGGGGATCAGAGCTGCACAGGTCTGGGGGGTTTTAGGGCAAATGTGACACAATTCCCGATTTGTTCCGCGTTCCTCTGCGCTCCTTACAAATTTGCTTTTCCTTTTGTGAACTGCCAGTGGTTTTTAAGCCGACACTTTGCAACACCTGCTCTGCCGGCAGCATTCCTCCCGGCGGGGTACGCACCAGCCCGGTGCACCCCCGGCACATGGAGCAGCTCCCCAGCCCCCCGCCGCCCGCGCCCCGCTCTGTCCCCTCCGTCCCCGCCCCCCTCCGTCCCCGCCGCCCGCACCCTGCGGCAGCTGCGGCGGCCCGGGCAGGTCCGGCTGCTCAGCAGAACCCGCCCCCGCCCCGCCCCGCCCGCCCCCGCCCCGCCCCTCCCGAGACCGCCCCTCCCCTCCCGAGACCGCCCCTCCCCTCCCGAGACCGCCCCGCCCCTCCCGAGACCGCCCCGCCCCTCCCGAGACCGCCCCTCCCTGGGATTCGATGTGTCACGTGGCCCTGCGGCCCCGCCCCCTTTCCCGCGCGCGGTCCCGGTGCGGCGGGCAGCCATGGCGGGGCGCGGGGCTGCGGAACGCGTGCTCCCCGCTCTGCCCCGCCTGCAGCCGCTTTCCACGGCCCGGCGCCCGCCCGCGCCGTGGTTCAAGGACCTCCAGGCTGCCCCTGGGACGGCTCCGGGCTGGCGGCGGGGCCGCCCCGAGCTTCAGCCGCCCGGTCGCTCACGGAAACTACGGGGGATGCTGGTGGCAGCGGAGCTGAGGGGTCGGCGAGGTGAGGGGACCGGCGGGGCGGAGGGGGTGGCCGAGGTGACCGGCGGGGCGGAGGGGGTGGCCGAGGTGACCGGCGGGGCGGAGGGGGTGGCCGAGGGGACCGGCGGGGCGGAGGGGGTGGCCGAGGGGACCGGCGGGGCGGAGGGGGTGGCCGAGGGGACCGGCGGGGAGACATGGCCCGGCTGAGGGGACTTGGGGATCTGAATGGACGGGGGGAGCCGAGGGGGACGGCGGGGCTGAAGGGGGGCTGAGGGCACCGGGGAGCCGAGGGGGACGGCGGGGCTGAGCGGGGGCTGAGGGCACCGGGGAGCCGAGGGGGACGGCGGGGCTGAGGGGGGGCTGAGGGCACCGGGGAGCCGAGGGGGACGGCGGGGCTGAGGGGGGGCTGAGGGCACCGGGGAGCCGAGGGGGACGGCGGGGCTGAGGGGGGGCTGAGGGCACCGGGGAGCCGAGGGGGACGGCGGGGCTGCGCGGACCAGCGCCGCGGCGGGGCTGAGGGCCGGGGGCCGCGGGGGGAGCGGAGGAGCGGGGCGGCGGTTGAGCGCGGCGTTGGTGCCACCTACCGACACGGACGCGTCGCAGCAGCCCGGCCCCGTCAGTGCCGACACCTTCCCCGCCAGGCTGCGGCGGCTGGTCAACAGCCCGCGCTGCCGCTCCGTTCGCTGGGATGCCTCCGGCCGGGGGCTGGTCATCAACCAGCCGCGCTGTGAGTGCGAGCTGCTGGGCGCCGGCATGGGATTTGAAAATCAACACTCCCCTGAGGGAGAAGGGTTACCTGTCCTTGCCGGTGGCATCTCAGTTCACCTGGTGTAGGGAAGCTGTTGTCGTTTATGCAGGTAGATCTGCTGCCCGTAAGCATGAGTAGCATGGTTCACGTGTATTTCAGGCTGCCTGTAGACTATAGTACAGTCTCCATTGCGTACTACACTAAGAACACCCTTGCCCGATCTCTGTGGAGCTGGCACAGCTCTACCAGGTGAACGTTACTGCTTCTTGCCCGTCGGTAAGGATGCCCATCAGTAGGGGTGCTTAATAAGCTGTCATTAAATGTGTGCGAAACAGTGAGTCATGTGAAGTGATAACTAGAGCATCCTGTTAGTTTTGTGCAAAGGAGGCAAGGCCTGGTAGTAAGATTTTTGTCAGTTGTCTCCTGAAAAAGAATTCACAAGCTATGCAGTTTTTAAAACGGATTGCATGAGTAGGTGAGAGCTAATTAGAAAATAATACTGCTGAAAAGCCCTAGAGCATGTTTTCTTTCTTTCTAACGCTCTTTGAGAGGATCTGAGTTTTCCCAAGACAAGTCTGAGCCCTCAGGATTATTCCACAGATTTTGTATCGGCCCGAAAGCTTTGTAGCTGGCGCTGTGTAAGGCAGATGTGAATATCTCGCTTTGCAGTGCTCTTGGGCTGCTCTAACTGTGGGCTGCTGCCAGAAGAGCACTCCGGCTTCCCATTCCCTTGGTGGCGTGTTAACTGTCATCTTCCTTGCAGCTGATACAGCAACGTGTTGGTTCAGCGCAACGATCGGAGAAGACTTCAACAGCCTTTTTGTGGCTGGCTCTTGGACCCGGGTGATGCACCCCATGGGTGCAGAGCTGTAAGGCGCGGTGTAGGAGGAGCGGCAGGACTGTGCGACCAGGAGAAGGGGAGAAGCAGCTGACGGTACTGCTCTCTGCAGCACCGGCTGGCATTTAGAGCAGAGTAGGGTATCACCATGCTCTTGGTTACTGTGTCAGGGTAGGAACTGTCATCTAATTCAAGTGGTGTTTTCCGTGATGTGTGTGGAACTGCACGTGCAATACCAAGACAACAAAATGAAGCATCGGAGAAGGGATGGAACTTATTTCGGTAGGGAGGCTAGGAAGCATTTAAATTAATGATTTGATGTGAACGTTGTTAATGCTAAGATGAGTCATTGCAGACTTCAATGACATGTGGTTTGTCTGATGTAATGCAGACCACTGGTAAAGGAAATTATGAGAAAGAGATGACCTGTTCATTTTTTGTCCTCTGTTTTGATGGCTGCAGTTTCAGAGTTTTTGCTCTAGGAGTCTCATTTTCTAGAAAGACAGAACAAGGAAAACATTGGGGTTTCTATGCGGTCAAGTTCTGACAGGCTGACGATGCACTGTTGCGCTCTGTACTGACTATTTAGGGACACGTCTTTGCTGTAAATGTGAGGTGATTTGATAGATAAGAGATACTTGTGTTTGCAAAGCGTCAGTCTGTTCCCAGTGTCTTGCAGCATGTAACGCTGTGTTAAACATTCAGGAGCAATTCCTGTACAGCAACGGGAGGTGGGTAACTTGGCATCCTGTGGTGTCTTGTTTACGTGTTAGAACTAGATAGTCTTCATGTCCCTATCCAAAGGTAAAATATAAACAAAAGGATTTTCATACCCCTGTTCCTTCTCTGTTTATAAATGGTGAAAGTACTGAACAGGGAATAAACAGTCCTATACGTTAAGTCTTAGCAAATTTTCAGGGTCAGCTGGTATTTATTTAGTGATTCTTAATGGTTAAATGTGAACTTGCAGAATAATGACTGTATGTTACTGATTTCTTGAATTAGCTTTCATCAGAGGAGTGCAAGAGGTAAATGTGAGGCTATTTTTAAAAAAAGTCCTTTTGAGCGAGAATTGGAAACTACAGGTCTGAGAAAGCCTGGCTTCTAGATCAACCCTATTGACGTGAACCATCCTGAAACTCGTAATTCTCATGGCTAAATGCAATCCTGCAGGGGAGTCACAAATGCAGTAGTTCTTAGAGAAATCAATGAGCACAGGCGTTCGGGGTGTTACTGTCAGTGTTTCAAGAAAGCCACCAAAACAGAAATTGAGCTGTCATGGTATAAAAGCAAATACCATTTCATGAAACAGTAACTGTCTGAGAGAGGAAACTATAAAATAATAGAGAAGAATAAAAGGACTATCTAGGAAATAACAAAATGGCAAAGTCTGGGATATTTTAGTCTGCACTGAACTAGTTGAGCTGAGAAAAAATTGGCTTTGAAATTTTTTTTCTTGACCAAATAAATGACTTGTCATAAAGTACTTGCAAAGTCCATTGGAGGATTTTGACATTGCCCTTCCCTTAGCTGTTTGTGAGCTGTCAGTAGTGGAGTTTGGTCAAATCTTGCTTTATGATGTCCCTTTTTTAGAATGTATTGTCTGATTTAACTTTGTGTTGGCGCTTCGCTCGTGTGCCACACAGCAGTTCCTGCATGCTCGGGTCTAAGAGTACAGTCTCCTTTCTGGATTAAGTACGCTGGAGCAAAGGCGGTCTTCCCAAATAATGTTGTAGAGCCTTGGCTCCTCATATTGCCTTTCTTTGCCTGTGAAAACTCCTTTTCTTAACAGTTGTTTCACTTTATTTTGTACCCACTGCAGGACTGCTGACTGGAGGACAGTTTCATCAACTTTACGGTCAAGGTGTTTTCCCTCCTTACTCCTACACGGCAACCTCGTGCCGAGCCCCCAGCACTTCACCGGCACAAAGATTAGATCCGACTCCAGTCCCTTCCACTTGGATCCAGCAGGGACCACTTGGGTTGCTGCCAGGGCAAGGGGCTTCCCCAGCTTTTCCAGATAAAGGGGCTGCCTTTCCGGTACTCCAGACGCTTCCAACGGGAGCCACGTACACACTCCAGCCTGTGGCTTCTCTTCCGCCACTTCAGCAAGGGACTCAAAGCGTTGCCGCATCCATTGCAAATTGTAGCAGCTCTGCATCTTCAGTGCCGTACTCACAAGCCTGCTATCCAACAGGTATGGAAAAAAAGTTCTGCATTTGCTTTTCAAAAAAGGATTTTAAAGTGAGACTTTCAAATATTTTGCTACAATACTCTGCCATGTGCATATCTCAAGTGAGAATTAGAAAGTGTCAAGTCTAAAAGGAAGATGGACCTTTAAAGCAAAGGAGTTTCTGTTTGGTATTCGTGTCCTTCCTCCAGATTTTGTGTGTCCCCTGGTGATTTTCTGGATAGCCTTTCTGTTGAGGTGAAAGGGCGAGGAGAAGAACATTTGTCCAAAACTGGTCGGTGTGAGGCTAACGTTAATTTTTGTTTTTTTTAATTAAGCAAAACTTGGACAATGATATTAAAGCACTGAGACCTTGTTAAGAAGTAGTATCCTAGGCCTTGGTCTCATGTTTTTCCAGGTTGAGGTTTTAAACTCAAAGATCAGTCAAAAGTATTGTGCAGAACAGGGGTCCTCAAACTTTCTAAACAGGGGGCCGGTGCGTGGATTAGGTGGCCGGCAGTCATCTGCGGCTGCTTGGTTTCCCCCCCCCAACCCCCGGCAGGGTGGTGGTGGTGTGGGGCTTCTGTAAATACGGGGGAGCGGATTGAGGACCCTGGGGGGCCATATCCAGTCCACGGGTCGTAGTTTGAGGACTCCTGGTGTAGAATATTTCATTCTGCTCATACTATTTTTGTATCTATTTTTTTTTTCTTGCCTAGCTTCTTTATGTTGTATTTTTTTATGCACTGAAGACTAGAAAGTACAAAAGTCTTGGCTCCTTTCTTTTTTCTAAATTATTTCTGCCACAATTGTCAGTCTCACTTAATCACTTGATTACAAAATAAATCAGTCTCAGTTAAGTGTTTTTATTCTTCAGAAGAGGAGTCGAAGCAAATTACTGTTCTTTTCCTTGCCCTTACCTTGAATTGGAAAAATCACGTGATAGGGTATTTTCTGGGGAGTGGTGGTGTATTTGTTGTGGTTTTGTGGTGTTTTTGTTTAATTTCCGTAAAACTTCTGAAATTCAGAACAGTGACCCTTTCCTTGAACAAACTAAAGCTCAGTTATCATTCTTTCCTTCTGCCTGCTCCTCCTTTGGCAGCCGCACCTTCACAGAGACAGCTAGCTATCCCTGTTTAGAAATCCTACACAGTGAAATCATTACATCTTTTGTGCATCTCTTCTGAGACCTCTGCTGAGAACATTTCAGACAATAATCAACAGTTTCCATAACGTCATTTTTCTCAAGGAAGGGTTCTGAGGAGCTGGGCATTTCTTGTAGACACACTTAAATGTTTGAGACAGGCAACTTCTGCTACGTGCTCCTTATGCAAAGATTACTGTGGTGGCCAGAGTGTGGAGCCTGCCTCACCAGCTGCTAACTATCAAGTCTTCTCCCAGGAGCAGGTGTCCTGAGAGTCATAGAATGGTTTGGGTTGGAAGGGACCTTAAAGATCAGCAAGTTCCCACCCCCCTGCCGTGGGCAGGGACACCTTCTGTTAGACCAGGTTGCTCCAAGCCTCATCCAGAACACTTGCTTCATTAAGGTGGGAGGTGGGAGGTGGTCCCCGCTTTGCGTTTCTATTCGTTACAGAGCATAGGCTGAAACTCATCATGATGAATTGTAGTTGTCTCTGTCTCAGCTAAGGCCCCAGCCCTCTCCCGTAGTCAAGGGAAGGAAAGGGGCGTCTCGGGCGCGATTCACGTTGCTCGGTTTAGAGTTTGTCTTGGGGTAAGATTCCTGGTGTCCTGGAAGTGCCTGTTTTGAAGTACTGCCTGTAGGGGAGCTGAGGGAGACCAGCGTAGATTTAGACATGAATATGGAGATCTCTCACTGGATGACGCTCGTTGCTTTAAGTTTAAAGGATAACTTGGCTATGTTGCTCAGGTAGAATCTTCTGGGGTGGGAGGTGGGTGTGAGAACGCGGTGAAAACATACCAAATCTTGCAAGGTGTAATCAAAACTAAAATGCAGAAACTTAGGGAGTCTGAGGCGTTCGAAAACTCCAGTGAATTAATCAGCGTTTCTGAGAGCGTAAGTGACATTTCACTGGAGTATGATGAATCTTTTAATTTTCACTGTCACTCTAGGACTGTCTCAGTGGTTTTACTTCTGTGCCTGTGTATCTCTTAATCTCTCCGCTATCCTTTCTTCTGTCTATTATAACATACAGAATTCTGTCTATTATAACATACAGCATGCTGAAAGCGTGTTTCTTCAGATGTCCACATGAAAAAGTCTGGTTTCCTTCATCATGAGAGCACAGCAGTAAGATTAGTTTGTTTGGAAAGTGATAGTTAATTTTAAGATACGTATTTAATAAGTGAGAGAACTGAAGAATGTATGTTCAATCTTATTCTTGACTCTTTTCATTTCACTTTTGAAGTCCCATTAAATAAAATCAAAGTAGAACTTTGTCAAAAGATTTCTTTTTGTGTGTATTCAAACTTGTTTGTTAACTTCCATGACAAAAAGATTTTCCTGGTTTTTCATTATGATTCTTATTGAAAAGTCAGTAAAATAAAATATGCTCATCTAAGTTTTTCCCCACTAGCCTTAGACCATAATTAGTTTAAGGATTTAGTTCTGTTTACTTTCAACTGTCTGCAAAACCTTTGACAGTAGTAGAATCGCGTCAAAGAAATGCGTTGAAGCTTTATTATCTGAGAGTGTCTAATAATGAAAAATCAGTTGTGGAGACCATGTGAGAAATATTAGTTATTGGTGCCACCTGACAGTGCAAGTCCAGTCGCGCCTTTTGAATGCATCTGTGCCTGTAGGGTTCATTTACCTATGAAGACCTTTCTGGTGAGTGGTAGTTTAGGAGTAGTCATTATATTCTTCGGAATGATACACTCTTGGTTAAGAGAATTCATTTTCTTTGTAAGTCTTAAAATTCACGTGGTCACAAGTGTGTATGAGCACCTAGGCTCAGCTATGTGAATACGCTTTCTGTGGTGTATTGTGACAAGAAACTCAAGCAGCCAAATCAGAGAGGTGATACTAAGACACAAAAGACTCTGATTATGAAGTTTCTGCATGTATGTGTGTGTGTTACCAGTTTTACAATATATATTTTTAATATATCTATACATATCTTAAATATTTTTAAGGTTAAGAAATTGGTCTTAAAATGACTTGGGAGGTAACAATAAATTTCTGGAATGTTGTTTACTGTGTGATTATTGAAATGTTTAATCGAAGTAAGCAATAGAACTCTGCACAGCAGACACAGGTTCCGGCAGTCTGATAGCTGTGTTTGAATTCTTGCAGCCACACCACAGAGCTGTTCAGCAGCAGCCCACACAGATCCTCTGGCTGGCTGTGCTGGTCCTACTGCTTCAGCGTGCACCCACGACAGCTTTGTCCAGGTGAGCGTAGCCTACTGAAAGGAGGTGAAAGCGAAGGAGACTGTATGAATGAACTGCAGGTTTGTACGCTTGTGAAATTAAGGATATAAATTTGAAAATTGATCTGCTTGATAAAGTGAAAGTGATGTGGTTTACAAATACCTATTTCAAAGAACCACTGAATGTTAAACGGGTAGTTTTGTAATTCAGGTTAGGTTTCAGGGTAGCAGCATAGTGGGTGTCCTCATCAGTGGAGTGTTTTTTTGCTTGACTTCACCAGAATCACTTTTAGTTAATGAGCCTGCATTTGTATTTGAAGAATGTTCTTGCCTGGACAAAAAGAGATTCTTTAATATTATGAAAATACTGAGAAGCAGCTCCACTTCTTTGTCTCAGATTCCTGCAGTCCTGAGTTTGATTTGATGAACGAGAAAAATTAAGGTGACTTTTCGGAATGGGCCCCACCTCAGAGATCTCTTATTAAAGATAACTCCAGTACTTCCTGTAAATGCTTTATGTAATTTTAGTGGAAACTGCGCCTTATTTGGAGGGCCTGGCTTATCAGATATCAGAAGATCTGAAGTAAAAATGCAAGAGCTTCCTTTTTTATTACAGCATAACGCATATACTTTTTTCCCCCTCACAGAGGACAAGCGAAGCAAGTTATGCTTATGCACGTTGAAAAAGGGTTGACCTACCCAAGCTTGATCATCCAGTTTCCTGTCTTGCAAATATCAACCTTTCTCTTTTATTCATGACTTCTTTTAAAAAATAAGCTTATCCAAGATGGGCAGGTTATGGCCAGGATAACACGTTAGTGTAAGGCTATAAATAGCCAACAGCCAGTCATGCTGTCGATATTGTAGTATTTATTTTTCGCACAGTGCATCTTTGTCCTCTCACTTTCATTGTGAGCTGCTTTTTTCATCCAGGACATGAGGATCCATCTGAGCGATGGGCAGTCACAATTAAATAGCTTATCTCGGAAGGCCGAGATCCATGGGATAGTAAATCATTCCAAAGGAGTTGTCAAAGGTGGCGTTGTGGCTAGATTGAAGGATAATATACAGTGTCCAAAGGGTCTAGTAAAAATCAGTTGTTTGGAGAAGCGAGTCCGTGGGCAGTGTGTGGAGTCAGAAGAGCTTTAGGCCACTTGCTAGTGGTTGCTTTGTTTCCTGGAAACCCCCAGCAAAAAGCTGCCGAGCATCTGGGCAGACTGCGGGAAGGCGATCCTCTGCGTGAGAAGGCCAAAGGCGAGCAGTGCCCTGTATCAGTTCCACCAGGTCAGTAACCGGCTGTCTCTGAGCAGGGTAACACAGCTATCGTACCGCGTGGATCAACGGGACTTCTAGAGATTTCTGAGTCTTAGCATAGCATAGGTCATTTCTCCTGGAACGTGGTGACAGGCTGTGCAGGTGGTACAGAAGACAGCAGTTTGCCTGCGGTTCTTGCTGAGCTGTGGGGAATAATCAGTTTGCCTTTTGTGTGTTCTGGGGCATATACTTCCCCAAACGTCTGCTGGGGGATGTGGCAAGCTGCAGTATTGAGCATCCTGCCCGGCTGGTGTATTGATCATCCATCAGTAACCACTTGCACAAATCCTCAAAAGCGGTAAAATTCATCAGCCCTGGCTGACTAAGCATTTTTGTTGTTCCTCACAAAAAATAGAACTATTGCATGGTGTATTTCCTATCGTTCCACTCAATACCTTCCACCAGTTGCAGGAATTCAGTGCGATGCTGTTGAAGCGTGGTTTGCGGGGCGTTTTAGGCTGTTTGGTCCCGCTGTGTGCTGCTAGATAGGAGTGGCAGAGCCTATACGAAACTGCTGGACCAGTCCCGAAGACAGCGAACCGTATCGGCGCACTAGCAGTCAGCAAGCTGGTTACCAGCCCCGTTTCTGTTGGATCCAGATGGTGCTTTGTGGTCTCAGAAGGAAAAGCTGGCACTCTTGGACAAGGAAGCCTAAACCTTGTGCTGTTCCTTACTGGGTCTTGCAGAGAGCATCGCTTTTAAGTTGAGGAGAGATTAAGACAGGCGGAGTTTCTGGGTCTTGGAGGCCAGCTGCTGGGCTTGTACAGTACGCACCTGAGCTGCTGAAAGTGTTAGGTGACCCTGCCTGGAACACGGGCAGACCAGGCCGGTAACTAACTGGTTGGTTGGCTGCAGTTTGCTCTCCAGGAAAAGCTGCAGAGAATTACTGCGTGGAATGGCAAGGGGGCAGAGGTGGTTATACCCAGACATGGTGGCTGATGATGGTGTATCTCACCAGGTTTCTGAAATCGGGGTTTCAGAGGTTTGTATTACACTCTCATCACGGTTGGTTACAAAACAGGGAGCTCAGGTACAACTTCTTACCCATTTTTCATTTGGGTTCTCTTAAGTGGGGTTTGGATTAGTGTGATGAATCAGTATCCTTGGGTAGGAACGAGTCTTTTGAGAGACCTCCTGCTATCTTCTGCAACAGCAGTGCTGGCAGCTCACAACCATTAGCTCAATACTTCCCCGCTGCTTTATCATAGATGTGAACTGAGGCTACATATTGGATTTCAGCGATTTTTAAAAATTTTTTTTTCCTGCCCCCACCTCGTTTTGTTTTTTTTTAATAGCAGCCCTGCCGTTTGATTATTGCTATTACCGTGGTTATTAAGCTGTCGGTATTTCCTTGTGGAACTGAAGCAAGAGGTAACGGGAAATGGAAGAAATAGACGTGCAAGAAAAAAGAAGAACAACTTTCTGACCTTAAAAGCAGTCCTAAGTAGTTTGCTTTTATTTGTAATAAGGAATGATAATCAGCCATGTTATTTCAAAAAGAAATCAAGTCTGAACTAATTCCGATTGCCCAAGCACTCAAGCCAGATTTGTGTAGTCCTAGCGGTCCCTGAAAAGGTGTGGTTGTGCTTTAATTCCTGCACACGCTACACTAATCTTATAAGTGAAATGCCCATCTTCTCTTTCACCACTTCTGCTAAGTCAGACCATTTTTCCTCTTGAGCTTGCATGACCAGCAAGCTATTAGTCTTTCAGGCCCTGACTTCTCAATCTTTTATCAGTTTTCCTTGTTTCGTTGCTGCCTCCCCCCCATCCTTCTCCAGGTGAACTAAAAGGATTTAAATTGTACCTTTGCGTGGCCCCTTTCTCCTGTTGGAAATACACACGAGATCCTGTAGTGCATCCAAGAGGACAATATGTGCTGTAACAGCTTCAAGCTGAGGTCCCCTAAGAAGAGGCAGAAAAAGCTTCAGTATGGGTGGGTTGGTTGGTCGGTTTTTGGCAGGGATGATCTTATTCCTGGACGGTTTGGTAACCCAGATCTTACTTAGAATCCTGACTACTTACGACACTAAACAAGCAATGCAACAGAAATGAAACACCTTGTTAACATTTTAAAAAAATAGAACTGAAAAAAAAATCAAATGAGAGGAATAATGTTTGAACCTATCTCATAAAAACATAAAGGTGGCTTAGCCTTTAATGAAAAGATTTTGCTTAACTTAACCTAAATTTCTCAAATTCCAGGTTTTATTTCCCCCTCCGTTTCCCCCCACCCTCCACAGTTTGTGGCTATCTGCAAACTGGCACATCTACACGAATCCACACTAGGACTTGCCTTCACACACCCAGGAGACGGGATCTCATCTCTTTGTGGTATCTCCATCAGGGAGAGGCCAAGTCCTTCACTGGCATTTGGTCTGATACAGCTTTCCTAGGAGGTGATCCTGCAGCTTCCTGTTCTCTAATTTACTCGTCTCTGGAAGTAGCTTTTCATTAACCATGACCTCAGCTAGAAGGTCTAAGGATAGTCAGGCACTAAGGACTAATCCTTCACACTGGATCTCTTCCAAAAGAAGGCTGTATTTTAAATAGACCTGAGTTTCTGTTCAACATCATTGTATGACTTGTATTTGTCAGAAGAAATGACCCTTCTAGTGTCCTTTGACAGAGTCACCTCCGGAAGAAGTAGCAGTACAGACACTGGCTGTTAAAATGTCATCTATCATTTCACTTGGGTGGGACTTGCTGCTTTGGAAAAACTCTTTCATTGTCTTCATTCTGTTTTAAAGGTTATTCGATATATAGGAATGCTACTAAAAAAATCATCACTGGATTGCTGATTGTGTCCTGTCGTCCTGTGATGTCATTACAGTGAAAAATTGTAGTAGTGTTCAGACCTGATCTGTGATGGCAAAGGCAGTCTCTGTAGGTTCTACAAGAAGGGTTTCTGACCTGAAATTCTGTCGGGTTTTTATGCAGATTGATGCAGACTTTGAGTTGTGCCTTTGTGGGACCCTGTCATGACAGGAGAGTCCAGATGTGAGGCTGTGACAGGCAGGGCAGTTTTACAGTATTTGCTGTCACCGGTATTTGAACTCCCACTCATCCTGGGACTGGGGCGTTCCTGGGGGGCACCCCTTGTGTAGATGTGCCTATATAGGGACAATCACTTGAGGAGGAAAATGGTATTATTGGTTAAGAAGCGGTGAGTTCCTCAAGTTGTGTTGTCCATATGCACATTTACAGCACGTGGACCTTTTTCTTTTGCTTAAAAATGTTGTGGTTTATACTGATTTTTTTATACTACAACAACAGGAATGCTTGAGTTTCAGAAGGAACTGAAGGCAGGTGGATTTTCTCTCTCATTTTCTATTACGTATGTGGCACGTGAAGAGGGTGGTTCTAATGTACCCCCACAGGTCCTACTAAGACCAGAAGTCTCTGATTTGAATGCTTGGGTATATTTAACACCTGCGGTGCAAAGGGTGTGCAGACAATGCATCTGCAGGCATACACCAGCTCCTGGTAAGTAACCTTCTCTCCAGGATAGACCATGAATAGAAGAAAGGAAGCGTGCCAAGAGTAAGGTGGTTAATGAAAACCAAGACAAAGTAGCAGTTGTTTTTTTTTTCTTCTGGTTAAACTTGCTATTTTAACTGAGAATAACAGACAATCTTTCAAGCTTTTGGATAAATGGATAAACAGAATCAATACACATCCTGTCATGGTAATTTTTTATACAAAAGTTCACTGTATTTTGTTTTTTCCAGAATCCTCCAATGCAGTCATCTTATGAAGCTGAACTGATGCCGTCTGACTGGCTATGTAATACATCTGAAGAAAACAAGAAGGCAGAAGTCAGTCTTGAAGCCACGTTTCAGGTTGCCGCTGAGGTGCATTCATCATGCAAAGCTGAAAAGGTGGGAGTGGCACCTGTAGAGAGCCAGAATTCAATCCTGGAGCTTAATGGAAATCAGGCATTGCCTGTTAATAGTTACACACCTTCTTCAACTGAGGAAAGCCAGCTGGAATGTCTCACTCCTGTAACTTCAGACACGTCATTTCTGGTGGCAGCAGATGGAGCACTGGATTTGTCTCCGTTACAGCCTTCTGACATTCTTTGTGCTGCCGATACCACTCTGTCTATAGAAACTGCTGCTGCTGCTAAAATACTACAAGAACTTCTGACCACACAGGAAGCAGATGAAGAACGGAGCAAAGAACCAGATCACCGCGCAGCTGAGTTCTCCCTCATGTTTTTTCAGGAAGAATTGTCCAGTCCAGAGCAGGTAAGGGGTAAAGGGAGGTAAACCAACATCTTTCTTGAGCTAACTATATTTGATAGTAATGCTAGGGTCTGGACCGGTAGCTTTTCAATATTGTTGCCTGCTTAAGAACTGAAGGCTTTTAATGGACAGTGAAGGGTTTGCTTGGTAAAGCAAGATATAAAAAAGAAGACGGAATGAAAAAGTATCCCATGTTTCCCATGTTAATGAGCATGACATGTGTCAGCCTGTTGGCCAAGTTAGGGTGTTCATTTGCATGGGAAACATGCGTAGTGCAGGTGTATTCGTGGTGATGAAGTGGATGCTTTTTTAGGTTGTAACATACCATCTTTAATCTCCAACAAAGAAGAGTATTTTGAGAATTGCCACTGGAGGCAGATTTTTGCTTAAATTTAGATAAACGGTTAGATTGTTTCTGATAAATAGTTGTAAGTTCTGTTTTCTGTGGAAAGTATAGTTTATTGACATTTGACTGGTATAAAGCATCTTCATGGTTTATACTTTGTGGTGTACAACAAGTTGTAATTGTACTTCAGTCTGCCTGTACCTGGTCTTCCCGGTATGTAAAATTGTAAGTCTCATGAGGGGTGAGGGGCATTCTAGATGTTACTCTGTTAAGGCAGCAAATGCGTGCTCTGCTTTTTTTGTGTGTTTTGTTTTGAAAACAAGGTAAGCTCAGGAGATTGACTGCATCTGTTTCTGCTGCGTGAGACCTACCTTGCATGTAGGCACTCAATCTCATTTTTGTGTGTGCATTGAGGCTACTGTTTTATTGTTCTGTCGGTAGCTTGACGCCTTCACTGAAGTTTCTAGATCGGAAATCATCAGCTGGCGCAAACCTCCCATTGTTGCTTTCAGCGTTATAAAGATTAGTCATCTTCCTCTTGGGTATCTTTCTAGAAAGGGCTGTGTATTCTGATCAAGCCTCTGCATAGCTCAAGCCTAGACTAGACTGTTCTGCTCCGTACTGTGTAGGGAAGAGCACATCCCTGTGCTAGTGCATAGAGTTGGCAGCACTCCTTAATTGGTGCCCACTCAATATATTAAGCGTTGACCGCACTTTAAATGTTGTCAGTTTTGAGAATTTTGGAACTGCATTTTTTGAATGATAGGTTGTCCCTTGTTGAAGGCCTTTGGAGTCCGTGACCCGAACCTCCTTGTCAAGAACTGGGGGAATTAAGCACACGAACCACGTAGTTGTTTGGGAGGGAGGTTTTGTATATTTGTGAGAATCCTGATGTTGGTCCTGGACTGTAACTGGTTAAATAACTGGCCTCGTTTTTTGAGCAATTAAAAAGCAATTCAGGGACTGTTCAGCGTTTTGTTTGACAGATTCCCTCTTTCTGTTAGAACTACTCTTCAACTAGTCTCCTCCTCCCAAACTCGGGAGAGGGAAGGTTAACTTAACACCCTGCTTGTCCAGAGCCTGGGGTCATGGCAGGTGCAGAACTCTCCAGAGGAGGCTTCTGTGCCTGTACTCCTCACATCAGGCTCCAGCACAGTTTTCTTCCTCATCCCTGAATCTGGAAGCACTCAGGCTTTCAGTGGCTGTTGGTACCATGTGTTTTAGAGCAAGCTTGTGACAGAATAGTGGGCGTGCACAGAAGACTGCTCTATTCCTCTCTATAGGAGCAGAGGGGGAGCAAATTCCTCCAGTGTTCGTACAAGAGCATCAGAACAGCTCTGCTGGGTCAGATCAAAGGTTTGTCTTGCCCAGCGTCAAGTCTCAAAACAACCGCTGTAACCTGACGTGTAGGGAAGAGCAAGAACAAGGAGCGCAAACAGAGCAGGGCATTCCTGCTTACACATTCCAGCTACTTTCAGCCCGAGGACTTGCGATGATACTGTGTACTTCATCTTGGGTTTCTGCTCTGTGGACTGAAGTCAGCCCTTGAAACCGTCGGTTTTAGCATACGGGACCTTTTGACCAAGCTGGTACTGTTTTGTTTTCTGTTTCATTCACAGTATTTCCCAGCATTTAATTACTCTTGTGACCAGCACTGAGCCTTGAACTGTCTTCCTCATAGAAGTAACAGCTTAGTAGAAACCTGCTTTATTCTGCTTTCCCGATTTCCTAAAAGACAGCAAATTAAAGAGCAGCTCTTTACATGAAAAGAGTTAGTACATTCAACAGTTCAGATCCAGCGTTGTCCTCTCAGCCTGAGTGAATTTCTGTCCTAGACTTTTAGAGGCTTTGGCCTTCAATGGGCATCTCTTATTCCACTCCTACTCCTAAGAAATGTTTTATTTTCTTCTTAAAGTGGAAATAGAACATTTCTGTAATGCTTGATCAAGAGGAATTTGCCTCTGATTTCGTTCAGTCTCCTTGGCCGCATACCTCTGTGAAGGCTGAAACGCTTGCTTTCTTTGGGGAAGGTGAATCCAGCAAACCCCGTTCATGCGAGTTGCTAATTTTAGTACCTCAGCTTCCCATCATGGTTCCAGCTGGGTATAGGTATAGTCCAGTCAGTGTCTCGTAAGTCGTGTAAGTAGTGAGATGCAGCAGTTTTGGCATTTTTCAGTAACTGAAGTGAAAAGGCAAAACTTTCACGTCTGTCAGCTTTGGTAGCTTTGCTTGATTCTCTGCCAAACAATGTTTCGGACTCTGAAGCTGCAGAAGTATCAGACCTGAGTGGAGGGTCTGTCCACAGGTGCGGTGAATCCGTGGTCAGAAACATGTTCGCTTAAAAGACCAAACAATAAAAAAAAGGGATAGCTTGGGAACCAGACTTGTGTGGGCTAGGCTGATGCTGTTAGGCTGAAAATGGTATTATTACCTATTACATTAGATTACTGAAGAGTTGGTGTGTAAGATTCTATAAACACAGTGATAAAAAGAAATCTGAAAGGGGTGCTGTGCAGTATGACTGCTCTTCAGTTTCCACACACGCAGCTGTAAGGGTTAAAATTGGACACAGCATTGGAAGTACAGGTTCACCAGTGAGGGGGAATGAAATTTCCTCAGTTTGCTGGCCACGCTCGTCCCGGTGTAGCCCAAGGTGTCGTTAGCCTTACTGGGCACTGCAGCACCTTTGCAGTCCTTTGCAGAACTGCAGTGTCTAGACTTCTTTCACCACGTAGGCTAGTAACAGTTTCTTAATAATGGTGATCCCAATATGCATGTTATTTGTTTTTTCTTTATCAAACACTGCAATTTGGTTTCTACATCCCCTGCCTGGTATTGCTCTTCATTAGTCTCTTCTTTTTAAATAATGAAGTTTGCAGAATTGTTTCTAGAGCAGTTGTCCGGTGGAATATCCGGTTTAGAATGCTTACCTGAGAAATCTTCCCTTCTCTCACTACTTGATGAAGGCTGCTCACTGATTTTTCTAGAACTTGTTATTATGGAAATGTCACCAGGAATAGAGATGTCATCATCACTCGTGAGACTTGGATTCTAGCTGGTGAAGGTAGTGACCTACAGCCTGCCTGCCTTCTTTGTTTTTGTGCCTGGGAAGGAGTTGTGGTTCAGACATCAGACAAAAGGCACTGCTAGCCATGTGTTTTTCACGTGGCCTTGTTAACAGTACTAAAGCAATACACCCAGACAGCACATTTCAAAGAGGAAAAACCGAGTCAAATGGGTATCCAGCAAGTGCAGGAGGTGTGTGGGAGGGAACTAGTTCTCCCTGGAGTACTCCATTACTGTATTTGCACAGGCCTTTTTGGATGTTATTATACAACTTTGTCAAGCAATGTATGTGTGTTTCTATTGATACGTATACACATAGCCTGTTATATACTCAACATTGAGTAATGACAGACTCAAGGTGGTGAGCGTGATTTTTGGAAAGACTGTCTTATTACCAAGTGTGACCTCTTGTCTTCTGTAAACTCACACATAATGGTTTTCAAAAGCCTTTTTTCCCCTTAATAGAAGGAAACATTGCAGGCTCTGAGCAGTCATTCATCTTTAGGTTATTGATGGATAAGATATTTGCAGAAGAGATGACTATTCTAGAACAGGTGATACTGTGAAATTTTTTCTGTCTAAAGGTAGATTCCAGGTGCTTAACTTTGGGCCTGTACTGCCTCAGTGAAATAGAAACAGAACTTGGTTGTTCGGGCCTTTTTTTTTTTTTTTTTTTTTTTTTTTTTAAGCTACAGGTTTTTGCCACATGATCATGGAAATGTACCAGTTTGCCAAATGGTTGCCTGCAAAATACATGTAGAGCAGCAGCAGAGGGCTCTAAAAAGCAAGCAACACGTTATAACTTAATGTCTTAACGACTGGGTGGGGTGGGGTGAGATTCCCAACCAGAAATGTGTGGTTCACGTGTGGTTCTGCATCACACAGCTCTGCCAAGTTGTTTGAGCTAGATCTGTCGTTATTATTACACGTGCTGGTAAGAATGAGTGCACCTGTATTTCTTCTAGCTTATTTCTTCTAGCTAGTTTAATAACTGAGGGAAAAGTTCAGACTGTGGGGACATGTACCCTAACTTTGTGTATTCTAGTTTTCTGATCTCATATTTTGCTTAATATGATGTTTTGTAAGAGGTTGTTTCAATTTAGCAACCTTAATTCTGAGTTAAAAACACTATGTCAACTGTCTAGGCAGTGTTCACCACCTGTTAGGTGCCCTTTTGGAGTGGAGAAGAATAGCTTTTGTTTTATTGGTTTTATATTAGTTTTATTATAAGATAACATTGAGTGATCTTTGGTTTTATTTCTTTTGGTGTTGTGTTGTGTTTTTTTAAGGAGAATACTAGTGTTAAAAGTGAATCCAGGACAGCGGAGACAGAAGAGAGACAATTCACTTCAGGAGCTGAGCCTGTGAACGAATCTGTAGAACAGACAGATTCATCTGTAAAATCTTTCTCCCAGAAAAGACACAGTTCATACACAGGCAGCTCTCTCGGTAAGAAAGATTCTACGTTTTCTCAGAGATTACGGCGACAGCTACTCTGAAACTAACTATTACAGAAGGGGGAGAGTAGAAGAATTTACTTGTTGTCTGCCGTGTGAGTACCTCATTGTTCCTTCAGTTAAAATACTAAACTTGTACAACCTCTTAGTGCACTTAGCAACACACTTCAACAGAGACACTTATGCTAATTACTCTGATGTGGGCAAGGGTATAAATTATGTAAGTAAATAAAACTTGAAGTTCTGGGAGTTGTGCCAGAAACCTGGATGTCACAATATTGAGATTAAGTCCATAGACGTGTTAGCTGGAGGGCGACAGTGCTGTGAAGGAAACACTGAGTAATGAGGTAACTATGGAAGTTCCAGGGGCAAAACCCACCAAACTGATGAAGCTAGTGTAGAAGTCTGAACGCTTTGTCTCAGATCACTGAACACATTGTACCAGTCTGGTAGTGTCCTGAAGCACATGAGAAAAACTAGCCGCAGAGTATCTGAGGCTAAAAACTTCACAAATCTAGTAACTGAAGGGAAAACCGAAATGCCCACAGATTAGAGAGACATAAGAGGACACAAAAAGTACTTGGGATCCATTCTAGAGGGGAATTTGGTTCAGCCTGCAAGTCTCTAAGAAGCTGTTTCCCTCACAGCTGTTCATCAAAGAGCCGATGGTGGGGTTTGAAGAGCTGTTGCTCACTTCAAAGGGTGGTTTCTAGATTCCAGATCATGATGCTAGTTAATAGTTCAGCTCATAATGCCCATCAGTTTGAAACATTTAAGTAAGGAATAGAGTCTTTCTGTCAGGAAGCTGAGAAAAAAAGGTGGGATGCCACCTTGAAAAAAGACAAGCTTTTGTTTAAAACACATAATCAGGAGTTCTTGTTCAATTACTTCCTGGTATCACAGATAACTAGCAAACTTCTCAGCTTTCATATCTGAAGCAAAACATTTGCTTAACGTGCCAGTTGTAAAGTTATGTACAGGAACATGTTGGAAAGCATTCCCATGGGATTGTTCCACAGGGATGAAACACTGTTATGCTAACGCTAATTAGCAACGAATGGCATAGTCTGCTCTCTGGGAAATGTGACGGTCATCCAGGCCTGCATCTCCACTGTTGTACCTTTGGGGCTTGGTGTGCGTGTTAAGGGTAGAGATAGACAGCACACCTGAGCCCAACGTGATCAGGCTCAAGCTAGCCCAAAGTCAGTTGGGTGCGTGATAGAAGCCTCCAAGCTGGCATAGCCTGTCGGCTGCATGTCAGCTGTAAGCCTGAAGCAGGCAGGCTCAAGTGCGAGCTGACTTCTGCTGCTCTGACTACACCTTCGTCTGTCAGCACCTCCCGTCCTCTGTGAGACTTTGGAAACAACTTCTTTCTTAATCTCTCTGTGCTAAAATGCATCACGATGATTTCCAGGTGTTTCTTGGCAACTTGCCCTCTGAGTGTGATGGAGTCCTCTCTGTTTTCCTGTTTTCCTTTGGGCACTCCTTTGCAAGTTTTCTGAGCCTGCACTTTGATACATGCACCCTGCTGTGAAAAAGGCTCTTCTTCCATCTATTTCAGTAGGCTGTTTTTTTTTTTTATGTTAACTTTCTTTGTTAATGTCACATTTCTTTAACATCACTTTTCTTTGTTACGCGGTGACACCAAGTTCTAGATACCACACAGCGAGAGCCAATATAATGTGGTACATTTCAGTGACTGGGAGCAGCTCTGAGCCCAACCCGAGGTGTTAATCTGTAAAAATGCACCAAGAATCAAACCTACCTTTGTGGAGAAGGCATTGCTTCCCTCCAAAGAGCTGGACTGGACTTCTTTGCATTTCACAGCTGTTCTGTAGCAAGAAAAGATGAGCGTCCTTTCCCTAAAACACCGTCCCCAGGGTTTCCCTCCATAGCTGCCAGCCCATCTCTGCAGCACCATAAATCACTGAGATGGGTTATCTGCTTCCTTCAAATGGAAAACCAATGTATTTAACCAGCCTTCTCAGCTAAATTCTAGTTTACCAGTTTTAAGAACATTCTGCCCAGCAGAATCTAGATGAAAGGTGTCTCTAGTTCATTGTCCTGTCTCCAACAGTGTCTTCGGCATTTCTGTACCATTAAGCAGAAAAGGCCTCAGTAACCTTCAGTTGATTTTTAGAGTCCCTTTTTGAAGCTGTGCAAACATTTAGCACCCACTGTGGTTTTTGTAAGTTAATGTCATTAATGCAGATTAACTACACAGCGGGTGAAGAACCCTCCTCTTCAACTACTTCTGAGTCCTCCCGGGAGCCAGAGTCTGCTACAAAGGGTGCAGAACTTAACTCGGCGCTAAGATACATCATTGCAAGTGATTACGGGCTGTGTCATCTGTTCCCTTCCCACTCTTTTTCTTGAGAGGCGATGGGTATGGTGCTCTAGCTCCTGCTGTGTTTATCACACGGAGGTGCAAGGAATAAATAGTTCACCTTTCAGGGACTGCTTTTTTTCAGCCCCAAGCTCGCTCTTAGGACATAGATTTGAAGGTGCTGATGATGCATCTGCTTTTCCCACTACTTTCTAGCTGAGCTTGTCTGTTAAAATGGGAGTTTTGAAATAAATCTGTCCGCTTTTGTTGGCAGCATACACACTTGCAACAGGAGTCCTTTTGGACTTCACAAAGGATTGAGAGGAACTCTGTAAATACTTTGAGTCTCCTTCCCCATCTCCTCTGCATTGTGCTCCACAGGCACACTCAGCTAGTGAGCACAGCTGTACTGGACCTAATATCTGTGGCTTGTGCTTCCTCTTCTAAAAGAGCACGGGAGAAGGACCAGATTCTGATGGGAGGAATTTTTGTTTGCAGCCCGTCTTTCTGGAAATAGGCATCTCAGAATGGAGCAGGGGGAATTTGTTACTTCTGGATTGAAGCATTTAAGCTGATGCTGAGACATTAAGCAAAAAAACTTTATTTCTCGATGGCTGACCATATATTTTCTGTGAGCCGTCTAGTCCTGCAAAATCTGAAGACTGTCTCTGACTTTTTTTCTTTTTTATGCTGCAAGGTGCCCTAGACATTTACCACCCACTCCCATGCCGCTGCAGTTGTGTCACTGTGTGTTCTCTCTCATTCCCTCCAAGGTAAATAGATTTCTAGGTGCAATTGCTAAGGGCAAATCTTCATTCAGGCAAGGTCTCCCATGCTGTCGTCTGTTCCCTTGAACTGTTTCCTGCACCTTCCAGCCAAAAATATTGTTAATGTTCATTTAGTTTTCCTATCCGGTCACAGTGAGATCTCTTCCTACAAAGGTGTTAAAAGTTAATGTGGGGACAGGCCTGGCCCTGAGCTCTTGAACATCTGTGTGAAGCCCAAAGCGAAGCTGCTCTCGGGAGTCCAAGCGGCAGCTGCTTGCTCCAGCTCAGTTGCCATTACCTTGACGTCATTATATATTCATTGAAGGCATTTCAAATTGCCTGTCCTGGCAGTCTGCTCTTTGGGATGAGTGGGTGTCATACCCTGTGTCTTAACTTGCCATAATTTAGAGGTGCATTGTTACAAGCCCCCTCATTTCTCCATCCCTATGCGTTTTCAAGATGTGTTCCCAACGGAGTCTGCTTTGGCAGGAGGCAGGTGTCAGAAAGTGCAAAAGTGGTGCCTATTGGGCAGGAACTTTGTAGTACAGAGAACGAACAGAGGCTGGAAGATGTGAATGTGTTTGTTTAGAGGTTAAATTTCTTGTGGGTGATGTTTGCAGTGGTAGCGCTGTTGTGACTTTATCAGGGTACTTGTTCGCTTTCTTGACCTGCAAGATCTGGCCATACGTGGGAAGTATCTCTGTTTTGCTGTGGATCGAGGTAACTGTCAAAAAAGGAGCCTCTTGTCTGTCCTCTCTGTGACGCCATGAGTTTTTTCTGGGATCCTGGCGCTGGCTGTGGTGTGCTTCGAGGCAATTGTGCCTTTTCTGGGTAAACAAAGGGATAGGGCACAGGCAGGTCAGGCCTTTCTGTAGATACTGCCAGGGGCTTATAGTAATTAATGTTTGGCTTTTGGTATCCATGGTGGCAAAGGCATTTCTAAATAATACGCACTGAGGAATGGGAGCACTTTTCTTATAATCTGCTTTGGGTTTTTATATTTAAATTTTTGAAAAATTGGAAGAATTCCTGTTTCTTTAAACAGTAGGCCTCAGGTGATCTGACATTGAAAGCATATTTTATAGTACCTGATAGAAATGCAATTGCTCTGTATGCTGCCAAGGGAAACATATCCAAGCACTGATACGTACTCAGTGTTCCCTTTTCTTCCTAGATCTCCGTCTACCGGTGGATGTACCTCGGAAGCGGGGGTGCTTTCTGGAGGACGAAATAAGAGAGTGAGAAGTGGGTGACGAATGTGCAGCAGCTGCCAGCTGGATTCCCCTGTCAGACTCCAGCAGCAGTGGAGCTTTGCCCACAACAGCCACTTTGGATCATTTCAGCTGTGTTTAAAAAAAAAAAAACCAAACCAAAAAACCTCCAACAAAACACCAAAGACCACACACACAAAAGCCCAAAACAAAACAACAAAAAACCAACAACAAAACCAGCCCCACACCACTCTTATTTTGTGCTTTCTTTTTAACTTGGTAGGGTGTTGTTTAGTAGGCCTCTTTCATTACATTTTCTACCTGTCAAGTTATAAAGCACCGAGTGGTCAGAGTAATTAATATGAAGTAATTCCTTAGCTGTTTGTATTCTTTAGATTTGGAAAGTCTGAACTTTACAGGAACCCTTAAACACTTTCTTGAGACATCCTTACTGGGAAGCAAATGGGTTTTAGTGCTCTGTTAGGAATCTGTTTCACTTATTTATTTATCTATTTAACGTTGTTGGGAGCTACAGTATGCTCGGCATAGGTGGTGGTTGGTGCTCTCGCTGCCTTTGCTTGCAGTCGTACCGTGGCCCTTTACTGGGGATCGTGTATGAAACAAAAGCATTGGAAAGTCGCAAGATTCTGGGTCTGAATGGGTCTGAGATTTCAGGAGAGCAGCTAAAGGAAAGATGAGCTAATTTTCTAAGTGATTAACCAGGAAACCTTCTTCCTTCCTGAACCAGCTCTCTGTTCCACCAGCAAGTGTATGTATGTCACAGCTGCTGATCTTTTACGTTCCTGGGGAATTCTTCTGGTTTAATAATTTCCTTTTGATGCTAATGGTATCTGTAATGATAAGTTATTTATTATTCTAGTACTCTGTTCTAATTATGTCTTGAAAATATTTTTTAAATTTTTAGAGGAAGATTGTACTTACGTTGATAGCAGATCTTAAGTTTTTAATAGCTATACATTTGTGTTCATGTTAAAATACTGTTTGAAGGATAAAGGGGGCACATCCTCTACTTGTGGTGTTCAGGAGATCCATGTGGAAGAGCACCTAAACCATCCATGTAATGGCTTCATGCGTGTTCATACGAGCCAGCCCTGAGCAAAACGCACGAGAAGGGAGCAGAGAAGCTGTCAGGACCGCCTCGGCTTGTGTAGCTCCCAGCTGTGGCCGGGATGTGCTAAGGGAGCACCGGGCAGTAAGATGAACTGAGGCGAAACCTTTCCTTACAGCTTCTGTAATAAGATCTTTCTTAACCAGTAGTAACTTCTGTAATAAGGTGGTTTGTAACAAGATACTACTTTTTTAAAAATAACTTTTGTAATAAGATGTTTTGTAATAAGGTATTTTAAATAAGTAGCACCTTCTGTAATAAAGGTGTTTTTACCGATAGTCTTGTTACCGGGAGCAGGGTGGGATGTGGTTTCCCGTGTGTGCCCTGTTGTACCCCTGCCCAGGCAGGGTCGGCCTCAGGTGATCAGGTTCTAGTCTGCCGTTGGAAGCGTATTTTGTAGTGCCCGACAGAAATGCGGTTGCTCTGTACGCTGCCGAGGGAAACATACCCGAGCCCTGCTGTGTACTCAGCGTTCCCTTTTCTTCCTAGATCTCCGTCTGCTGGTGGACGCCCCTTGGAAGCGGGGGTGCTTTCTGGCGGTGACAGATGCGCAGCAGCTGCCAGCTGGCTTCCCTTGTCAGACGTGTAGCGGTGTTGCAAGAAATGGAGCTTTGGCACGGCAACGGGTGTCGCATCGGTGTTCTCTCCGTGTTCTCGATGACCAGGGGTGAGTGTGTCACAGCTGGAAGAAACAGCTGCTTCCTGTTCCAGCGGTTCTCGCTGACACGTGTATCACCCAGCGGCCGCTGCCCGGCGGAGCAGTTCCCAAGCCGGCGGCCGCTCTTCCTTTGCGCCATGTCCCGGTTCCTGCGGGGCGGCTGCAGGGGCGAGCCTGGCTGCACGGCAACGAGCCGCCCCGGCCCCTGGCCCCTCTTCGGGAGCCGTGGCAGCGGCGGCAGCTCCCAGCACCGTGCCGGCCCGTGCGCGCTTTCTGTGCGGCTGCGGAGGGTTTGCGGCCGTGGCAGCGAGGGGGGGGGCGCCCCGCGGGGGGGCGGTGCGCGGGGCTCGGCTGCTGCGGACACTCCGCTCTGCTCGGCCGCGCTGCCTGCGGCGGCGGGTGCTGCCCTTGATGCTGCTGGGGGCTCTGGGCTCCGCTCGCACCTGCCTGCCTGCTGCCTGCGCGCCGCGGGGACTGCCTGCTGGCTTTTGACCCTTTGTTATTAGAAATACCGACTGGGGGGGGTGTGGGTTTAAAAACAGCGACCAGACATCACCAGACCCACGCAGTTTTCTTAAGCTGCAGGAAATAACTCTGGCCCAGGATTTACAGCCCAGTTTCCACCTGCCCCGGCCCTGGGCTTCCCGGGCTGCAAGCACACGTTGCTGGGCCAAGTTGAGCTTCTCATCCACCAACACCCCACAGTCCTTCTCCTCAGGGCTGCTCTCCGTCCGTTCTCTGCCCAGCCTGTGCTTGTGCTTGGTGTTGCCCCAGCCCACATGCAGAACCTTGCACTTGGTGCTTCTTTCCTACTTTCCGTTAGATCTAAAGATGTGGGTGACCTCCCTTCTACGGAACATGCAGCAAGAGCACTATGTCAAATCAAGGTTCTCTCTCTTTGAGTTTCAGATTTTTTTCACAGATTGGTACTTGTGTAATGGCTGCTTAGAAAAGAAATCTTTGCCCAGAGGAGCCTGCTGTGTGGCCCAGCCCTCAACGAGGTGTTCAGGCCTGGACATAACTTTTAATACCAAAGTGCAAACCAGTTCTGTTTTGATGGAGTTCTGAGAGTTCTGACACCGTTTAGGTAACAGCATGAAATGTTGGCATGTGGCTGAACTTTGTTGATTCCATAGCTGGTAAATATTCCCTGGTCAGCCTTCCAAAAGTAATCTGCCCAGGGGGATGCAGGAGGCTTGGCAGCAAGTAAAGCAGGGCTTTGCAGGGTGGGGGGGTTCTCATTGAACGTGTCCTCAGGGAGACTGACATGTTTGAAGCAAACGGGAGGCTGGTGGAATAGGTGCACACAGCCAGTGTGCGTGTTGTAAATAGATGTTACGATTGCTAGCCTTAGACTCTGTGTTAGCAATTACTATATCCAAATATAAAAAAATTGGAAAATATCAGAGCTGCACAACAAAGGACAGCCCTGGGAAGCACAAAAGCCGGGAAACAAAACCAGTGCATTTACAGGTACCTTAACTCTGCATCTTCGTGTTACATGGTTTGCTGTTAGATGCTGGCAAAACAGAGTGTATTACTTCTGGAAGAACTAAATTCTGCAGCAGAGTAATAATGGGTGCTGCTTATCGTATGGAGCCTTTCCCTCTTTGTAGACAAGTCAGCTAAGAAGTTAACTGTATTTGTGATTGCTTTTGCTAAAAATGGTCTGGCGCTGGAGGCTGTCCCAGTGTGCCTCCCCAGCCGAGGGCAGAGCCGTGTCTTTGTGCTACTCTAACGTTGTTCCTTGCTTGATAATACCGCTGTAAGGGTACCCAGTAATTCACAAGTGGAGCTGCGACCCTTTGCAGCCTGGGATCAGATGAGAGGATGCCAACAAGTGATGTTGCAAGGTGGGACGAGTGCTTGCCCCTGTGTCTCTCTCACTTTCATGCACTCTTCAGCCTTTGCCCTCAAGATCGAAGTCTTTTGGCCAGGAGGCTCGGTGAGGCCGTGGCTGCTTCTGGAGTGCCTTGTGCTGCATGAAAGGGGAAGAGATGAGAAGCCCTACGCTCAGTTCCTCCTCCTCCTTGCTCATAGTTCAGGAGAGAGCGCAGAACCCAGCTGGGGTGTGTGCATCCCTGTAGGGACTCTGTAACCGTAAGGCTGGTAGACTTCAGAGGTTTGGGAGAGCAGCTCTGAATTCATTGGGTCACAGATCTATACAACATGACACCAAAGGTGATCAGTTTTCTATACAAAGTGTAATTTAGCTGTTAGGCAAAGCAGAAGTTCAGGCCTCCATCTCTGGGTCCTCAGTGGAGATGTACAGCAGAGATGCAGGAGCCTCCAGGCACAACAGTGAGTTGTGTAAAACGCCAAGGATGCAGTTAACTATTCAGCTGACTGCAGAGGCAGACGGGCACTGTATGCCAGCCGCTCCTCGTTACTACTCTCTGTCTGCACAGCCACCTTGAGAAGACCTTGGGACTATGTTAGCGAGAGAGCTCCTCACAGATGCTCAGCATCACCTTGCCTTGTTCATGCTGCAGCGGCTGTCGGGGCAGCAGCGGGAAACCAGCGGGCGTTGCTCCAGCACCGTGGCTGAGCGCTCAGTCTCGGGCTCTTCAGATCACGCCAGAGTGAGCCAGGAGTTTAGCTGAGACTTGAGAAACGAAAGCACCTGTAGACGTGCCTCTCAGCTGGGAACCTTTAGGTGACAGCTGTGTAAACCCTCTCTCGGCTTTTTCTTGTTTCAGGCTAAGCTCTTTGGCTTTGCGTTGTGGATGAGCACTTTTACGGCCAGAAAATAACAGAGAGGTTACTTGATGCTTTCTGGATGATTGCTGTGGGCTAAATGGCATGTACTGATGGTATCAGATGCACTTCAGCCTTGTGCTCCAAACGAATCTGGGAGTAAAAACTCAACTGATAAACTACAAATGCACTGCATACTCTGGCTTTGGGTTCTTGAGTCATTAAAAGTAAACTGAGGCGCTCTAAAGAATAATTTTGTCCACATATGTTAAAACACGATGGCACCTTCTGCCATTCCACTTTCAAGAAAGGAGCTTTTTCCTTTCCCCCCCCTCCTCCCCCTCCTCCTCCTCCTCCTCTGCGGTGCGCGGCGGGCGAGAGGCGCGGGCATCTCCTCTGCCGGGCAAGCTCAGCCGGCAGCCTCTGCACTGCGAGGCCCAGCCAACTCGGGCGAGTCGCCAGAGCCCCGGCGCGGCAAAGTCCCTTCAGTCCCTTCTGGCCACCCTGTCCGGACTGCGCGGCCGGGCTGAGGAGGGGGGCGGCTCCCCCGTCTCTCCCTCCCTCCCTCCCTCCAGCTCCCGGGCAGGACAAGCAAGCCAGCACCAGTGGGAAGTGCGCACACCATCATGTCAAAAAAAAAGAAAAATGGACTCCGAGTGCGGGGTGTTCCAAGAAAAGTGGACTTCTGATTATTTTTTCACGGAGTACAAAGAGCGAGCTGTTTGTCTGATATGCCAGAATTCAGTGTCTGCGTTCAAGGAATACAATTTACATCAACACTACGAAACTCAACATAAAGATAAATATGATTCTTTGGTCGGACAAGTGAGAAAAGTTATTAAGAGTGAAACATGGGTTGACAACTCAGCAAAATATTTTTGTGAAGCAAAAGCAGCTCAATATATCATCACTTTGAGCAAGCGATCAAGTTGCCAAGCTTATAGCATGCGCTGGCAGAGCATTCATAGAGGGAGAATTTGTTACGTGTTTTGGTAAAGCATTTAGAAGAAAAATTAAATTATTTAAACTAACCCTGGTACTGAATTGGAAATTATAATTAAAAAACATACCTGCATTGTGGCAAAATACGTAGATACACTATTCATGGTGGGTGGGTGGGGTTTTTTGTTTTGAATGATCTACACAAGTGAGTAAAGTGCTTCATATGTGAAACTGTATTAGGAGTCATCTGAAAATACTGAGGAAAAATAAAATATTGTGGAGGCAATATTGAGGCAAAACTCATCACTCGGATGCCTGGAAAAGGCAAGAGCACGCCTGCGGTCCCGGCAGTGAGGCTGTGAAGAGGCTGTGTAAGGACACTGGTGATGACTGATACGTTGTCCTCTCTAGATGCAGACTTGTGTGGTTTGCAGCAAAACAAAACAGCACGTCAGCACAGGATACGGATGCATTTCCACAAGTCATGATAAAACGAGCTGGTTTGCCTTTACAATTCATTTATCAAAGCCGCGGGGGTCCCGGTCCCAGGGTCCCGGTCCCGGTCCGAGCCCTGTGGTTCCCGGTCCTGGCCCGGTCCGAGCCGCAAGGGTCACCATCCCGGGGTTCCCGGTCCCAGTCTAGGTCTCGAGCCCTAGTCCGGTGAGTCCCGGTCCGAGCCCGGGGATCCTGGTCCGAGCCGCAGGGGTCCCGGTCCCGGTCGTCCAAATCCTGAGCCATGGGTGTCCCGGTCCCAGTTCCAGTCCCGAGCTGCGGGGGTCCCGGTCCTGGTCCCGACCTCAGAGCCTCGTCCCGGTCGCGGTCCTGAGCCATGGGGGCGCCGGTCCCGGCGATCCCGGTCCCTGTCCCGGTCCCCAGCCGCGGGGGTCCCGGTCCCTGTCCCAAGCCGCGGGGGTCCTGGTCCCGGTCATCCCGGTCCCGGCGGTCCTGGTTTCAGGCCCGGCCTGAGCTACGGGGGCGCCTGTCCCGGCTGTCCCGGTCCCTGTCCCGGTCCGAGCCGCGGGGGTCCCGGGCCCAGACATCTCGGTCCAGGTCCCGAGCTGCGGAGGCGCCAGACCCGGCTGTCCCGGTCCCCGTCCCGATCCGAGCCGCGGGGGTCCTGGTCCCTGTCCCAAGCCGCGGTGGTCCCGGTGGTCCTGGTTTCGGAACCAGCCTGAGCCGCGGGGGTGCCGGTCCCGGACCCGGTCCCGAGCCGCATGGGTCCCGGTTCCGGGGGTCCCGGTCCAGGTCACAAGCCGCAGGGGTCCCGGCCACGGGGGTTTCGGTCCCGGTTCGAGCCGTCAGCCGCAGGGGTCACGGTCCCAGGGCTCCAGGTCTTGGTCTCGCTGCGAGACGCAGAGGGTCCTGAGCCGCAGGGGGTCCCAGTCCTGGTCCCTCATCCAAGCCGCGGGGGTCCCGGTTCCGGCCGTCCCAGTCCTGGTCCCCGTTCGAGCCGCGGGGGTCCCAGTCTCGGTCCCTGATCCAAGCCGCGGGGGTCCCGGCCCAAGGATCCCGGTCCCGGTCCCGAGGTGCGGGGGTCCCGGCCCCGGAGGTCACAGACCTGGTCCCGGTCCGAGCTGCGGGGGTCCCGGTCCCGAGGGTCCCGGTGGGTCTCTAGCCGCGGGGGTCAAGGTCCCGGGGGTGCCGGTCCTGGTCTCGAACCGCTAGGGTCCGTGTCCCCGGGGTCCCGGTCCCGAGCTGCGGGGGTCCGGGGCCCGGTTCGCTCCCGAGCCACGGGGGTCACGGGTCCCAGTGGTCCAAGTCCCAGTCCTGAGCTGCGAGAATCCCGGTCCCAGTCGCGGTCCCGGTCCGAGCCGCGGGGGGTCCCAGTCCCGGGGGTCCCGGTCCCGGTCCCTGGTCCGAGCCGCGGGGGTCTTGGTTCCGAGGATCCCGGTCGCGGTCCCGAGCCGCAGGGGTCCCTGTCCCGAGCCGCGGGGGTCCCGGTCCCGGTCCTGAGCCGCGGGGTGTCCCGGTCCCCGGGGTCCCGGTCCCTGGTCCGAGCGGCGGGCGTCCCGGTCCCCGGGGTCCCGGTCCCGAGCCGCGGAGGTCCCAGCTCCTGGTCCCTAGCCGCGGGGGTCACGGGCCACAGTTGTCCGGGTCCCAGTCCTGAGCTGCGAGAATCCCGGTCCCAGTCCCGGTCTCGGTCCGAGCCACGGGGGTCCCAGTCCCGGGGGTCCGGGTCCCGGTCCCGAGCCGCGGTGTTCCCCGTCCCGAGCCGCGGGGGTCCCGGCCCCGTCCCGAGCCGCAAGGTGTCCCAGTCCCCGGGGTCCCGTTCGCGGTCGTGAGCCTCGGGGGTTCCAGTCCTCGGGGTCCCGGTCCCGGTCCCGAGCCGCGGACGTCCCGGTCCCGAGCCGCGGGGGTCCCAGTCACAGGGGTCCCGGTCCCGAGCCACGTGGGTCCCTGTCCCGAACCGCAGCGGGTCCTGGTCCCGGGATCCCGGTTCTGAGTCGCGGGGGTCCCGGTCCCCGGGGTCCCCGTCCGGGTCCGAGCCGCGGGGGGTCCCAGTCCCCAGGGTCCCGGTTCGGTCCCGAGCCACGGGGGTCACGGGTCCCAGGGGTCCAGGTCCCAGTCCTGAGCTGCGAGAATCCCGGTCCAGGTCCTGGTCCCGGTCCCGGTCCGAGCCGCGGGGGTCCCGGTCCCCGTCCCGAGCCGCAGGGTGTCCCGGTCCCCGGGGTCCCGGTTCGGTCCGGAGCCGCCGGGGTCCCGGTCCCGAGCCGCGGGGTCAGGGGTCCCGGTGGTCCAGGTCCCAGTCCTGAGCTGCGAGAATCCCGGTCCCGGTCCCGGTCCGAGCCGCGGGGGGTCCCGGTCCCAGGGGTCTAGGTCCCGGGCAGGTGCAGTACCCACGTTTGGTCGCCAGGTGGCAGCAGGTCCCCACCAGCCCTGCGCTGAGCACTGGCCGGGCGAGCACTGGGCCGGGTCTCAGCCCAGTTTACACCACCGGGCCCCGGGAGTGCTCGCTGCGGCTGCGGCGTTCCCTTCGCTCTGCCCTCTGCCCACTCGCAGCCCGGCATTCACACTCATTGCCTCCGTATGCAAAAGCATCTACGTGCCTCAAGCATTTCAGTCCTTTGCGTATGATGCGCTCTGTTTCGCTGTGGGAAACGGGTGCATTTGCTCTGTTTGCATTTGGAAGCAGCTGTTAGTAACAGCACCTTTAAATTATTTTTTTACAAAAGAGAAGAGCCTTTGCACTTTCTGAGTAGGGAAAAACGAGCGGTGTAAATGTGTGGCTTAGGAGAAGCCCCCACTAGGTTTCCCCTTGCACCACTAAGCCATCACGAGCTCTTGTGTTCAGAGCCGCTCCCTGCGACGGGAAAGTGAGCCGTTACCGGAGTGAAGGGGTGCAGAGCACGCGGCAGGGCTGAAAGGTGGGACAAGGGAGCGGGGTCTTTCCTCCTCCTGCCTCCCTCCCTCCCCCCCACCCGCCGCCCGCCCCCCGCCCCCCGGCAGCGGGTACCCTCCGGCGAGGATTTGCTTTCCGCCGTGCCAGCCGCTCGCAGGGGCAGCTCGGTTGCTCTCGGCAGGGCGTCTGTAAGCAAGTGCAGCGCCTTGCAGGGCGGGGTCAGCGGCGGGCCGGGGGGCTGTGACACCGAGCGGCAGCTGCTCTCGGCCAGCAGCTTCGCCTCGGGACCGAGCCCCCCCAGGCAGCCGCTGTGGGCACAGCCCGCACCCCGCGGGCGGCCCCCGCAGAGCCCCGGGGCCGGCAGGCTGAGGGGAGCCCGCGGCGGCACCGAGCCCCGGCCCGGCGCGGAACGGCAGCCCAGCCCCCGCCCGCCGCGGCTCTGAACGGGCGGCTGGTGCTTCTTCTCGTGGTGGTGCTTCTCACTTTGCCCTGGTAGCCATGTGCAGCGCACCACAAGAGCTGTGCTGCCCGCTTTCTGGGGCGAGATGCGGAACCGCGGCCTTTTGCACTTGTCCGCAGCCAAAATGCTGCGTAAGCCTGGTTTTGGCTAGCTAACGACTGCGAAGTCGTTCTCGAAACAAGTGGTGGAGTCATATTGTTACCGAAATCTCGGAATGAAGAACTTATCGACACCAATGTGATGTAGATAAGCAGACACTTCTTTATTGACGGCCGGGTGCGTGAGCGAGTCCTCTCACGATCAACGCACGCCAGGTCTCAAAATCAGACACCATATATAGAACTTATTCATACATATTCATTAAGTATTCATGCATAACCCTGATATTTCCCGTAAATCATTAACATATTCTCCTCCTATATCCGATTCTGCGCAGTAGAGCTTAGAAAGGTCTAGAAATGGGTCTGGGGTACGATTTGGGTAGGTGGTGTATGAGTCGGTGGTCGCGATCTCCCCTGCCGGAATTACCTTTTACTAAAGTTCACGGTTTCTTGGCAGGTAACCACAAGCTGTCCCAGTCGACTCTCCCCAGTTCCCATTCATCTCATATTCTGACATTTCAGTACACCTCTACATACAGAAGACTGGTCAAATACAAAGAAACCTTTCAAACCCTAAATTATTACCTAAGTTTCAACAATAATTCCAGCCCATTCTTCTGGCCTTGGTACAGGATGTACAGAGGGTCTCATAGCAGCTTTTACTGAGCAATTATAAGTTTCCTCAAAATATATTTTTATCCTTCTATATTTCTATTCTATAAAATAATTCTATAAAATCAAATAATCAATCAAATAAAGTCAATCAATCTTAACTTATTAACAAATCAATAACATTTCCCCCCTTTGGAAGTGTTGAAAATTATTATTTCAATACTTTCACATTATTTACATATCATTTGTTTCCACATATTTTGGTGGTGGGCTATACCTTGGTGGACTAGTAGGTACTTCTCTCATAATCATACGATTGACTGCAATCCTATTGGTAAACTGCTTCTTCAAACATGCATATACTAGCATGATCATCAAAAAGACAATCGGTAACAAAAACAAAGTTTTGATTATGGATTGTATCCAAGAGCTCAAGTGTTGCAGAATGGCTGTGTGATCACGGCCATGACTCCCTTAAAGATCTTTGTGAAACAAAGTTAGCGTAAGTTAGCTGAAGCAGGCCTTGCAGCTGTGCTGAGGCATGCTGATAAGGAAGCTGAGAAAAACACTGACCTTGTGCCTAATGTTGTAAATAACTTTGAGGAATTCGCGTAGACAAGAGAGAAAAAAAATATGTAGCTAGCTATCCGCAGAAACCGCAAGTAGGAGGACGTATGAAAATGTAACCCTTTAGAGCTTAACCAATCAGCAGATGACTAGTAGGCATAATTAACTGGAACTGTATATAAGACATAATCGCGCCGTAATGAATCGAAGCTTGCTCTATCACTCATATTGAGTTTGCCCGCTTGACTTCCCTCGCCGTCAACACTCAAGTTCCATCCTAATTTGTTAAAAATTTTTCCAAGCCAATCTTCTGACATATCCTTTTGAATTGTTTCAGTTTCTTTTTCAATTTTTCCTAATAGGTCTAGATCATGTTCCACATCCTGAGTGACATTTGGAATGTGGATATGACAGTGGTCCAATTTATCCTTGAGATATCCACACACTCCATGTTCTTTAAGTAGGAGCATATCTAGTGCCATTCTATTTGTAAAGTCATTCTAGAGGTCGCCTGTAATTGTATATTCAATTCCTTAAACCCCTTTTTAGTAACGTTTGCTAATTTTTCCACTTGACCAGTTAACTTGTAAAGCCATGCTGTTTCTATATGAAGCTATAGGATATAAAAGTGATTCACGTGCCCAGCCAATTTTCACTCCTGTAGATGGTTCATTCAGATTATCATCATTTGTCTCAGATCTCTTTATTCGTTTCAGTTCTATATTCTCTAGAGATCCTCTAAATGGTGATTTCTTCCAAATCGGACACAATGTTGGCATGCCTAAAATAATTTGTTTCACTTTACCATCTAATGCTAGATGAGTGGTCCAGGTTCCATCTCTTAATGCCCGAACTAAATGTCCTGGACTTCAAATAGTAGTTTTACTACAACTAAACAAAGTTCCTTTTCTAACTATAAAAGTGCTGGTTAAATTAAGAGTGTTCTTAAGACCTTGACAAAAACAACCATATGTTAAAACAGTGGCCTACAGAGGAATTCTTTGGATTACTAAGTCTGCTTTACTGCAATCATACACTTTTTCACATTTCCACCATGGCACTACTTTATTTTCCTTCTCTCCCGATGAAGTTGACCTATCATTGACCCAGGGTAATACTGAAAAAACTTTTCCATCCCAGGTAAAACACCAAGAAGTTCTGGCCATGTACTGAAAATGGGAAAATATGGACATAGACCATATAGAGTCCCATTGTTCTACTAATTGTGTACCTTGGCCAGTTTTGTTACACGTCCATTTCATGATACTTCTGCTCACATTGGTTTTAAGTTGTTCATCATAAGAACACCATCCTAAGTGGAGATTTGGACCCCCAGGAAGAAGAACTCAAGCTATGGCACTAGGTCGGGATCCTGTTATAAAATCATAATTCAATAGTTTCGGGGGTTTTTTTTTTTTACAATCTGTTTCTTTACCTGGCGACTTCCACTGTTTTCTAATAACCTTTACTTGTTCATACCATTGAGTCACTGGCCTTTGTTCACAATAGGTGGTTTCATTTTTATGTTCCAGATTAGTCAGATTCATAGTTAAAATTCCCCATGGAATAGGTTCACCTACTGCCCTCGGTATTGGCAAACAAGCAGTGATCTGCGTGACGTTTTGTAAACTGGCAAATTCTTTAATCAATCCTACCATCAAATTTTCCTCAGCCATTTGTTTGGGAATGTCAATTACTTGTTCTGTTTCTATTTGTCTTTTGTTCCTGTCCACCAAGCCGGCCCATGATCCCACCAACACTACCGACCAAAATAAAATCCAATATAAAAATTAGACATGTTTCAGTGTCAATTTTAAAGTCTCTGGGTCACGATTGACAATCTTCCATGGAGTAGGTGCTTTCTTCACTCGAGTATAATGTATCCAAGCATCTGATTCTGCTATCTTGATAGCTGTAAAAGTGGTCAACAGTATCCGGAAAGGTCCTCTCCAGCGCTCCTGCAAAGGTTCGGAGGTCCAGGTCTTCACATAGACATAGTCTCCTGGTTGGAAATCATGCACTGAATTTTCCAGGGGTAAAGGTCTATTCCAAATTACTGCACTCCAAATCGCAGCCAAAGTTTTCCTTAGAAAAAGCAATTAGTTATACACATCTTGTTTTCCTTTTACATGTATGTTTAGATTTGGTTCTGGAGACTCATATGGTTTTCCATATAATAATTCATAAGGACTGACTGAGGTTCCACTATTTGGCTGTACCCTGATTCATAATAATGCCAATGGAAGTGCCTGAGGCCACTTTAGACTGGTTTCTTGACAAATTTTACTTATTTGTCATTTCAAAGTTTGATTCATCCTCTCCACTTTTCCACTAGATTGTGGCCTCCAAGACGCATGCAAATCCCAATTAATACCCAATACTTTGCTAATGCTTTGGACTACTTCAGCCACAAAGTGTGGACCTCTGTCAGAGGAAATTCCAATAGGAACTCCAAATCTCGGAATTATTTCTTGTAATAACCACTTCACAACCTCTTTTTGCTTGTGTGGTGCGACAGGGAAGGGCTTCTGGCCATCCTGTAAAAGTATCAACCCTTACCAGGATGTACCGGTACCCATTCTGTCTATAGGTAACTCTGAAGAATCTACTTGCCAATCATCTCCAGGTTCTGTACCAGATTTCAGTCTACCCATTTGAACCTTTTTCTTAATCACTGGATTATTTTTCAAACATACTTCACACTTTGAGTTACCATTTTAGCTATTCCCAACATCTTAACTGATATTACTTGCTTTCGTAAAGATGTTACTAAGGCTTCTGCCCCCCAGTGACATTCTTGATGTCTCGTTTGAATTATCTCTCTCATCACAGGAGGTGGAATTACTACCTGTCCATTAGGAGTTATCCACCATCCAGCTAAGTTTTTCTTAGCATTTAATAACTGACCCAATTTGTCATCTTCCTCTGAATATCTCGGGTTTTCCCTAGGACGGGTTACTGTTTTAGAAGGAATTATTGCCATTTGCAATGCTTGTTTCTTTGCTACCTTTTTTTTTTTTTTTTCTGTTTTATCAGCTAAATTATTCCCAGCTATTATTTTTGTATTCCCAAACTGGTGTGCCTTACAGTGCATGATTGCTACTTGATCTGGCTTTTGAACTGCTTGCAATCATCATAAAATTTCTGTTTGATGCTTAATGTTTGATCCTTAGGAGGACAATAACCCCCTCTCTTTCCACAAAGCTCCGTGGACATGCACTACCCCAAAGGCATATTTTGAATCAGTCCAGATATTTACTCTCTTGTCTTTGCTTAGTTCTAAGGCTCGAATTAAAGCGATGAGTTCCGCCTTTTGGGCTGATGTAGTACTCGCCAATGCTCCTGCTTCTATAACTGTAGTCTCTGTTGTTACCGCATATCCGGCGTATTGGACTCCTTGTTCCATAAAGCTGCTTCCATCAGTATACAATTCCCAGTCTGGTCGCTCCAGTGGCACACCCTTCAGATCTTCACAACTGGAATAAACATACTCGATGGTAGCCAAGCAATCATGTTCCAGTCGTCCTTCTTCCTGTATGGAACTTAAAAACACTGCAGGATTTACCAGGTTAGCTGTCTTTAGAATCACATCATCTTATTCAGTCAATACCACCTGGTACTTCATCATTCGGCTGGGGGACAGCCAGTGTCCCCCCTTCTGTTCTAGGACAGTTATCACCATGTGTGGGACATAGACTGTTACTGTTCTTCCCAAAGTCAATTTCCGAGCTTCTTGTATGAGCATCACTGTTGCTGCCACTGCTCGAAGGCAGTTTGGCCACCCTCTACTCACTGTGTCCAGTTGTTTAGAGAAATATCCGACTGGTCGTTTCCAGCTTCCTATCCTCTGGGTTAACACGCCCGGTGCAAGGTGTTGCCTTTCATGAACAAACAGCTGGAAATCTTTGGTTAGATCCAGCAGTCCCAAAGCAGGTGCAGACATTAAGGCACGTTTTAACTCTACAAAAGCCTTTGCTGTTGTGGGCCCCATACAAAGGGGGAATTCTTTTGGGCCTCGTACAGCGGTTTAGCTATTAGCCCATAGTTCATGATCCAAAGGCGACACCACCCGGTCATTCCCAAAAATGCTCCGAGTTCATGAATATTTCTCGGCTCAGGTATACCACAAATAGCTTCTTTGTGATTTTTTCCTAATTGTCGTTGCCCTTTTGAAATCTCAAAGCCCAGATATATCACAGTCTGGCGGGCTATTTGGGCTTTCTTCCTGGATACCTTATACCCATTTAGTCCCAGGAAATTCAAGAGGTCAATGGTCACCTGTATACAAGTAAATCTTTCTTCTGTAGCAATCAATACATCATCCACATATTGTAAAAGTAAATGCCCAGGTCTTGGTTTGTCCTGTTTCCAGATTTCAAATTCCTTTGCTAAATGATTTCCAGAAATAGTTGGACTGTTTTTAAATCCTTGGGGTAATCTAGTCCATGTCAGCTGCATCTTTTGCCCGGTTTGAGGATTTTCCCATTCAAAAGCAAACAGTTTTCTGCTTTCCTTTTCCAAAGGTATACAAAAGAAAGCATCTTTTAAATCAAGCACTTTAAACCACTGATAATTCTCCCTCAATGCTGTTAACAGTGTATAAGGGTTTGCTACTACAGGATAAATATCCTTAACTATTTGATTTACTGCTCTCAAGTCTCGTACCAGTCTATATTCACCCGAAGGTTTTCTGGCTGGTAAAATAGGAGTATTATACTCAGATTCACATTCTTCCAAAATTTTATACTCCAAAAATTTATCACTCAATTTCTTCAATTCCTGTCTCACTTCCGGTTTGATTGGATACTGTTTAATTCTCACTGTTCCTGCGCCTTCCTTCAAATCTATTTTAACAGGTTCTGCTAGTTTCGATTTACCAGGAATATTTGTTTCCCATACAGTAGGGATCACTGCCAAATCCACCTCCGGTGGAATTTCTTGTTCCTTTACCTTTTCTTGTATCATCAAAACTTCTCCCGTTTTTGACTCAGGTATTTTCAAGAAAAGTTCTCCTTCGTCAAAAGCAATCTGTGCATTTAATTTGGATAACAAGTCTCTTCCTAAGAAGGGTATCGGACATTTTGGTACACACAAAAATTCATGTGTAATTATCTTATTCCCAAATTTCAAATCCAGGGGTTGCAGGAATGGCCTGTTTTTGTTCCAATTTTTCCTTTACAGGTATTTAATAAAAAAATGTTGCTCCTGTATCCACTCCCAATCTCACAATTTAAACAACATTTTTTTCTACTTTCTTATTATCAGAAGTTATAGCCGTTACCAAATTATCTCCAATAGTTAGCTTACATTCATCTGCCAATCCTTTCTTTGTCTTAAGTAAAAGAAAACAAATCCACATCTGGCATTTTATTCTATTTCCCTTCTCTTTTACAATACAGCATTAACTGCAAAATAGTGTTATAATTCAGTGTCCTATTCGTGGGCCACTTTTCCTGATCATCCGATATATACAAAGGCCACCAATTATTACAATACTCAAATTATTACAATACTCAATCATCTGGCTCTTTTGCAGATCATCCTGTAAATTTCCCCAATGTGCCAATAAACATCCCAACAAAGAATTTTTCAGGATTTTGTCATTTACAGCAAGATTACCCATGCTTTTACTTTTAAACAACCGAGTTAATTTAGTTGCCATGGTGTAATTACTCACAGTACAATACACAATTATTCAACTCTGTCACTCCGATCTGCGGATCCACACTCCACACTCGCTTTCGTTCTCAATTACACGTCTCACCCTTACAGCCACACTCACACTTTCCCACAGTTACTTTAAACAAACATATAACACAATATTATACCTCTTAATTTTCTTCTTAATACACAAACTCACAAAAACAACAAAAAACCCCAAAAACTTCTTCTAACTTCTTGTTAGAGGCACTACCTTAGAGAACACTATAGCATATAGTTTCTCTTGTTTCCACTTTTGTCCAACCCTGCTATAGCTTTCGCTCATGTCTTACGGGCAGGCGCCTAGGCTTCCACTTCCACAAGGATCCTTTTAGTCCAACCCTGCGCAGCTTTCACCGCGTCTGACAGGCAGACTTACTCAGTGAGACTCAAACCCACTGGTGGGTCTCCATCCCACTCCTTACCATACACTTATTATAGTGGGACTCCTACCCACTTCCTCTAGTGCACTTACTTACTTTAGTGGGACTCCAACCCACTTAATACAATTGAAAAAAAGAAGTGTCCTACCAAAAATCCAGGGAACGTCGCGAAGAGCCTTACGGATCGGGGATCGATGGGTGTCCCCGAGAAATCCTCGGTGCTGGCTGGAACCGATCAGGTCCCCGACTCCTCTGGTCTCCTTCAGCGAGGTCCCATCTGGGTCGCCAAAACTGTTACCGAAATCTCGGAATGAAGACCTTATCGACACCAATGTGATGTAGATAAGCAGACACTTCTTTATTAACGGCCGGGTGCGTGAGCGAGTCCCCTCACGATCAACGCACGCCAGGTCTCAAAATCAGATTCCATATATAGAACTTATTCATACATATTCATTAATTATTCATACATAATCATAATATTTCCAGTAAATCATTAACATACTCTCCTCCTATATCCGATTCTGCGCAGTAGAGCTTAGAAAGGTCTAGAAATGGGTCTGGGGTACGATTTGGGTAGGTGGTATGTGAGTCGGTGGTCGCGATCTCCCCCGGCCGGAATTACCTTTTACTAAAGTTCACGGTTTCTTGGCAGGTAACCACAAGCTGTTCCAGTCGACTCTTCCCAATTTCCATTAATCTCATATTCTGACATTTCAGTACACCTCTGCGTACAGAAGACTGGTCAGATACAAAGAAACCTTTCAAACCCTAAATTATTACCTAAGTTTCAACAATAATTCCAGCCCATTCTTCTGGCCTTGGTACAGGATGTACAGAGGGTCTCATAGCAGCTTTTACTGAGCAATTATAAGTTTCCTCAAAATATATTTTTATCCTTCTATATTTCTATTCTATAAAATAATTCTATAAAATCAAATAATCAATCAAATAAAGTCAATCAATCTTAACTTATTAACAAATCGATAACAATAGTATACTACTGTGTGTGGGTGAGTGTCCCGCAACCCAGGGGAAAAGTGTCTGAGCTGCAGCAACAGCAAACTAGTTGTCTGACACAACAGTTGAAGGGAAAGTCTCGCGCTTCCCCTGTCCCAGCCTTGCAGTCCTGCTACTGCTTGTTGTGTTTGGTGAGCATAAGGACCGCTGAGCTGGCTGGAATTGACTGAAATAAGGACTGGTTGAGCTGACCGAATAGCGAGTCTCCCCTAGAAAAAGACCATTACTATAGTTATACAGTAAACACCCTAAAAATCATTCTTCTTGTTTAAGTTTTATAAGAAAAAAAAATAATATATATATATAAAGAAATATTTAAAGAACTGTATAGATCTGTGCTAGAAAACCTAGGACATCTACTTACAGGTAGTAGAGTAGAACTCCTCCTTACTGATTCAAAACAATCCATCCAAGACACAAGCTGAGGAAAAACTTGTGTTGTTTTTGACTCAGTTACTGTACTCTGTCAGCAGCACATTGCTGGAGACAGAAGAGAAGAATTAATGTCTTCTGGAAGAATACAGTGTCCAACAGAAACGCAAACCCAGCATCACTAAATTTGCACCCCAATCTAGAATGTTAACTGTGTCCTCAGCAGCATCAAAACAGGTTTGCAAATGCATGAAATTTATAACTATTGCATGTATTCTTGTGATGACGTAATGAAAATAAAAAGGCATGCCCAGTGACTAATGTTCACTCAGATTGAGTACTTACTTCCATTGAATTTTAAACTCATTGGATGAAAAACTTGCTCAACAACTTTTTTTTTTTCTGGAAAGGATCCCTTTAGCAAGTGCTGTGACCACCCCTTAAATGGTTTTCGGTTCATTGGTCCCCCTAAAGAGTTCTCCAGTTAAGCTCATTCTATTATGCACGTGTGAAATATTTTTTTTCTTCCTAGCCTGAAGTTTTCTTTTAACCTAAACGCAGATAGCTTAAATTGATATCACCTAGGCTCTTTTACCTTTATGCTACTCTTTTCCAATAGCCATGATGTTTTGTTCGCCTCTCAGATGGGAAAAGTGTGTGGTTGTAGAATGGTAGTGCATTTTTTTCTGTGGGGCAAAAAACCAAGGGCGTATTGGAACCCTGCTGTTACAGATCTGAACGTTAAAGCTTGATCTAAAAAAAAAAGAGTTAACAGAATAGTGATTTGAATTTAAAAAAAAAAAGGGAAAGGCGGGAGGGTGGGGAGACACGGACACGACACACCAGAATACAGCAATATTATCCGGAAATCCTGCGTCTTTGCATCTCACGTACATTCTCATTGTTTCTTCACTCCTTTCCTGTTTGCATAGGTGAAATGGATCAGCACTTCATCTGGCAAGTTGTTTTTCTTCCCTTCCTCCTGAAGGGGAGGCAACTCCCTGGTACTCTTGGACTTCTTTGTTTCAGCAACACCTTGATGGAGCAGATAGAGATAAGGAGCATTAGATGCGGGAGCTGGAGCAGTATCAGAAGACTGAAGCCTATAAATCTTTAGCAGGAAAGCACAGGACAGACTAAAGGCAAATCACACAGACAAGGTATTGAATGGGACAAAAAGATGTGCCTGGAACAACACAAGATTCCCAGGTGGTTGTGCAGACTGACACTCGTTTACAGCCTTTGATGTAAAGGCTTGTTAAAACGTGGATGCTCATCTCAGTGAGCTCATCTGTGGGTGTGAAATAGAACATTTTTCTTCCGGCAAATCCTAGTTTCATAAATACGACATACAGCAACCTACACCAGAAATAATAATTGTCATTATTTTGTCACAGCACTGACCAAACCCTTGTTAATTGTTCTCCATTGTTCTGGTATTGCTTGTTAAAGAAAATGTGTTTTGAATTCAGAAATTTAAAGTGCTAAAGCAGCTAAGTGGCAGAACCAGGCCTCGTCCCCAGTATAGCCCTAATCCAAGGCTGGTTTAACACCCAGTCCAGTTAATCACTGGGAGAACACAGAAACAACAGATGATCACCTTGTGCACACAGGTGCTCGCAGAAATGCAGGTGTTTCAAGAAAAAAAAATCAGTATATGTGCATAGGAATTGCTCAAAGACTAAGTGTGCTTGAAGGAGTGTGTGAGTTAAAGCAGGCAGAAAGATCACGATCCGAGGAAGAGCTTGGAACCGAGGCAGAGACTGGAAGCAAACAGATGAATCAACAGGGACAGGGTCAGGTGATGGATTTGCAGAATGGACAAGACCAAAGGAAACTTCTAAAAACTTTGGACGTTGACTAATGGTTTGAGAAGTGTATATAAGCCGTGCTGTATCCCTTTGCTCTCTGCCACTCGCTGGGGTGGTGGCCCAGCTCTGAGGGGCGATTAAAGCAAACCTAGTGGTACCCACATCTGTGTAAATTTCTCCTGTAACACTATATGTGAAGCATATGACGGAAGTGCTGGTAATCCACCGGTGTTGTGACTGTTGACTGATGTCCTGTGTTAGAATAAACACAAGTACAATGGCTAACAGGCCTCACATGCATGAAGAACATGAGAACGGTGGTGCTGGGTCAATGGGTCTGTGCTTTTCTCTAGTGCTCTCCTTGCTACCACCTAGCACTCAGCTGGCAAGCTCATGGGCACAGCCAGGACCAGTCCAGCCTCTTGTTTTCCAGGGAGCCGATCACAACACATATGGGAAACAGACAGTAGACAAGACGTAGTTCTTCATATCTTTTCCGTTGTTTTGCTAGAGAATCTAAAGTTTGATAGACCTTATTTTGTTTGTATTTACATTGGCACTTCAGTGGGTCCAGACTAAATGGCCACTCTCTACCTGACTGCTGCAAAAATGGGTTTGAGCCCTCGGTTAGTAACCAGCCGTTGGTTAACTTTGTCTTTGAAATACAGCAACCTATGGTGGAATAGGAAACTGAGACAGTTAGGGACATTGGTTGTATTTACTCGAAGGAGGTGGAAAATTTTCTAGGGAAATTTTTTAATAGTGTTAGCATAAAAATCCTGTATGTGGCACATGAGCGACTGCTCTAGGCAAATGACTTTTTAGAATTAGAAGCCATCCCTGCCTTAAGTGACGCATTTAGAAAAAGTCTCTACGTGAATATTAAGCTCACACAGCAAAGCTGCAGCTACCTGACAGCACAGTATTTTTCCTGGTTTGGAGGATTTTTTTATTCACCTAAAACTTTCCAACAGTCGTCACTGCTAGTTTATTCCCTGTTTGACAAATCAGTAGTAAATGAAGGTGCTTTCATACAATGGAACAATCTGCATGCTTGCATTTTTTTCACAGCTGTTGCAAAGGTGTACTTGAAACCCTGAAGAGCTTTTGCTTTTTATACTACTGAAAACCACGCTACACAGCTTTTTGCAAATTTCCAGTCTGGAGAATCGCAGAGGAATTGTTCATTTGTTTCCGTGAAAGAAAAAAACCCCAACACATCTTCCTTTAGAGGCAATATTTTGCTGCAGATTTTAGTTCTATCTTTTCTATTTCATCTACCTCTTCTCCAGCTCAGAAAGGTCTACTTCTTTAGAAATTCTTTTCATTTGATGTATTAGAATATCTCTGTGTAGTAGTCGAAAAGGAACTGGACCTGCCCTTTGCCTCACTAAATTCTCATTTCTATAATACATGCAGTTTTCCTTTACTTATTAAAGAAAATGACCAAATCCCATACAGCTACCTGGGATCATGGATCAATCTGAATATGCGTGGCCCAGCACTACTTTTTGCAACTGATCTAAAATTCTGTGCCAAATTCTATCATAACCCAGGAATGGAAATAATAGGGATGACATACTTTGCATACCTTCTCTGCAGGTTGTTACGACCCGCTGCAAGTATATAAGAAAAAATACAGGTAGTGGACATTTCTAAATAAACCTCTGACATCTGAAGAAGTCATTTTAATATCAGATTTATTCTCACCATACTTTCTGCATGGAAGACCAGAAGAATCTATGCTTTTAATACAATTTGTGCAGGAAAGCACTGGCAAAAATACTGGAGTACTTGTAATGTTTGTTCCTACACCAAACATGCTGAGGTGAGGCTTAAAAGCCCACCTGTGAATTCACATTTGCCGCAGTGCTGTTAGTAAAAGCTGTAACTATCCGTATTTTTTTGAGAATGCTTAAAATGAAACAGAACCTAACTCTCAGTTATAGAACAGTGTAGCACAGCAAAGACGTTATCATCTAATTTTTTCATTATAAGATGTGGGTGCATAACCAGGAAGAACACTAACAGTTATTTCTTAGTAAACCTTTCCAGCATCAAACCATTTAGTGGGGCAGTGCAAATCAGAACATACTCTGACTTTAACACGAAAGAACACTTCTGCTGTATAGGTAGACAAAAAAATGGACTTAGTGGGATATTTTCGTTCTCACAGTGCTGTTTCCTCTCCTTTCATTGTCAGTAACCCAGTGATTTTTGTGGGACATTAGGGTTAGCATAGATGTTAGGTTAGCTTTAGATGCTTTACGTGTTAGAGATGCATTCCTCGTGATTCCGCTCCGCACAAGAAAAAGCCCGGTTTGCCTTTGCCTGGAGCGGGACTCAGTATGTTTTCAAACAGTTTTCCGCAAGGATACAAACACTGCCCCACTATCGCTCACAATGCTCCGGCCACAGCCTTAGCACAGATCACCATTCCACCTGGCCTCACAGTCTATCGATACATCGATGGCATCCTCAGCGGGGCAGAAGGGCCAGAAAGCATTACAGATGCAATGAAAACCATTTGGGCAACACTAATCCAGTTGGGACTGGAAGTCCCAGAGTCAAAGTGCCAAGGGCCAGCACGAGAAGTTAAATTCCAAGGAGTCTGGTGGGTTGCAGGAGCTGCCTCTCTTCCACCAGACTCACTGGAAAAGAAAGAATCTGGGCACAACCCATCCAGTACGCTGGAACTACAACAAGTTCAAGGGACTGTGAAGTACTGGGGTAACCATATTCCTGCCTTTTCCGTCATTGCTCGTCCCTGGTAGAATTTGTTATAAAAGGGAAAATCATGGCAGTGGACATCTCATCAGCTCTGTGGTACCGTCAAGTTCCCCTTCCTGCAGGAGCATAACAGAGCCTGGCCGCGGGCTCTCCACTCCGCTCCAGCCCCCGTTACTCCTGTCAGCACATGCTGAGGTTGCAGGCTGCGCTGCTTAGGGAGCCGTGGCAGCACACATTTAGGATGGTGAATGCCGGCCATCCTGAAAGCGATAGCTGTCTCTTACCCTAAAAAGTTTCCTGTAATACTATGCTTCTCTGAGGTCCCACTTTTCTCGAATTGCCCCCACCCCAAAGCAATTTCCCCACAGGGTCCCTAAGCAAGGCAGTAGAGGAGTGGCTCTCTCAAACTCCCTCCCAGCCCTGCCCTGGCTGAAAGAAGGCAGAAAGAAGCCTTCAAATGAGGGAAGTTCTGGCTGCAAGAGAATACAAGCTGACCAGGTCTTGGGATCCACTGACATCAACAGAAATTTAGGTGAAAACTCCCCTTTGACATGAAACTCAACTCCCAACCCAAAAAACAGTTGTGATGGGAAACTATGGTGGGGGTGGGAAATCAGCGCTGAGGGCAGGAAAGCATCAGCAGGATGGGAAACCATTGAGTTGGGAAGTTGTTCTGTCATTAAAAGTCAAACCGTCACAATGCTGGCTGACCCGGGTGCTGGCATAATGATCGCCATGGAGACGGAACCCCAGAACACTGTTTGCCCCAACAAACGCCACACTGGCCAACTGCCGCGGCACAGAGCAGCACGCTCCTCGTGGTGCTCCTGCCCTTCGGGTAACCCCCAACCAGCTGTGCCGGCCAGCATCTCACCCCATCACCCCCCTTCGCTTCTGCCCACAGAGAGGTTCCCCCTCCAGCTGCCGACAGGACCAGAGGTGCCCGGCATGAGCTTCACCACCCTGACCATGCCGCCACCGGTCACTGCTGGTGTGCTGCCCTCTGTCCCGGGGCTGCTGATCACCGTTCGGCCTTCCCAGCTCCACATTGTCACCCACCAGCCCGCCCTGGCAACCTGGCAGGGGGTGCAGGGGCCCCTGGGGGACTCGGGGCAGGTCGTGCAGCTGCCACACGTGCTGCAGCTCCCCAGCGGTGTGCAGCTGCCCCCTCTGCCTGCTCCTTGTCCCCCTGCCTATGGCCGGGGACAGCAAGTGGTGATGGGGACACTTGTGCCCCACCAGCCAGTGGGGCTGGGCCCATGGGACGTGGGCCAGGGACAGCCCCTCTACCCTACGGGCTGCACTGTGCTGAACGTCCCTGCCCATGCTGGGCCCCTGCCACCCCAACACCCTGCGGCTCAGCATTGCGTGCAGGTCTCCCCTGTGCTCCGCACCCATCCTGGCAGCGCCCAGAAGCTGTTGGAGGCCTTTAACAACGACGTGGTGGCCAGTGAGGATGGCGTCCCTGCTGCCACCCCCTGCCAGCCCGCCCTGGATATGCTCTCTGGCAGAAGCAGGACCAAGCACCAAGGTGAGGTCTGCAGGGTGGCAGAGCCCATAGGGGGTGACCTGCACCAAGGAAGGCTTGCATCACCCTGGGGGTGGCTTGGCTTCGTTTGCTTTTTCAGAAGTGGTGACCACCCCGTCAAGCCCAGAGAATCTCCTGGACCTGCCCGAGCTGGGGCCAGATGCCTTCAACGAGGCCTTCCCTGAGCTGGCAGAGGACAATCTGCAGTTTCAGGATGAGCATTCGACCACCACAGACAGCAGTGACCCGCTCGCCTGGCTCGACAGCATCCTGGAGCTCCCTGAAGTTCTCAGCGGCTCCTGCTTGACCACCCTCCTCAACAAGTTCCCGGAGTTCTCAGAGTACGTGGCAAAGGGTGGCTGCTCCAAGGAGCAATCGCTGGTGGCAGGGCTGGGGGACAGCGAGGACACCGACCGTGGTGTCCCTGATGTCCCTGTCTTGACCACCACCCTCAACAGGATCCCTGACCTCTTGGAGTGCATGATGGAGGGCAACTGTCCCGAGGACCAAGTGGTGGCCGCAATGCAGGAGGACACCAACCCCTCCTGGCAGAGGGTGGCAACATCCCCCTTGCTGGACGCCAAAGGCAAGCAGGGTGGGCTGGCAGCGGTCTTCCCCACCCGGCTGCCAGAGAGCCCCATGGAGCCCTCTCAGGAGGGTCCTATGGACACTTCAGAGGAGAGCCCCTTGAAGGGATGCTCAGAGGGTGCCCACAAGGGTCTCCCAGAGGGTCCTCAGCAGATCCTGCTGAATAGTCCCCTGGCCAGCCCCCCGACTGCACCCCAGCATCATCCGCCCCGCATGGCCCAGCTGGTGGAGGAGGTGCTGCGGAGGCAGCCCCGGGTCATTTTGACCCACTTGCCACCACCACCGGGCATCTCCTCCTGCCGGGTGGTGCCCAGATCAGGCAAGGCTGCTGGTAAACAGGCCAAGCGCCCCACATTGGCTGACACCCTCGGGATGCCAGAGATGTCCCCATGGGGCAGCATGCCACCCAAGAAGAGGAAGAAGATGGTGGTGTGCCCGGTGCCAAAAAGCTCCAAAACCCTCTGGGAGGGGAAGCCACACAGGGATGCCACGGCGGTGGGCTGTAGTGGGGAGCAGGGGGGCAGCAGCAAGCAGAGGCCATCCAATAGCGACTACGTGCCCACCAAGCGAGCCAGAACCCTGAGGAACACCAGGAGACAAGGTGCTCCACGCTGCCCCAGTCGCCGTTGATATATTGATAGAGAAGGTGTGGAGCACAGATCCCTCTGACGTGTGACCTGCACCTGCCCACTGCAGCCCCGGCCCTCTACCAGATCTGTCTGTCTTAATTCATTAAAGGTTTGATGTTCCTTGCACAGTGCCTCTGCCTGCGGTCATTCACGCAGCGGGAGATGAGGGTTAATGCAGCCCCTGCCACATGCAGAGATCTGACGCTCCACCTTCCCCTCTGTCGAGGCGACACCTCCACCGAGCTGACCCACTCTCTAAAGTATTTACAAATGAAGGGACTTCTCATCAAGGGAGGCAGCCTTGGCAGGCGTGATACACAAAGAGCAGGTAGTGAAAAGAGCACCGTTATCTAAGTTGCGCAGGAAGAAGACTTCCAATGAGGAAAGTTCTGGCTGCAAGAGAACACAAGCTGATCAGGTCTTGGGATCCACTGACATCAACAGAAAATGAGTTTAAAATAGGACAAAGATAATGGTGGCAGTGGGAGATGGGGACCTCTAACTGAAATAGTTCTGCCCCAAAGAGGCCAAAATCCCACTTGGGGAGCACGTGTAGTCCGTAAAACCCTTCAGCAGTGCTACTGAGGATGCGTACGCGTTTGCATTAGAAGCGAGAAACCAGCCACCAAACCTGTGTATGACACATGACTATGCAACGTGTGGCGCTCTGAGAAAGGCCCCGAACCCCTTCTCAGTGTTCCAATTGGACCTAAAAACTTTGCACGCACTTTTTAATCGCTGCCCCAAAGCGATTTCCGCACAGGGTCAGTAAGCAAGGCGGTGGCGGAGTGGCTCTCTCAGACCCCCTGCCAGCCCCGCCCTGGGTGCCGGTGCCTCCGGCCCTGCCCCAGCAGACATTGCTGTGCTGATGGAGGGGCTCCCTCCCTCTCCACTGCATTTGCAAAGGGAGTGGCTGGCTCACCCTTTGCTGCCCACGCAGCCAGCCCTCACCTTTAGCTGCTGTCATTCCCAGGGGCGCCGGCTCTCTCCCAGCACCCTCACACCTTCTCCCTGCGACACTGCGAGAGAAGCATTTGCCAGGCACATGGGTGCCGTCACTGCCCTGCGCAGCTGGGCACCCCAGACTGGCCCTGCCTGACTGCCTCCCTCACCAAGCACCTCCACCTCCACAGTCTCAAGCTCGACCCCTTTAGACAGAAAGGGGGTCACTTTATTTCGAAGTAACCGTTCCTCATGAGGAACACAGTCTCTTCAGGAGGCAAAATACTTCAATAGCACTTAGAAACAAAGCTGGGGCACCTGGGGGGCCACCTCATCACTACCCCAAACAATGTGTCCTTTGTGGAGAAAAACTGAAGAGCTAGACAGTTTCCAGAGGACAGCAAAACCTGACCTGCTGAGAGCTTAGGACAGTGCACGTCATGTTCTTCTTCACACTTGGTGCACGTTTGGCAAGCTGCAGGATGATGGTAATTTACTTCCTTCAGAGAGGACAGCAAGACACTTGCCAACTCAGCTTAGGGTTTTTTGGCTTTTTTCTCTGGTTGGCTAAGCAAAGAAACGGAGGCAGTCTCGAAGTGCGCAGAAGCACAGCTGCAGACATAATTCCTGCTGTTACGCAGGCAGGAGGAGTGAACTTCATCCCTTTGGGTCCTTTTGAGAACACCAAGCACCCAGATGGTGCTGAAGGATGTTTTTTACATAGGGGACCCTTGGAGAGAAGCAGACACATCCAGTTTTATTCCCTGGGAAAATGCCCTGACACTGTCCTGCCTCTCAGGTGGCATAGGACAATTAAACTTCTTAGTAAGCATGGGCTGATTCCTGGCCCACCATGATTTGAACAGCAGCCCACAAATCCCTCAACTAGTTTTGTTCAGCCTGCACTTAGGACAGTTACATTGCTCTGTGTTGTGGGGGAAAGCAGATGACACAGCTTGCCCCTTTGATGCGCAGGGCTGCGTTTCAAAGGACTACGACAAGCCCAGAAGAGCACAGCACAGTACGGCTTACGGGTCAAGTAAATATTGCATCACAAACCATAATGCATGTGTCTGTCTGAGAAAATGGGGTTTATGTAGGCACATGTGAAATGGGTCTGCTGCTCAAAACCCAGCAAATCCTGTTTAGAAAGTTCATATTTTGAAACGATAGGGCAACATACTTTTGGATTTGTCTCTAAATCCCCATGTCGATGTAATTCCTTCACTGCCATCTGAAATCGTACAGCTTAAGGCACTTTCCACGTCAAGCAAAGAAAGCTCAACTCAGAAAGCAAAGATCCTTCTTGATGGCATGCATCATCTGTGACAACCAGACACCTTCCCTCTCATTGAAACATAGCAGCAGAGTTAAAAGCTGTTTTTAAATTCCAAGTGGAGACATTCAAAGCTTGAAAACTACAGGACATTCTCTTCCTAGCACAAAATAATCAATTTTTTCCTACTTCTCTGCAAACTTAACCCCAGTGTTTTCACGCTACAGCACAGAAAGCCAGTACCCACAGCTGCACAAGGACTTCCACTGCCAGTGTGCAAAGCATTGAGGAGTCTGGGCTCAGTCCTGGCAGTACAGGAGTGATCCACCTCAAATGCACTGCACAGTCTGCACCTGGGGGTATCACAGGTCAGTAGTTAATCACTGCTTTTCCTCCCAGTAACAATAAAAAGAGAAAAAAAGAAAATCTCCTTACATCCATGGCTCTTCTTTACAGGCTAGAGGTTTATGGAAGTGATGACCCATTTCACCCAACATTCAAGACACCTTCTGAACAATTTTCAGAACTGTCCCCAAACCCCCAGATCTTACACAACAATCAGTCCAAAGAAAGTACAGAGGTCTCTGCGCTACTGGACACATGCAGGAACACTTGTGTTTACTGGACACCTTTGTAAAGGGAAAAGGCATTACACCAGCGTACCAGATCCTTGCCCAAAAGACTTTTCAAACCACCTGTCTGTTGACGCAGTCACTGCACTTCAACCCTTCCACCCACGACAACATCCTCTCAGGGGGCAGACTTGCCTGCTCTTGATCACAGAACCAGTCAGCAGAGTTCATATTGAACCAAGCTAAAAACTGGGCCCAACCTCTACGTTCACGGTTGGGATACACGGCTCCTATCACAGGGCTCACATGGCAGTCCCACCTGGGTTATGTATCTGAAGTTGCATTTCCCACGGGTCAAATATTCCTCTTCAGATCTGCCTTGAAACTGAGGGCTCATGCTCAGCGAGAGAAGAGAGTTCCTTGCCTCCTGTGCAGTCAGGTCATGCTCCCCTGCTAAAGGCAGCCTGCTCAGGCCTCCCATTTGTGTGCAATCTGTTAAAAGAGTAAAATCAAGTCTGAAGGTTACTCATTTGCTTCCTTAAACATCCTACCATTTGCAGCATTTGGCCCCCAGAAGAAGACTTCTGACATAGCAACTTCTCCAAGCAACCCGCTATAAAAGGCAGGTCAAAAGAATCACCAACAGCCAGGTCTGTACCCTTGGGGAGACAATTTCAAAGCTCTTTGGAGGATCACACTGGATCTGTGTGCTTTAGACCCCACTGCGTGGATTTACTGTTTTACTGGCAAAGGTTTTATGTACCACACGTGAACATCTTCAAAACACCTACTGTAATGGTCTCATGCATAAACAGACACAATGATCCTCTAATATCACACATGAAGAACTCAATGGATGCTCCCACCAAGGCAGTGGTTCCCTTCTGTAGCCACTGAACAAGCAAAAGGATGGATCAGAACGACATTATCAAGCTCTGAAGCAAAACTTCTGTCTTCCTTCAGCTGTAATTTAGAGCTTCATTGAGTGCTGAAGAGTGTCAGCCTGACAGCTCTGAAGCATGAAGAGCTTGATCCTCTGTGCCAGAACCACACCGGCACTGGCCACACAAGCTGCCTGCGTACTCGCAGGGTCAGGGTCAGGGTCCGGGTCCGGGTCAGGGTCTGTACTGCCCTGCCACCGCAACACAGAAGTGAGGAAAGTGAAATGGAGATAGAGGTGTTCGTTCTCCACATAGTTGATGCTGGCAGCTTCTTGCCTCCAGCATTCCTGCACCTCAGGAGCCTGGGAAATGACAACAAATGTGAAAGTTCCTAAAAATAATTTGCCTAACACACCACAGCGTAGCACTTCCGTATGCCCACACCACACTTCTGGCTCCCAGCTGCTCTCCTGTGCTTCCCTTTAGCTACCTGGGAGGCACCTTTTCCATCTCCTCAGATCTCAGAACACCCAGCTCATGGCTCTAACATTCTTCCCCTTCCTCTCAACATCTTCCTGGTGGTCTCAGCTTTCTGCCCTCCAGATTAGGGCCTTATCATAACAGGACAAGGATAGCACTGGGGTTTTTTTCTGTAAGGAAGCCAAATACTTAAAACTCTTAATTAAAATATGAAAATTAAGAGGAAGGGAAAAGCCAAAATGACAGCCAAGTGGAAGTTTCATTTGGTGCTCAAACCACCTGAATTCTTATGCTGCAGCTACAGCTGAGAGCTGGCCCTTAGATGGCTGATCAGGATAAAGCCCCAAATCCTGCCACTAAGGTTTCAAATGACAAAATAACATCATCTAAGGGAAGGCAAAATGGATAAACACAAACATCGCCGTATGTTTACAGGGCCTTCACAGCACAGTGGTTCTCTGATGGCACCCAGAACTTAGCAGTATGAAGAATTACAAAGGTCAAGTGCTATTTATAAGCAACGCACCCTTAAATCAACACTAGTGACAAAAGAGCCAAGCACTTGACTTGCAGAACGGCAGATGATTCGTGACTTTCTCCACAGCTTCTACTACTGATGAAGCTTACAACCACCTCACCATTTGGGAACGACATCTGTTGCTAGTGTCGCTCTGGGTGGAAACTCAGCAGGCTGGCACGTTCATTCCTTCAGAGCCAGAAGGAATCTGTCATTACAGGAATTCTCATGCCACTGAACTGGCAGCAAGGTACACAAGCCTCTTAATCCCTTGTTATACTTCTACACTTGTGCCATAAAACCATTCTCCACTCTCCATCTTACCACCTCTCCAAGCAGAAAAGTCCCATCTGCCACACACTTGTCACAAACTTTGTAGGATATGACACAGGTTTCAAATACATCAGAAAGTATCAAATCAGAAACTTTAAAACATACAAGAAAATTAAAAAAAGGTGGCAGTGGGAAATTATTTTCTACCTTGACTGTTAGGTTCACAAGCTGCTAGTAGGTAACATTAATGGCTCACTATTTCAAGGTCATGATGGCAACAGCTCTGCAATGTGTGGATATCAGCGAGAGAATTGCTGCCTTGCACCAGTTCAGGTGCTCTACCTATACCTTGTCACAGATTTGATTTTTTTTTAATATTTTTTGTTTTAAATGCTTATCAGGGTAGGATCTGCCTACCAAGACCAGATTTTAAGTGAAGTTACATTATGCTCCTCTTGATTTAAACACAGCAAGATAGCTCCACTGCTACATTCAGCCACAAGAACGTAAACACCTCCAGCTCCATAGACACCCATACATTATTTTTGTAAGGAACAAAGGACTAAACATGGAACAACACTATGAAAAAGCAAAAGAATGCACACAGGTAAGTCTGAATTAAAAATCAACTCCATCCAGATCCCAAATGGGGTAGGGGTTATTGTATGCCACAGACCTGGACTTGACTGTTGAAGGAAATCACGCGCTACGGAAAATTTGAGGTGGTTCTGCGGAAGTTTAACTAGAGCCTTGGCAACCTCACTTGGGACATGAAAGGTACGTGCGCTACAGTACCACCCGCAATAAAGGAAACTAGTCTCTCAGTTTGAGTTCAACACCACATCCGCAAACCAAATGAGGCTGCTACGTTTGAGGAACACTGATGGAAACCTCACCTGCCATCCCAAAGTTATGCTACGGCATTTCTTCCCTTTTTGCCACTTTCCTCAGCCTTGGTACATCTTTTGCAGAATCTGAAGCAAGGGCCCACAGCTTCTTCCTGTTTCTAACAGTGAATGTCTGGGTTTCACACGTTGGTTTCTTGTGCGGCGCCAATAAGACCCAACACTTGCCTTCATAAATGCATCCGTACACTAGGCAAGAAAAGGAAAATTACCAGTCACGACACTGTACTGCCCACAGGGCAACAGAGTGCCCCACTCGTAAGAGGATTGAAGACAGTAAATTACCCTCAAATATCTTCATAAAGAAGCACAGTTTAATCATGTGCTTTTAATCTGACTACCGACACAATCTAACAAGAAGACACATTAAGGGAAGCAGAGCTGTAGTTAAAAAAGTGGGGCTTCTCTTTCCTCTCCTGAGTGCAGGAGCGGGCTGGAAACTAGGACCACGCGTGGCAATCAGTTAGCTGAGGGGAATGTGCTCGAGCTTGTCTAGACAATTAACATGATGAGGCATGTTTACAGAGCACAGGGGAGTGGGAGATGGATGGCGCCAAGGAAAGGTAACACCTTGCGGTTAATTGCTGGTAGTTAACCACCAATCAGGGATTGCCTAGTATGCAAGGCTTAGCTTCAAGAAGCAATCTGTTTAAAACGCGCAGCTTCTGAAAGTGTATAAAAACTCGTGCTTCTGTACAATAAATTGACATTTGCTTGCATCAAGCTGCGTCCCGTCTCTTCATTCGCCGCACCTGAGAGTTTACCATCCAGAGCTGGCTGAAGTTCTGAACCTGTAAACCGCTCCCCCATGCTTGTATGCTCGCTCTGGGAAACAAAGACGGCCGTTTGAATTCTTTTGCAGGTACAATCTTTCTTTACTTTTGAGTTGGAATGAAATGAAAAGCTGCCATCAGTCCCACTTACCGCACCATAGAGACACACCTATGTTCCATGCACACGCCTGCCCAGAAACGCATGCAGAGGGAAACCATCCCTTGGGTATCAAACACAGAAACAGCACTGAAAACCTTGACTTCTGAGAGTCCCTGCAGCGTTCTCCCAGGTCAATACACAGCATGCTTGTGGCAGGATCACCACTGCGTGTGCGTCACTTGCTTTCATTTCCATCTTCATCTCTAACCTGGCACTTGCCACCTCCAGACTGCAGCATGCATAAAAGCAATTCCGTTTACTACAAGCACAGCACCGTGTGAACCTTCTGCATGAAGCCCGGTACTTAAAGAAATTGCTATAAAGAATAAAAATCTGCCGGCACCACTGACACACAGACACGCTGTGTTTTCTGAACAGGGACGATACATTAAGCCTGCAAACTAAGGACTGCGACCGCTCGCTCCTTGCCCCTCTTCTTTTGCCCTCAGGCTGGTGCAGGAGCTCCTTTCACCAGAGCAAGCACACCACAGGCATAGCCTCACCGAGGGGAAGGGTGGGGAGGGGATAAGGGCAGAGGGGGAAAGGAAAGACCCACAGAAGCAGCTTTGCTGCCCACTGCCAAAGTCACAAGCTGCTCACAGATCCTGTCCCCTCACCCTGCCTGTGCTGGTCTGTGCCTCTGTCCCCCTTCCCGCTCCCCTGCTCCACTCCCTAGCCCTCTCTCCTGCTGCTGATCCTGCATTCTCTGCGGCACCCCCTGCACCTCTGTCTCTGTCCCGCTCCATCCCGCTCCTCGCCAGTCCCTGTCCTTTCTCCATCCCTGCCCATCCCCTCCCGCTCCCCCTGCCCCTCTGGCCGCTTCCTGTCCCTCTCCGGCAACCCCTCCGCCTCAAACCACCTCTCCCTGCCGCTCGGTGCCTCTCTTCCCCTTGTCCCTGCCCCACGGGGGCTCCGGGGCCGGGGCCTGTGCTCGGGCAGCTCCAGGCAGGGGCCATGGGGCCTACAGGGCCCGGGCGGGGGGCTGGTGTCCCCCCAGGGCCCGACTGCAGGGCAGCGATGTCCCATGGCCTGCTGGGAGAAGGTGTGCCCCGGGGCATGCTGGGAGCTGTAGGCCCAGGGCCACCCCATGGCCAGGTTGTTCCCGGGGCATGCTGGGAGCTGTAGGCCTGGGGCCGCCCCATGGCCAGGTTGTTCCCGGGGCATGCTGGGAGCTGTAGGCCCGGGGCCACCCCATGTCCAGGTTGTTCCCGGGGCATGCTGGGAGCTGTAGGCCCAGGGCCGCCCCATGGCCATGTTGTTCCCGGGGCATGCTGGGAGCTGTAGGCCCAGGGCTGTCCCACAGCCAGGTTGTTCCCGGGGCATGCTGGGAGCTGTAGGCCCGGGGCCGCCCCATGGCCAGGTTGTTCCCGGGGCATGCTGGGAGCTGTAGGCCCGGGGCCACCCCATGGCCAGGTTGTTCCCGGGGCATGCTGGGAGCTGTAGGCCCAGGGCTGCCCCATGGCCGGGTTGTTCCCGGGGCATGCTGGGAGCTGTAGGCCCAGGGCCGCCCCATGGCCAGGTTGTTCCCGGGGCATGCTGGGAGCTGCCATTGCCCACCCTCAGCCTCCTGGCAGCCGTGTTGGGCTGGGCAGGCACAGCCTGTGCTGGGGCTGTGGCCCGGCTGAGGGGACCTGTGGCCGGCCGTGGGGCGAGGGATGCCCCTTGGGCTGGCACAGGGGTGTCTGCTGCCTGCTGGCTGCCCGGGGGTTCTGTGGGGAGGTTCCAGCCCCCCGCTGTGCCAGGCCCCGGGGCAGCTGGAGTCAGGCCTGGCTGGGGCAGCCCTGGGTGTGAGCTGAGAGCCAAGGAGGGAAAGAGGCGCTGGCAGGTGCCCCGGGCACAGGCACCGGGCTCCCCGACTCGCAGAGCCCCCTGGAGCCGCCCCGGCGTCTGTAGGTCCTGCAGGAATAGGGCCAGCGTGTTTTTCTGCTGACTCCGACAGGGCTCTGGCTACACCTGCCCTGCTGAGGGACTGGGAATATGCAGCTGCCTTGGGAGGGTCACCAGCCAGAGTATGAGTGCTCCAGCCTTGTTTCCCTGGCTGGAAAACACTTCATTTTTAAATACAGCCTCTCAGCGGCGAGATCCAGGCAGTCGGGATTGCTTCCTATAAGGAGCAGCCTGGTGACTGGAGGCTGCTGCCTTCAGTGGCAGAGAGCTGGACGCTTCTCCTCGCTGACAGGATTAAGTTATAAAGAATCACTTGGAGAGGCTGCAGCTAAAGCAGTGGTTAACTCGACCTATTGAATAAGCTCAGTAAGGGGTGGCAGCTTTCTGAGGCACCTGGGCTATACCGATAGATGAGGGTAGTGGGGTAACGGTGTGTTGCCTTCAAGACCACACAGCACAGAGAATAAATGAAGTTCTATAACCACACGTAGAGTACAGGTGCCCCAGGAAAGTTCAGCTGAAGTTCACCAGGCTGTTGACCACCAACGATCTCTAAAGACCCCAAGAAAGGCCCCCAGGAACAAAGTGACATGCAAGTGCCTTATGCATATGTAAATAAGTTTGAGGAAGTAGTTAGTGCAAAGTACATCTTCCCATCTGAACATGCTCAGAAAGGACCCTGAGGGGCTGGATATTGAACGGTGGAGTGCGTTGATGGGTCGTGGCATGTTTTTTTTCCTTCTCACACAAAATTTCGTTTTGTTTTGTGGGTAAGCAAAACTGCATATTGCAATGTGTTTCCTTGATTGGTAGTTTTTGCATAACACGTGGGATCTCCAAACCTGCAAACCTGTTCTGCAAACGTGTTATGCAGTTTAAACCCTGGTGCCTGAAAACCCCAACAAGGACACATGCCTGGAATAAGGGTTCGCAAGTCTGGGGTGTACCATGGTTCTATTCCATGATTCACAACAAATAGCTCACGAACAATTCCTGAGCGCAGTGTTCTGATGGGGTGGGGGGATTTAATCCCATGTTTCAACTCTGTTATCTAGTTTGGACAAAAATGTTTAAGGCACCAAGGCTATACCCCATTTATTAGCCATTTGAATATGCCAACCTGGGGATAACATGACTTTCTGTTTGTGGTGTATGGATTCACCGTGGGGTCTCACTACATACCAGTTCCCCCCTTTGCAAGGAGCACAGAACCCCTGCCCAGTAGGCAGCTCGTTGAGGGGCCCACCAGGACCTTCTCTGCCAAGCTTCTTTCCAGCAAGGTGGCCCCCGCCTGTGCTTGTTCCTCCTGGGCTTGCTCCTCCCCAGGGGCCGGAGCTGGCACTTGTTGGACCTCATGAGGTTCCTGCTGGCCCCTTTCTCCAGCCCAGCCCGGTCCCCACCTGCCAGCACAACCAGTGTGGTACCAGACACCCCCACCCCCCATTCTGTGGGTGCCAGCAGTGCCCAATGCCAGACCATCCCCACTGGGTTCAGGCACTGAGGGTGAAGCAGCCCCAGCTGCGGGATGGATGGATGAGCTCCACAGATAGATCCATGGATAGAGGAAAGATTTAACATTTCAGATGAAGGGGCAGGCCAGGGGGGTCCCAGCCCTGCACCCCACCAGCTGCTCACTGGCAGGGGAACCCATTGCTCTTGTGGGAGCAGCGCTGCCACCACGGGGGCTTGCAGAAACAGACACAATGGAGCCAGCAGTCGCATCTCCACCAAGCCTTTGGGCAGCCCCACAGCTGGGAGCAGCCCTCCTGCAGGCACAGTCCTGCCCAGCACGGTCCTGAGGCTGCCTGCCCACGTGCCCTGCCCACGGGGACATGGTGCTGGGGACTGGGGTCTGCTGGGGTCCTCCTGCCCGGCCCCACGTGGATGGTGCTGCCCAGGCCCATGGAGCTGATTCTGTCTGGAGTCATGGGGCTCCTCTTCCTCATCCCCATTGGGCTCCTTCTGCCCACCTGCACAGGGCTGCTTCTGCTTGGCCCCGTGTCCTCCCCTTGGTCTTTGTCCCCATCTGCCATCTTCTCCATGTGCGCATCTGCCCCCAGCAGCTCTACTCTAAGGCCCTGGAAAAACCCTCTGGGCTCCAGCAGCCCTGGCTAGAGCTGTTCCTCCTTCCTGCTGCTCCTCTTTCCTGGCGGGGGGGAGGGAGACAACTGTGGGGTGGTGGTGTGCGTGGTGTGTGTCCCACTACAGACCGCCTCTTGCCACTTGGCCATCATTACTTGCAGAAACTTTTGGTACTGCCTGGTCACTATGAGGGTGCCCTGGATGATGTGGATGAGCTCCCCGGTGAGGTTCTGTGTGACCGTGGCCATGGCTGAGGGGCTGCCGGGGGTGGCTGCACATCGATGGGGCTCTACGCCCTGTCCCTGCCATCCAATGGGGAACTCCTCATGCTTTGGCATCCCTGCCATCCACAAGGAATTCCTGCTCTGGCAGCTCCAGGGAGAGGCCCTGGCCAAGGGCAATTCCCAGCTTCCCACTGGCACCCAGGTTGCCCTGATGGACCAGGAAGGTGCAGTGCCGGACAGTGCCACTGGCTCTGCCATCACACCAGGCCAGTGGTCTGGGACACAGTAGAGGGAGCCCGGGGTAGAAGAGCTGCTGCATGACAGGGAGGGCAGCAGGGCCTGTGCAGGCTGGTGCTTCCTCCACAGAACATCTGCACTCGCCCTGCAGTGGAGGATGGGGAAGAGAGAGAAGGCTGTTGCCCTGCAGTGCTCATGCACATCTGCAAGCCCACGTGTGGAGGTCCAACTTCTGTTAGGGAGGACTGGCAGGTTTCTTGGACAGGCACTGGGAGGGCAGTCAGGTGTTGTGTTGCCTGAAGATCCTGACCTCTTCTTCCTCATCCAAAGTGCCACGAGTCCCAGAATCACACAATGGTCAAGGGTTGGAGGGAACCTCTGGAGATTATCTAGTCCAACGCCGTGCAAAAGCAGGCTGTGATAGAGCAGGTTGCACAAAATCCTGTGCAGGTGGTGCTGGAATGTCTCCAGAGGCCTCTCTGGGCAGCCGGTGCCAGGGATCTTAAGCTGGAGTGCTGCGCGAGGGTCCCTGCGCTGGTGGGGGGCAGTGCCTGGACTAGCTGCAACGTCAAGGCACTGCAAAGGGGCAGGGAGATGATGAGCACAACAAGCCCATGCCACGCTCCCTGCCTCCCCACATGACAGTGCCTGTGCCCAGGTCCCTGATGGCTGCGGAGGCCACCTGGCCCTGGGCACCCTCTACCTGTGTCCCAGCACAGGGCCTATGGGGCACCCCTTCACCCCCTCCTGCCCCTGCCTGCACAGGTGGGGCTGGCAGGAGGCTCATCCATCCCCTCCCTGATGCTGCACTCCGGGTCAGCCCTCCCGGGGGGACCGTGCAGCCAGGTGGGCTGGCTGCAAGGGTCTCTGAGCGGCAGCAGCATCCTTGACACACTGTGTCGCTCCAGGGCTCGTTGGGCGGTGCGTGCGTGAGCAGCAGCACATGGAGTACATCCGACATGGTGAGCGAGGGCAGTGGGGAGGAGGAAGGAGCTAGCACGGAGCTACCCCCGGAAGCTGGGCAAGGGGGGATCTGCTCCCAGCGTGCCTAGGGGGGACGGGGTGTTTCTGCAGGGGGCTATTCCTGAGAAGCAGCTTCCAGCCGAGCCACCTGTCCCCTGGCTGCCTCCTGGCCCTGGCAATCACAGGGTGCAGTGTGCCCTGCCTGGAGGGGACACAGGGCTGTCACCTCACCTCTGCTGCTTTGTCCCCACAGTGCTTAAAGGCGCAATGAAAGACACCAGCCCCCTGGTCTCCTCCCTGGCAACTCAGACACTCCTCATCCTTGGACGACGAAGGCTGTAAGGGGTGGTTTAACCTATGACTACTGTGCTTATGGCTGCCAAGGACATGGGGGAGGTGGCACTCGACCCCCAGCGAGGGCTCTGCTCAGGCAGAGACGAAGCAGCAGCCCCAGCCCCAGGATGCTCTGCAGGCTTCTCTTCCTGAGGGCTAACAGGGAAGAAGACACCTCAGCCCCAGAGGAGCTGGCGTCCTCTGGAGAGCAGCAGGACAACTGCTCTTTCCAGTGGTCCAGGGCAAAGACGTGCCCTCATGCTTCGCCTTTGCCATAAAGTGCCAGCTGCTCCACCGGGCTGTGAAGCAGAGGGGAGAAGCCCAAGGTGGAGCCGAAGCAGAACTTGAAAGCAATGCCTTCCTTCCCCTCTCCAGGGCCACGCTGCCGGAATAAATGACTTTTTCTGCCACCCACTGTCTGAGCAGCCTGCACTGCCTGGGGCTGACGTGGCCGAGCCCAGGGGCTACCAAGCCGCTGATGCTCTGGCTCCAGCAGCACAGGCCCCTCCATGTCCCCAGCAGGATGGGCAGCTCTGCCTCCTGCCCATGCCACTTGTCCCCACCTGCCCTGCAGCCACTGCTGCCCAGCACGTCACGAGAGCAGCAGTAAGAGGGCACACTGCAAAACCAAGCCCTCTGTTGAGCCATCAACAAAGCCCAACAAACAAAGCCCAAGCCTTTGACCAGTCTCCAAAGGGGAGACCACCTGCGGGCAGCCAGCAGCCCCTCCACGATGCCCCGGGCATGCACGGCAACAGTCTTTGGCCACCTATGGCCGGGGCGGTGAGCCTGTGGCGGCACACAGGCCGGCCGAAGGGCGCTCCCGCTGCCCGCCGGGCTGCCCGCTCCCGGCTGTCCTGCACACCGGCCCCTCAGAGCCCACGCCACGGCCTTCCCGACCCCGCTGCCCCTGCGGCCCCACCGCCCCTCAGCACCGCGGGCCGGCCCCGCGCCTCCGCACAGAGCAGCAGAATCAGACTGGCCAGGGCTGGCAGGGACCTCTGGAGGCCATCCAGCCCAAGGCCCTGCGAAAGCAGCTCCCCCAGGAGCCGGCCGCTCAGGGTCACGGCCAGGCGGGGTTTGAGAGCCTCCAGAGACTGCCCAGCCCCGGGGCAGCCCACCCCAGGCCGTGACACCCCCACAGCAAAGCTCATCTCCTCCTGCTCGGAAGGGAAGGAGCTCCCTGTGTTACCGAAATCTCGGAATGAAGAACTTATCGACACCAATGTGATGTAGATAAGCAGACACTTCTTTATTGACGGCCGGGTGCGTGAGCGAGTCCTCTCACGATCAACGCACGCCAGGTCTCAAAATCAGACACCATATATAGAACTTATTCATACATATTCATTAAGTATTCATGCATAACCCTGATATTTCCCGTAAATCATTAACATATTCTCCTCCTATATCCGATTCTGCGCAGTAGAGCTTAGAAAGGTCTAGAAATGGGTCTGGGGTACGGTTTGGGTAGGTGGTATGTGAGTCGGTGGTCGCGATCTCCCCCTGCCGGAATTACCTTTTACTAAAGTTCACAGTTTCTTGGCAGGTAACCACAAGCTGTCCCAGTCGACTCTCCCCAGTTCCCATTCATCTCATATTCTGACATTTCAATACACCTTCTACATACAGAAGACTGGTCAAATAGAAAGAAACCTTTCAAACCCTAAAGTTATTTCCGAAGTTTTCACAATGGTTCTAGCCCATTCTTCTAGCCGTGGTACGGGATGTACAGAGGATCTCATAGCAGCTTTTGCTGTGCAACTATAAGTTTCATAAAAATAGATTTCTTATCCTTCTATCTTTCTATTCTATAAAATAATTTTATAAAATCAAATAATCAATCAAATAAAGTCAATCAATCTTAACTTATTAGCAAATCTATAACACCCGTGTGGCCGTTTGTGCCCGTTGCCCCTTGTCCCATTGATAAGATCCCGTCGGGCCGAGGCCCAGGTGCGGTGCCCAGAGCCCAGGCAGCGCCCTGAGGGAAGGTGCCGGAGGCAGTGACAGGCACGGGGGCTGGTGGCCCTTCCCCTGGCTGCCTGGCCAGGCACGGGGGCTGGTGGCCCTTCCCCTGGCCGCCTGGCCTCAGCCACTCCTGCAGCTGGGGCGAGAGAAGGCTCCTGGAGCCCAGGGACTGGGGCTCCCAACTAGGCACACGTAGAAGCCTCTGGGACTCTTTGTCCAACAGCCCTGCTGGCAGCTCCGGCGCTGGATCCAGGAGTGGTGATCTCCCTCTCTCTCTAGCTGTCTTGCCCGATGTCCCGCCCCTGCCGCCTCAGCTTTTTCTCCTAAAGTAATACAAGGCCTACCCCAGCTTCTCCTAAAGCCACATAGCTTGGTTGGATGTAATTGTGAAAGGGTCAATGTTTACTGGGTGTTTGTTCCATTAAAGTTGATGTTTAGGTACGGACCTTGGGTGTTACCTCAGCGCAACCCACACCAAGGGCATTTGCGAGTCTGAGTCGCTCTCTCCCTCCTCATAGCTGGGATGCGACAGATCCCCCCTGAGTCTTCTCTCCTGCAGGCTGAACAGGCCCAGCCCCCTCAGCCTGTCCTCCTAAGGGAGATGCTCCAGTCCCCTCACCATCTTTGTAGCCCTCTGCTGGCCCCTCTCCAGTAGTTCCTTGTCTCTCTTGAACTGGGAAGTACCTTCTGGAGCCCTCACCCATGGCATTCCTCCAAGGAGGTCCTTGAAGAAGCCAGCGTTAGCTCTCCTGAAGGCCAGGGCGGCAATCCTACTTGTCGGCTCGCTTCCTCAGCACAGGACCCTGAACTCCGCCATCTCATGGTTATTGCGCCCAAGGCTGCCTTCAACTTTCACATCCCCAACCAGCCCTCTGCTTGTGAAGACAGGCTTTAAGAGCACACCTTGCCTCGTTGGCTCCTCCACCACCTGCGTCAAAAAGTTACCGTCGGTGCTCTGCAGGAACCTCCTGGACTGTGTGAGCCTAGCTGGGTTGTCTTTCCAGCAGGTATCAGGGAGGCTGAAGTCCCCCGTGAGAACCAGGGCCTGGCATCGTGAGGCTGCCTGCCATTGTCTGTAGAAGGCCTCACTGGCTTCCCCTCCCTCACCAGGTGGCCCGTAGCAAACACCTACAACGGCATCCCGCGTGTTGGCGGGCCCCTTCATCTTTACCCGTAACCTCTTGACTCGTCCTGCACCCACCCCAAGGGAGAGCTCGAGACCTTCCCGTTGCTCCCTCACACAAAGAGCCACTCCACCACCTCTCCCTGCTGGCCTCTTTTCTAAAAAGTACACAGCCACCCACGACAGCATCCCAGCCGTGGAGGCTACCCCGCCATGTCTCCGTAACTGCAATGAGCTCATGGCCCTGCGACTGCACACAGATCTTTCATTCTTCCTGGTGATTCCCTGTGCCGCGTGTGTGGGTGTATGGGCATTGCAGAGAGGCCATCGAGCACACAGGTTTCCCGGGAGGGGTGCAAGAGGATCCACCGCCGCCATGCACAGCCTGGAGGCGGTTGGCCTTCTGGGACTCATCTCGGGAGGCAGCTAAGGAACACATATCGCTGCTCTGCTTGGCCTGGCCTAGGCCCCAGGCGCAGGTGATGGCACGAGCATTGCCGCACTGCAGCCCTCCCCCTGCATCCTTCGCTTTAAAGCTCGCCTCGCCAGGTTGGCCCAGCAGGCCTGGGCTGGGCCCAGTGGGGCTGGGGTGAGGAGCAGGGGGACTCCCCCCGCCCCCGCCCGGCTTCCAGCCAAGGGATGATGGAACAGTGCCCTGCACCATGGCAACAGTGACTGGGGTAACCCGAGTGACCCCACCAGTGCCAGTCTGTGCGGCTGCGGCTGAGCGCACGGGAGGGCGTCTGTCGTTCCTGTGTGCCCACCAGCCTTGGAGCAAGGGGAGCCGCGCAGGCCTTGTCCCGAGCCCCAGGTGGAAGAGAGAAGAGCCTCGGCGTGCCTGACGGTGTGGGGGCTGAGCCCCAGCTCAGCCTGGCCACAAGCAGGTGCGGCCCCAGGAGCGAGGTGACAGAGGGGTCCCTACGACAAGTGGCATGCCCCCAGTCTAGATGAACCCCAGCCCCATAGAGGGAGAAGGAGGAAGAGGGAGTCAGTCCCAACCCCCTGGGGCAAGGAGCGGTCAGTGGGGCCCTGGGGCATCAGGAAGGGTCACAGTGGGGCACTTTGTGACGTGCCGTGTCACCCAGTGCTGCCCCCACAGTGTCTGGGAGGAAGGTGTTGGGGCAGGCTGGTGGCAAGGAGCCCCCTGAACAGAGCTACTTCTGCCCCACCGCCCCTGGCAGGGCAGCCCCGGGTGGTGCAGGCTTCCCTTCACCCCTTTCCTCTCTCCCTGCCGCAGGATGTCGGGGACACCCGCCAGCCACCCCAGGCAGTCCTGGCAGGAGGACAGAGCTGCCCCAGCTCCCAGCTCGCGGCTGAATCCCAACAATTGTAAGTTCCCACTGCTGCATGCGCGTGAGTGTGAGGGCTTCGTGGGCAGGGGGCTGCCCACTCTGCTCACCCTGCCCTGCCCCAGACTCGCAGCCCCCGGCCAGGCTGGCAGCCAGGCTCCCATGGGGCAGCAGCCAAAGACCCGGCCCTGCCACAGCATCCCTGGGGCAGGGACCCTCCCTGCCCCTGGTACCAGTGCATCCTTCACCCAGGCACACCGGGCCCCCCTCCTGGTGCTGCCCTCCAGCATCGCACCCTCACCCCTGGGGCACGCAGGGGACACCAGTGTCCCAGCCTTGAGCTGGGGCTGGGGACATCCCCAGGAGCTGGGCGGAGGGCTCGCGCTTTCCCCACGGCCTGAACCCAGCCCTGCCTGCTCTGTGCCCGCCAGATTCCTGCCACTCTGACTTGCCTGCGCCCACGGAGGAAGAGAATACCCTGGACATCATCCGAGGCTTCCTCAGGATCAGACCAAAGGTATGCGTGGCCACTTCTACGAGGCTGTGCCCCTACCTCCCAGCCAGTCTTTCTGCCCACATGCCCTGCTCACAAGGTGCCGGGGGCTATGCCCCCTCCCAGCTATCTCTCCCCACTGACACTGTTATCCAAAAAGTGTGCGCCTTCGCCCGTAGGGCAAGAGCCAGCCGACGCACAGAGTCCAGGCATTTCTTTATTACAGATTCGCGCAAAGCTGGGGCTTAGGGGATGATGCTCTACGAAGCAAGCGCAAAGCTCAGAACAAGATTAATATTTATGCAGTCTAGTTATACATACGTATTTTCCAAACTCTACCTAAAAGATGCTATTGGTAATTAGTACGCGCGGTAGCTTTCCGTTGGACTATATATCTCTCGCTTTGATTTCAAGTTACAGTCTGTTTTTCATTTACTGCATGTCTGAGGGAGGGGTGAGGGTGAGTCCTTTAGTCCTGAATGGAGTGGGTGGTTGCGATCCCCCCCCCGCTGCCTTTACCTTGCCCCTAGTTACAGTCTCGTTCCGCTGGCTTCTTGCCTTTGTTGCAAGTAACGGGCTGTTGGCACCTCCTGGGGTGAGGTGTTCCCCTTATCAGGCTTGGAGTTCTCCTTCAAGGGCACTTGTCATTAGGACAAAGTTACAGACGTACGACGACCCTAACTTCACGAGCAGAAGTGAATCACTTCATGTTGACTACAATGTGATAATGGGGATCGAATGCATAGCTAGACATCAGCGCTGTCTGTCCCTCTGTCCCCTCCTCGGCTGGCAGCAAGCAGACCAGAAGCTGAAGTTTCTGGCCACCATCTGCAACGTCTGCGGCACCGCCAGCATGGACTCCAGCGTGTGGGACGTGCTTTACTACTTTCAGTGCGAGGTGGTGGACACCATCCAGGTGAGGGGACAAGCAGTCAGGCCTCAAGAGGCAGGCCCAGGGGCAGTGGGCAGTGGCACAGCCCTGGGGGCAGGAGAGGGCTTGGCCGGGTAGGGGGGTGCGAAGGAGCGCTGCTCCAGGTTTCTCTCCTTGGAGATGTTCTAAAGCCACTGGCGTGGCCCGACTGGAGCTGGGGGTTGCACCCAATGATGTTTGCAGGTCCCTTGGCCAGCCTGTGGCTCCGTGATGGGCACAGAACTTGCCACCACGGGGCCTGGGACCACTGAGTGCTGGGTTGGGAGGGGGTGCCAGGATGGGGGCAGCCGGGGCTCTGCCAGCCCTGCAGGCTCTTGCTGGGTGAAGGAGACTGCCCCATCCTGACGTGACTCACCCTGCTGTGCTCCCCAGGTGCTGCTGCAACAGGAGCCCACTGACGACCTGGGCACCACGGTGCGGCAGCAAGCCATGTTGGCCATCACCTCCATGAGGTACCTGCCCCGGCCCCCAGCTTGGCCTCCTCGGTGCCAGGTGGCCCCGACAGCACTCGTCCCGTATGGGGGGCATCCCCAGTGCTGGGTCTGAGAGGGAGGGGCAGGGGGCGGTACAGGGTTTTCCCCCTCAAGTTGAGTGTCAGTAGCGTGGGGCTTGACATGACCCCTGCGGCGTGGGAGCCGAGCCAGGTCTCCAGCCCCAGAGTCTGCCTCTCCTTGCTGGGCCCCAAGAGCACCCCTTTGTCCCTGCAGCAGAGTGGGACTGCTTCTGGAGGAGAAGACAAGCAGCCTCCTCCAAGCCTGCTTCTGCAGCATCTTCTGCCAGCACCCACAGGAGGACACCCAGGACCCCGAGGCTTCCCTCTACTCCAAGGTATGCCACAGGGTGAACCACGGGGAGATCCCCTGCCCCAGGGTCCCTTCCTGGGCACCGCAGGGCCATGGCCGTCCCTCCCTGGCTTCCAGGGCTGCCCCCAAGACTCTGTCTCCCTCGCAGACCATGGCCGTGATGGACAGCATGCTGCAGGTGCTGGTATGCAGTGCTGGCACGCTTGGCTTCCTGGAGCTGCAGAACATCTTGCAGGTCTGGCCTTGGCACAGGGTCCCTATGGGCAGTGACCCCCGGCTCCAGCGGTGACCCACCCAGCGCCTGGTGCAAGGAATGGGGCAGGCAATGTCCCTCCTTCCCCGCCATGCCCCTCCCACTAGCCCCTTGCCTCCTGGCTGCTGCCAGAGCCCCTTCTCCTGCCACAGCTCACCCCACCTCTGCAGCCGTGCTTGCTGCCCATCCTGCCCAACACTCCCGCCCAGACAGACCTGCCTGTCTGGCTTGGCAAGGGGAGCCCAGCCCTGGGGCTTTCCCCCTCCAGCTTTACCACGGCACATATCCCAGAGCCCCCACCACCCTTCCCCAGGGAGCTGGTCACCACAAAGCCTTGGGGTCCCTGGGTGGGGGGTGGAGGGACGTTGTTTGAGGGGGAAGGAGTGGAAGGCAGCAGAGGCAGCAGCAGGAGCGGGATGCGGCGACCTGCCTGGCCGCAGCAGGTTGCTGCGAGAGGCAAGAAGGACACATGCCCCATCCCAGGCATTGCCCCGGAGCAAGCCTGCCTCTGCCGTGCTGCGCCATGCCACCTCCCTGGCACACCAGCAGCTTTTCTCCTCCCAGGTCCTGCTGCCCTTCACCAAGTCCCAGAGGGAAGCAGTGCAGGAGAGGGCCTTGGCGCGGATTGCCAGGCTGATCCACTTCACCACCACCTGCTCCATGCCACAGGTACCGAGCTCCTGGTCTGGGCAGTCCCACTGCCCTGTCCCTGCAGCCCGGAGCCCTGGCACCTCCTGGGGAAGCTGGGCACCCAGTCAGCAGGAGGCTGGGAGCAGGAGTCTTTGCCCTGTCCCTGCCCTGTCCACGCTCTCTCCCAGGGCAGGGCAGGGCAGGGCTGCCACAGGCACAGGCAGGAACTTGGCTTCCCTGCTCCGGCCTGGTGCCCGGCTGCTCTGGGAGCAGCTGGGGCTTACCTTGTGACCGGCCTCACCTTGTGCCTGCACTGCCTCTCTTCCCCCAGGTCTGCTCCTGCTTTGCACAAACTATAGCCCTCAGACACCAGTGCTCCAAGAGTCATCAGTTTGCGATACTGGGGCTGCTGGTGGGGCACCTCATCCTCTGCTGCACCTGCAAGCATGAGAGGACCCGCCACGAGGCCGCAGAAGCTCTCCATCACCTGCACACCTTCATCCTGCAGCAGAGAAGTAAGAGAGGCCGTGTCGGGCTTGGTCCCCCCCAGCATGGGCAGCCAGTGGCCACCCTCCTTGGCCAGAGAAAGCCGCATACAACCTGCCTGCCTGCCTGCGATCTGAAGAGCCATTTCCTCTCAGCCCTGCTCACAATAGCCCTGGACCCTCCCTGCGTATCTGCTCCCCAGACCTGTCAGGGCGTCCCAGTCCTTTGCCAGTGCCTTTTCTGCCCAGCACTCAGACTGCACCTCCAGCTCTGCACCCTCTCTCTCAGCGCCCCGGTTTTTCTCCTCCCCAGGCAGGCAGCGCTGGCCGCATGACAGAGGGCAGCTGGAGCACCAGGAGGTCTGGCAAGTGAGGCAGCCCCAGCAGCTTTTGCAAACCAGCAGTGCCAGAGAAATCTTCTTGGTAAGAAGGGCCTTCAGCTCCTGGCTGGCGGGATCAGCATGAGCGAAGGGACACCTGGTGCATGGCGATAGCGGGGGCTTGCGCCGATCCTGAGCAGGGGCGAGGCAAAGGCCTCCAGTGAGCTCTGGTTCCCCATGGCACCCTGACCCCCACCGTCCATCTGCCCAGTGCAGCCTGGCTCTGCGTCCCGCTCCCTGCACAGCCAAGATGCTCTGAGGGATGCTCCAGGTGACAAATCTCCCTTCCTCTCCTTCATGCCGCAGAAGTTCACGAAATACCTCCGTCCCTCTGACCGGGCAGACATCATCCTCCTAGCCATCAAGAACATGAGAGACCCAAGCACCTACAGCATCCGCGTGGCTGCCCACATGGTGGATGTCCTTGTGCTGGGCCCTGCCTTCCAGCCGGGGCAGGTGAGTCGCCCAGGGGTGGCACAGCTGATGCTCCAGCCCCCCGGGGCACCGTTCCTCCCCCGGCTCTGCACCTGGCCAGCGCTGACACCATCTCCAGCTGGCATACCACAAGGGGAACAGAAGCAGCTCCCAGTGGGAGCTGGAGAAACAGCCGCGCTCACCCGACTGACAACCCCACTCCCACCTGTGTCTCCTCTCCAGGTCTTGAAGATCGTGCACACCATCTACACAAACCTGCCCTCCATCAGGATGCTGGTAGCCGTCAACAGCCTGGACAGGGCCCTGCGCGTGCTGGCAGACAAACACCTCAGCGAGGTGGTGGCCGGCCTGCTGCAGTGCTCCCCAACATGCACCTGGTACGGGGCTCACCAGCCTTTAGGGCTGCTCTCACACTGGCAGAGGGGCCCCAATACCCTCCCAAGGGACTTCAGGCCGGCCTTACTCCTGGGTGTCCCCACTGACAGAGCCCTGGTTCTCCACAGTGTCGCCATGACCACGTGGACGGTGATGCTCTCTGAGCCCCAGGCTGCGAAGAAGGTGCTGCAGGAGCTCATCAACGTGATGATGAACCAGTCGCTGCACAAGACCTCCGCCTCTACCAAGGACAACCCGCGCATCCTCTCCCTGGCTGTGAGTTGCTGGATGAGGCCTCACTGACCTCCGGGGCTGCTCTCAGCTCTCTGGGGCCACCCCTTCCCTTCCATGCCCGCCCCAAGCCTTGGCCTCCCCAGGGGTCAGGGAGATGTCCGTGTCTGGTGTCTTCTGCAGGCAGCCAGGACCATAAGCAAGATCCTCCTGCAGTCCAGCTGCCCATGGGACGTGGAAGCCATTTTCCCCCGGCTTTTCCTGGCACTGCTTTTCCAAGTGTCATTCACCAGAGAGCTGACGCCAGAGGAGGTGCTAATCTTCTGGACGGGCCACCAACAGGGTCTGATTGCTCCTATCAGGTGCGCCATCCCTGTCCTCTCGTGCCTGCCAGCCACCTGGAGCCAAGCCAGGGGTCCCGGTGGGAGCTGAGCATTTCTCCTCGTGCAGGTCTGTGGTGCAGGCCATGACGGTGCTGCTCTGCAGGATGGGCCTTGAGAGCCACATGCTGGCCATCGAGGCGCAGGGTGGCTGGGACATGCTGCTCAGTGCCCAGACCCACCTCATGGGAGTGCGCATCGTGGCCAGGTGAGAGCCCCTTCTCCACACTCCTGGGGGACTGTGCACCCCACCCCACCCCCTCCCTTGGGGCTGATGGCAGGGGGTCCCCACTGCTTGGAGAAAGTGCTGCAGTCCAGTGATGACCAGACTGGTGCGAACCCCAGAGATGTGCCCGCCTGGCTCAGGCCTGACAGTGCTTGCTTCCCCCTTCCAGGGAGATGATGAACACCCCAAGACCCCTGCGCTCCACCATCTTCCGCCATCTGGCAGAGCTCCTCTATGTGGAGAACCCCTCCTGGGAGATGGTCGCCATGGTCTTCTTTGTTGAGGTGAGCCTGATGGCACTGCTCCAAGCTCCCTCCGATGCTCAGTTCTCCCATGCCCGCTGCTGCAGCGGCAGCTGGGGCAGCAGGTGGGCTCTGGCTGGTACCATGGAGGAGCAAGGCGAGCAACCAGTGTGGTGTGGGGCACAGGGGCTCTCCGCAGTCCCTGCTGCCTCCATTCAGGCTTGGCCTTGCCCCGGTGTCCTTGCCCTGCCTGAGCTGACGGCTGGAGCCAGCGCTGCACCTCTCCAGCTCCCGTTGCGTGTGTTTCAGATGGTGGGCTGCACTGACCTCAGTGAAGAGCTGGACTGTGCCCTGGCAATCTTCCCCACGTATCTGCAGAGCCAGTGCCTGGGGATGCCCACCCTGGTGCTCAGGGCCATCCTCAGGCTCACCGAGAGGCCTGACACAGTGAGTAGGGGGCAGCTGGGGCAGCCAGGACAACAGCCCATGGCAGAGCTGTGGGTGGTAGGTAACGTGGCAGCTTGGGCTTTTCTGGGCATGGGGAGCTGAGCCAGCTGCAGCCAGCTCTCCCGCGTCCCTGGCCCACTGCCCCATGGCAAGGGGAGAGGCAGCAGTGCCACTGCCAGCACGTCCCAGCAGGGATGATGGCAGCAGAGCCACCAGCCCGAGTGTGGGGTCTGCAGAGCGTGGCCGTGGGGTGATGAGCCCCGGGATGAAACGCAGGGCCTGCTGGCGGCTCGCGCAGCTTTCCAAGCAGCGCTGGTCACCCACCAGGCTGCTCAGGGGGTCTGCTGCAAAAGGGGGCAGCCGAGGGTCTGGCAAGGGGCCAGAGCTGTCTGTCCTCCCCCTGCGCACTCTGCTCTTCCCATGGCCGTGCCAGGGAGCCCTGTCTGCCAGGCGCTTGCCCTCCTAACCCATGCTGCCTGCTGAGAAGCCAGCGGGGAGGCCAGTGCTCACGGGGAGGGTTTTCAGCCCTGCGGTCACTTGCCGCTTTACAAAAATGAGGTGGCGTGTCTCACACAGGTATGGAAAACCCTTGCCCTGCTGCCGTACGTCATGGAGCAGCTGCAGGCGGATGACAGTGACGGCAGCGCCGTGGCCCTCTCCGTGCTTGACAACATGCTCCAGCTTCCGGCGGGGAAGTTGCCCAGCCTCATTGCCCCGGCGCTGGCTGACAAGCTCCAGCCACTCTTTGACAATGTAAGGCTGGCGGAGAGCCCCATGCTCCCCTCATTGAGCACCTCGCTCGCGTCTCCCACCGCAGCCCCCATGCTCTGCAGGAGGATGCTTTGCCCTGCAGCCCCCAGCCACTGTCGCTGCCCTCGGTGACCCCGTCCTGCACCCCAAACCCCCAGCGTGGACTCACCCTCCTTGCCGAAGGGGGGACGGGGGTGGCAGGACAGCAGCCGGTGTGCTGAGCAACACCAATGTGCACCCTGCCCTGGCAGCATCCCCCAGTCCTCCACAGGGTCTCCCTCTCCGGCCCCCAGCCCCTCTGCACAGACATTCTGCATGCCACGGCTCATGCACTCCCTTACGGAGCAGGGCTGCCTGCAGCCATCTGGGGGAAGTTCACCTCCACGTCAGCCCCTCGCTTGCCATGGGCTTGCGCTTGGGGCTGAGGTCCTCCTCCCCTCCTTCCCCAGCATTTGGACACTGTGCGGGAGCAATCCATCCACCTCTTCCAAAGCGTGATGTGGCTCGTGGTGGGCGCTGAAAAGAAGGAGATGAAGAAGAAGGTGTGGAGCAGCCTGCTGCCACTGCTCTTGCACCTGCACGATCAGAACACAAGTGTGGCCAAGGTGGGATTCTTAGCCTGACCGGTCCTTTGGGCCCGGCAATGCTGACACTGGACCCTTCAAATGTGTGCCACTGGGAGGTCTAGCTTGCTGAGTCCCTAGGGCCAGGCAGAGCCCCCCTCCCTGCCCACTGCTGCCCTTCTCCTGCTGCTGCCCAGGTGGACGGGGAGGTGGGTCCCTTTCCCACCCAGCTCCCTCCGCACAGCCCCTGGCATGGGTCCTGCAGCCCCAGAGACTGAGCTACAGCTCCACAACAGCCTGGGGCCCCCAGGGCCAAAGCACTGAAGCCCTGACGGCCTTCCAGTCAGAGAGGGTGATTGTCCTTCTCTTCCCCGGGGTGCTGAACATGGTGACAGCACCAATTCCCAGCTGGAGCGTCTTCCTGGCATGGGGTAGAAGAGGTTCTGAGCCCCGCCAAGAGGGAGGACACAGGGTCCTGCGTCCTCAATGGTGGTGGTGGCATCTCTGTTGCTCACCAGGCCTCCCAGGAAGCCCTCCACAGTGCTGGCCTGTTCCTGAAGTGGAGGCAGCTGGTGCACATGGCTGAGACCGGGCAGGCACAGAGGATCAGTGAGTGCCTGGTAAGCAGAGCCCCAACACCCCTGGGATCTTCCCCGGGCCAGCCCTGCCCTGTGCCCTGCGGGGGGGATGGAGGGCTGTGCCCCCTTGGCTGCACACACCCTCCTGGAGCAGGCTCTGCTCCGCATTGCCTTTGCCCCTGGGGTCCCCAAGGGGACCCTGCCACTAGGGTGGCACCCCTGCATCCCCGGGAGCCTGATGCTCCCTCTGAACCCCGGTGCCACACAGTGGGGAGCTGGGGATGTCCTGCTGGGGGGAAGGGGGATGGCCCTGGGTGGAGGGATGGCCAAACGCGGGGGCAGCTCTGCGCCGACCCTGCACCCTTCTCCTCTCTCCAGCTGGCCAAGAAGAGGAGCAGGGCCATGGCCTACCTGCACCAGAGCCTGCAATACCTACACAGCTCACAGGAGCCCCTGCGAGGGGAGGCTGTCAGGTTCATCGGTGAGCCATGACTCCCAGGGTCCCTGTGTCCCAGCACAGGGCCTATGGGGCACCCCTTCACCCCCTCCTGCCCCTGCCTGCACAGGTGGGGCTGGCAGGAGGCTCATCCATCCCCTCCCTGATGCTGCACTCCGGGTCAGCCCTCCCGGGGGGACCGTGCAGCCAGGTGGGCTGGCTGCAAGGGTCTCTGAGCGGCAGCAGCATCCTTGACACACTGTGTCGCTCCAGGGCTCGTTGGGCGGTGCGTGCGTGAGCAGCAGCACATGGAGTACATCCGACATGGTGAGCGAGGGCAGTGGGGAGGAGGAAGGAGCTAGCACGGAGCTACCCCCGGAAGCTGGGCAAGGGGGGATCTGCTCCCAGCGTGCCTAGGGGGGACGGGGTGTTTCTGCAGGGGGCTATTCCTGAGAAGCAGCTTCCAGCCGAGCCACCTGTCCCCTGGCTGCCTCCTGGCCCTGGCAATCACAGGGTGCAGTGTGCCCTGCCTGGAGGGGACACAGGGCTGTCACCTCACCTCTGCTGCTTTGTCCCCACAGTGCTTAAAGGCGCAATGAAAGACACCAGCCCCCTGGTCTCCTCCCTGGCAACTCAGACACTCCTCATCCTTGGACGATGAAGGCTGTAAGGGGTGGTTTAACCTACGACTACTGTGCTTATGGCTGCCAAGGACATGGGGGAGGTGGCACTCGACCCCCAGCGAGGGCTCTGCTCAGGCAGAGACGAAGCAGCAGCCCCAGCCCCAGGATGCTCTGCAGGCTTCTCTTCCTGAGGGCTAACAGGGAAGAAGACACCTCAGCCCCAGAGGAGCTGGCGTCCTCTGGAGAGCAGCAGGACAACTGCTCTTTCCAGTGGTCCAGGGCAAAGACGTGCCCTCATGCTTCGCCTTTGCCATAAAGTGCCAGCTGCTCCACCGGGCTGTGAAGCAGAGGGGAGAAGCCCAAGGTGGAGCCGAAGCAGAACTTGAAAGCAATGCCTTCCTTCCCCTCTCCAGGGCCACGCTGCCGGAATAAATGACTTTTTCTGCCACCCACTGTCTGAGCAGCCTGCACTGCCTGGGGCTGACGTGGCCGAGCCCAGGGGCTACCAAGCCGCCGATGCTCTGGCTCCAGCAGCACAGGCCCCTCCATGTCCCCAGCAGGATGGGCAGCTCTGCCTCCTGCCCATGCCACTTGTCCCCACCTGCCCTGCAGCCACTGCTGCCCAGCACGTCACGAGAGCAGCAGTAAGAGGGCACACTGCAAAACCAAGCCCTCTGTTGAGCCATCAACAAAGCCCAACAAACAAAGCCCAAGCCTTTGACCAGTCTCCAAAGGGGAGACCACCTGCGGGCAGCCAGCAGCCCCTCCACGATGCCCCGGGCATGCACGGCAACAGTCTTTGGCCACCTATGGCCGGGGCGGTGAGCCTGTGGCGGCACACAGGCCGGCCGAAGGGCGCTCCCGCTGCCCGCCGGGCTGCCCGCTCCCGGCTGTCCTGCACACCGGCCCCTCAGAGCCCACGCCACGGCCTTCCCGACCCCGCTGCCCCTGCGGCCCCACCGCCCCTCAGCACCGCGGGCCGGCCCCGCGCCTCCGCACAGAGCAGCAGAATCAGACTGGCCAGGGCTGGCAGGGACCTCTGGAGGCCATCCAGCCCAAGGCCCTGCGAAAGCAGCTCCCCCAGGAGCCGGCCGCTCAGGGTCACGGCCAGGCGGGGTTTGAGAGCCTCCAGAGACTGCCCAGCCCCGGGGCAGCCCACCCCAGGCCGTGACACCCCCACAGCAAAGCTCATCTCCTCCTGCTCGGAAGGGAAGGAGCTCCCTGTGTTACCGAAATCTCGGAATGAAGAACTTATCGACACCAATGTGATGTAGATAAGCAGACACTTCTTTATTGACGGCCGGGTGCGTGAGCGAGTCCTCTCACGATCAACGCACGCCAGGTCTCAAAATCAGACACCATATATAGAACTTATTCATACATATTCATTAAGTATTCATGCATAACCCTGATATTTCCCGTAAATCATTAACATATTCTCCTCCTATATCCGATTCTGCGCAGTAGAGCTTAGAAAGGTCTAGAAATGGGTCTGGGGTACGATTTGGGTAGGTGGTATATGAGTCGGTGGTCGCGTTCTCCCCCGGCCGGAATTACCTTTTACTAAAGTTCACGGTTTCTTGGCAGGTAACCACAAGCTGTCCCAGTCGACTCTCCCCAGTTTCCATTCATCTCATATTCTGACATTTCAATACACCTTCTACATACAGAAGACTGGTCAAATAGAAAGAAACCTTTCAAACCCTAAAGTTATTTCCGAAGTTTTCACAATGGTTCTAGCCCATTCTTCTAGCCGTGGTACGGGATGTACAGAGGATCTCATAGCAGCTTTTGCTGTGCAACTATAAGTTTCATAAAAATAGATTTCTTATCCTTCTATCTTTCTATTCTATAAAATAATTTTATAAAATCAAATAATCAATCAAATAAAGTCAATCAATCTTAACTTATTAGCAAATCTACAACATTTCCCGCCTTTGAAAGTGTTGAAAATCATTTTTCAATACTTTCACATTATTTACATATCATTTGTTTCAACATATTTTGGTGGTGGACTATGTCTTGATGGAATAGTTGGTACTTCTCTCATACGATTGACTGAAATTCTGTTGGTAAACTGTTTCTTCAGTTAGTTTCAACTAAACCTGCTCATCATGCCCACACCAGTTATTTCCAGAGGGCTTCCAGTCTGCATGCCCCCATACCAGTCCAGCAGCTTCCCCTACCCTCTAGCCCCAGAGTTAGGCACTTCCAGAGCCCCACTTCCCTGGAGCCTGCAGGGACCAGCCTCCTGCATTAGGAGGAAAGCAGCAGAACTAAGAAAGCAGCCACATCCTCCTGCGGGGGCAGGACAAAACAGCAACCGCAACACAGCCCACCTCCAGCCACCACCCCTGGCTGCTGCACGGGGAGCTCCATCTTCCCCACCTCAGAGAGCCCTTCACCCCCCCCAGAAATTAAGGACAGACTGCAACTGCCCCTCTGCTCCAGGCTCAGGGCACAGACGGCTCGGGCACCTCGACTGTGGGTTCAGAGCATGAACGCCCCAACCCTGGGCAGGGGAACCAGCTGCGCCAGGACACAACAGCTACCATCACCTCAGAAAAGCAAAGAGGAAATATACCCAGGGCTGGGGTACAATTCCTGACGTGTCTCAGGAAACCCAGGTGTGCCAGAGCAGGGTGCCAAGCTCCAGCCTCCTCCCCCACGCTCCCTTTACTCCAGTACCTACTACTACGTACTGCTGTGCTTTTCTGCTGAGCCTCACATGGCTGCCAGGGCAGGGTGAGAAACAGCAAGAGAATTCCTGCCTGGCACCTTTTCCAGGGGAGCCGTGCTGCACTTTGCCAAGGTGAGGTTTTTTGGCTCTGCATGATTTCAAATGTGAGGGGTCTGTTTTCTCACCACAGAAAGCAGGAAGCAGAACTTTTGTGCTGTACCTCACATGGCTGACAGAGCACGGTGAGAAACAGCAAGAGAATTCCTTCCTAGCATCTTCTCCAGGGGAGCAGCGCTGCGCTTTCCCAAGGTGATTTTTTTGTTCTGTGAATGATTCCAAGTATGAGAGGTCAAATTTCTCAGAACAGAATACACGGAGCAGAACTTTTGTGCTGTTCCTCTCATGGCTGCCAGGGCACGGTGGGAAACAGCAAGAGAATTCCTACCTGGGATCTTCTCACCATGTCCTTGCAGCCACGTCAGGCACAGCAGAAAAGTTCGGCACCCTTCTCTCTGTGGTGAGAAATTGGACACCTTTACATTGGCAATCATGCAGAGCCCCAAAGAGTCACCTTGGCAAAGTGCTGCACTGTCCCCCTGGAGAAGGTGCCAGGAAGGAATTCTCTTGCTGCTTCTCACCCTGTCCTGGCAGCCATATGAGGCACAGCACTAAAGTTCTGCTCCCTGCTTTCCGTGGTGATAAAATTGACCCAAAAATTTTGCACTCATACAGAACCAGAGCTGACCTTGATATAAGTGCAGCACTGCTCCCCCCTGGAGAAGGTTCCAGGAAGGAATTCTCTCTCTGCTTCTCACCCTGCCCTGGCAGCCATGTGAGGCACAGCACAAAAGTTCTGCTCCCTGCTTTCTGTGGTCAGAAAACAGACCCATCAAACTTGTGCACTCATGCAGAACCAGAGCTAACCTTGTCAAAGTGCAGCACTGTTCCCCTGGAGAAGGGGCCAGGCAGGAATTCTCTTGCTGCTTCTCACCCTGCCCTGGCAGCCATATGAGGCACAGCACAAAAGTTCTGCTCCCTGCTTCCTGTGGTGAGAAAACTGACCTCCTTTCAGCGGCAATAATGCACAGAAAAAAAAAATCACCTTGGGAAAGCGCAGCGCTGCTCCCCTGGAGAAGATGCCAGGCAGGAATTCTCTTGCTGCTTCTCACCCTGCCCTGGCAGCCATGTGAGGCACAGAAGAAAAGTTCTGATCTCTGCTTTCTGTGGTGATAAAATTGATCCTTCAGAGTTGCAATGGTTAAAAGCCCAAAAAATCACCTTGGGAAAGTACAGCACTCCTCCCATAAAGAAGGTACCAGGAAAAAATTCTCTTGCTGTTCTCTACCCTGCACTTGCAGCCATGTGAGGAACAGCACAAAAGTTCTTCTCCCTGCTTTCTGTGGTGAGAAAATGGACCCGAAGTTTTTGCACCCCTGCAGAGCCAAAAGAAAAAATATATCTTGGGAAAGTGCAGCACAGCTCCCCTGGAGAAGGTGCCAGGAAGGAATTCTCTTGCTGCTTCTCACCCTGCCCGGGCAGCCATGTGAGGCACAGCACAAAAGTTCTGCTCCCTGCTTTCAGTGGTAAGAAATTTGACCCAAGCATTTTGCACTCATGCAGAACCAGAGCTCACCTCAGCAAAGTGCAGCACGGCTCCCCTGGAGAAGGTGCCAGGAAGGAATTCTCTTGCTGCTTCTCACCCTGCTCGGGCAGCCATGTGAGGCACAGCACAAAAGTGCTGCTCCCTGCTTTCTGTGGTGAGAACATTGACCCTTCAGAGTTGCAGTCGTTAAGAGCCAATAAAAATCATCTTGGGAAAGTGCAGCCCTGCCCCCCTGGAGAACATGCCAGAAAGGAATTCTCTTGCTGCTTCTCACCCTGCCCGGGCAGCAATGTGAGTCAGCACTAAAGTTCTGCTCCCTGCTTTCTGTGGTGAGAAAATTGACCAAAACCTTCTGCACTCGTGCAGAACCAGGGCTCACCTTGTGAAAGTGCAGCACGGCTCCCCTGGAGAAGGTGCCAGGAAGGAATTCTCTTGCTGCTTCTCACCCTGCCCTGGCAGCCATGTGAGGCACAGCACAAAAGTGCTGCTCCCTAATTTCTAAAGTCAACAAAATTGACTGTCCACAGTTGTACTCATGTTGAGGCAAGACTTTCTTACTCAAAAGCAAAACCCAAGAAGCCATGTAGCCTTGGGACCCCCCTTGTCCTTCCGTGTGGCTGGTGACTTCCCATGGCTTCTCTGCAAGGCAGGAGAAATAACCATGAATTTGGAAGCCCACGTAAATTCAAGTACACTTAGTCCTCTGACAGTCACTACTTATGGGCCAGCGGTCCTCTCACCCCTCCACAGATCTGCCTGCTAGTCCTCTAGCAGTCATTCTCCATGGAGGGACCACAAGTCCTCCACACCTACCCACCAGCTCACCAGAAATGAGTCAGACCATGCCAGAAGTGACACTGCCTGACCTGCAGGAGATATATTAGACCAGTAATGATGGTTTCAAGACAGAAAAAACACCACCATCCACCAGCACAGCAGAAAAACAACCAGAAGAAACTTCGTACACAAACCAAAGGCACCCATCCATACTGTACAAAGGAAAAAAAAGCTGAAAAAAGGCACTCTCCACAAAAAAAAACCACCACACAGATCACAAGATAAGATAAAAATGCCATAACCCCAGGAGCACAGGGCCAACAAACACAGATTCTGTCCATAACAGTAACACACTTTGACACTAACTCGCTTGACCTCTGGCATACCATAACCTTGTTGCCGCCAAACCCCAGCACACTGTAGCCCTAAGGCAACACAAAATGGAACACAAAGTCCCTGGAGATCTCCGCCAGGGCCTTCAGGTGGTCCCTGACCTCAAGCATCACAACCTTCAAGTGAGAACAAGATGGAGGCACCAGGACAACACCAGCATGTGTCTTCACACCCTGGCAAAGGGCCTGAGATAAACGCTCCTGGGCAGAGAGGCTGAGGCACTCGGAGGCTTTGAGCCAGCCCTCCACCACCACAGGGCTTCAGCTCATCATTTCTGTGTCAGAGCCACCAGGCAGGTGGCCCCATCCTCCCTGAGAGACCGCTCAGGGCACCTGTACCCAGCTCCAGGGGGCTGGACACACAGCCTCGGATCCATGGGGGGAGGGGTGCTTTAATCCTGGGAGCAGGATTTCTGACAGTGCCCCTGAGGAGGAAAGCCTCCACGGGCCTGGAAGCCTGAGAGACATCCCTGCGCTGCTCCACATGTCACCAAAAGCAGGGGCTGAGGAAGGCTGTTTTGGGGCCCATCGAGGGAACCAGCTCCCCTGGTTTCCAGCCGGCGGCGGGGCCCGTCAGGGTGCAGCACCCTCAGCAATGCCCGGCTCCTTGCGCCTCGGCCCCAGGGCTGCAGCGCAGGGCTGGCCCCAGCCGGGGCTGGGCTGGGAACAGCCAGGCAGGGCCCCTGGCACCCCGGCACGCACCTGCTCCCTGCATGGGGCGGCCTGGTCCTTTGCAATCGACCCCGTGGCACCCAGAGAAGGGCCCTGCCCTGGGCCTGAGCCATCACTGCAGGGATGAGGCCTTCCTCGGCGTCCGTCTCTCAAATCCCTCCCTCCGGCCCCCACGGTCCGTCCCTAAAACACTTCCCCTCGCCCCCGGTCCCTGCTGGCCCTGAAGGCTGGCCACAGCACTTGGTTTCAAGCCTGAGCTGGTCATGTCATGGCTGTTCTGGAATGCGGTACAGTGAAAGGAGAGACTGAAATGGCAAATGTTCCCCCTCGGGGCGGTCAAATGCTGGCAGAGGTTGCCCAAGGAGGTTGTGCAGTCTCTGTCCTTGGGGATCTTCAAAGGCCAAGGGCACACAGTTCTCAGCAACCTGCTCGAGGTGAGCATGCTGGAGCAGAGGGCTTGGCCCAGAGGACCTCCACGGGTCCCTTCCAACCCCCCCCTCCCGTGTGGCTCTGTGCTTTGCTTTTCCTCCTAAAGCCCCTCAGCTCAGCCCCGATGCCCGCTGGAAAGGGTGCTGGGGCAAGGGACCATCCCAATCTCCTCCCCGAGGGTCCACCCCAGCACAAGCGCTCCCCACTCCACAAGGCCCTATGGCAGACACAGTCAGGAGAGGGAAAAGATTCTTTTATTGTCAACAGCAGCTGCAGGGGCCCAGGAGTCACAGCTGTTCAGCCGGTGAAAATCAGTCGGCACCTGCAACGACAGAGTCAGAAAGCTCTGATAAGCCCCCAGAGGCAGGAAGAGGCAGGATTTGGTTCCCCCCTCTTTGGAGGACACTGTTTCTGAGGAATTCCTCATGGCCCAGAAGGGAGAGCTCTTGCTGGCCTCCACTCGAGGCCGGCTCCGGTGCCTTCTCCCCAGGGGTGATGTCCCTAGGGAGCTGTGCGTGCGCAGGGATGCTGACAGTGCCCCTGTGCCGCGCAGCAGGGCTCGACGGGGAGCCCCCGGGGAGCTGCCGTGGGGCTCATCCCAAACCCTGCTCAGCACCAGCCCTCGCCGGCCCTTGCCAGCCAGCTGGGCTGACTTAGGGCCGTGTTCAGGGCTGGGAAAGATGGGCAGCAGCGCGTGGTACGCACCTGGCCTTCCTGACGTGCTGCAGCTTCCTGCATTTTCTCAGGTTTGGGTCCACAAAGTCATTTCCTCTCTTCTCCTTTTTATTTGTGCTTGGCTGTCCCTCTCCTCTGCCCAGGCTTCTTTTCTCTTCCTTTTCCTTGACTTTTCCTTCTCCTGGTGGGAGCCTGCAAACCTTTCCATCCCACAGCGTGATGAGATGGGGAAAGCCCCAAGCCCCTGCAGCGAGCTCTCAGGTCAGGCAAGGGGAGCTCTTCCTACCTGGTTTCCTGGGGCAGGCTGGTCAGTTGTGGCAGGCGTGCCAGGGACTCTGCCGTGCCCTCGGGGGTGCCTGGAGGCAAATCTGGAGGTGCCTAAACCAGAAATTTGGGAGGTAACGGGTGGCAAGTGACAGCCTGGGGTAGTGAGGGCCTGACTGCCAAATTGCTGTATGAGCTCTACAGAGGAGATGCTGGTTTGCATCGTGCACATTTTGCACAGGCCAGCCAACGCAGCCTAGACTTGATGAAGCTGCGACGGAGTCGGATTTGAGCAAAAGCCCTCTCAAGGTGGCAGCTACTCCTTTCTGTCCTTTTGTGGGTATTTTGTAGGTATGTTTTGTTTGATGAAGCAGATCATACTTAATGAAGTGCATTCCAGAAACAGCCTTTCCAGTTTTCCTTAACACGCACCACTCTGGGGGGAGAGGAGGAACCCCAAAGGCACAAGAGAGCGGCTGCCAGGAGGAGGCCCAGCGGCTGCTTGGCCTCCTGGGAAATTACTGTCCCACCTGAGACATGTTGCCCCAGTGTCTGTGGAGCTGCCGTACCTCTGCCGCTTTGGGCCCTGCCCCTGTGTCTCCCCCAGCTCCTCTGTCGATGCCCAGCAGAGAGGCGGCTGCATCCAGAAAGGCTTTTGCCGGACGGTGGGTCTCTGCTGTGCCTGGAGGGCCACTTTGCTCTTTGCACCGCAGCTCTGGAAAGCAAAAGCACGTGCAGCAGCGCGACTTCTTGGAAGTCAAGAACACCTAAGCAAAGCCCAGCCGAGCCCTACACCACTTGTCTCCTCAGCGTTGAGGTTTCTGGCATCCCAAGCCCCAGTGTCTGTGACAAGCCTCAGTCCCGCCTCCTACCTGTGCCCTTGTCC